>NC_054375.1:90044683-90389683 GCF_017654675.1 Xenopus laevis | reverse complement strand
TCATGACAGTTTTACATATGAGCTGTTTTATGCAATATCTTTTTACAGAGCCCTTTATTGTTCAGGGGGTATAGTTTTCCTTTAAGAATGATTTAACCTTTGGTAAAATCTAGGACCGCTGGTTGGACGATGCATTAACTGGTCTGGGTAATAAAGAATAAGAGACAATGTTGGATTGCCAAAAGTTACACTTTAAATGAGACTGTGAAATGGGTAAACCCATCTTTCTTTTTATCTTCTCTAGCTTTCTTTCTTCTTCTATCTTTAACGTACAAATTATGAAAAGGAAAATCTTTCAAAAAAGAAAGAGATTTAACCTAGATTTATGATAAAAGTAGGTTTAACTGTATTTTGTTTGTTTTTCAGGAGGGTATCTATGAAAGACAAAAGACTGCAATAAACACTACTTCTGCTTGTTATGATGCTGCAGTTCTAGTGGATAGAGAGCAATTATCAAACAATGTCTCCAATAGTGAAGATGTAAATACAGTTCCCTTGCAGGCCACAGAGCAATGCAGGAAGGACAAACCCACTGGTGTTTCTCCAGCAAAAGAGTCTACAGCAAATGATCCAGTCTCTGAAAAGCTTGATGAGTCAAAAGTACAACAGCATACATTAGATAAATCCACCCATGTAGAAATGTGTATGGATCATCCTGCAGGGGACAATCAGAAGTTAGCCATTGAGCCATTCTCCCTTAGTGAAACCGATTGTGCAGTTCAAGTCGAATTGACAAAGAAAACAGAAAGTACTTTATTGTTTAGCAATGAGCAGAAAAGTTCAGTTCTTTTATCCATAGAAGATAATAAATCCTTGAGAAGTTTCAATGAGGAAACAAACAAGGCAAATGGCTTTATGGATGACACAAAGGAGTCTGCTTATTTTTCACAAACTAGAACACAGAGTTTTTTGGAATCAGATACTGCATGTCAGGAAAACTTGATGTTCCCTCAAACTGAAGGTATGCAAATGACTTGTGAAAAATCCAAAGCCGGCATATTAAATAAAAACGAATCCAGTTCACATGTTGTAAGTACTTTAAATGAGCAACTTTTGGCAAAATCCAATGGAAATGAAATCCGTACTGAAGAAAAGCATAATTCCCTAATACAAGAATGTGCAGTACATGGCAAAGATATATACCCTTTGCATAGCTGTTTGGACACAGATATTTCTAATAAAGGACAGTCTAGCAGCACCCAGAACATTAATGACCAGGCTGAAAAAGCAAATGAAAATAAAAGTGATATGTTACATGTTAAGAATGTGTGCTTTGACCATGTTCAAGGAATTGAGGACAAAGTAACAGATGCCTTTCCTGAAGATCCAATGGTTAACCCTGGGAAGGAGAACTGTGTAGAAATGACGAAGGAAGTCAATTTAACAGTGAATGAAAATCTTACAGCACCTGTAGCATGTGACAGTTCTGAAATGATAATGGTCTCCTTTGAAGAGAAGGTAATGCTTGAAAAACAATGCCAGAATGAGACTTTTGACTGTAGTGCTTTCTTGGCTCATACCAAATCAACAAAACAAGGAGACCTTGTGCTTGACTCTGAGGAAAAAGATACTGTAGAAATACAGGAAGATAATGGTTTAACAACAGATGAGAATTCTGTTGAAAAGAATATCTTCTCTGGAGATACGTTAGGACAGTTAAATCAATGCCAGGGAGTTTCTTACCATTCAAAAACCTCTCCACCTTTTTCTGAATCACTTAAACAGCCAAATGATGTTACCTTCCAAGACAAATACAAATCACCAAGCCCAAATTCTCTAGATGCTTGTCTTACTGCCAGTGTAAATGCAGAAAGTTACGATTATTGGTCAGACGATTCTTATGAGGATGTTGCATTTGCCCAAGAACCTGAAAATCCTGACAAACATTACTCATGCCCCCCAAGTTCAGATCATGTAAGCACTTCATTAAATGAGGCTGCATACTCCACCAAAATAAGACATACCAAGCATTTAAAAAGAAAGTTACATGTTTGTGATGTCCCTTTGTATGATGCAGAATATATCCCTAAGTACTTTAGACAGCGAGAGGGTTTAAGACGAAGGAAATATGAAAATGTTACAGTTAGTAGATATTTTCAAGAAACTGGCAGGACTTTGCCTAGGAAAAGTGGTTCTACAAACAGGCATGAACCATTCAATGTTTTTAAAGAAAGAAGGATAGCATCAGATGGTCCAACACAGGGTACGCTTGATCTGGAGCATTTGCAGTTTAATCATCGATTAAAAGGAATTTTAAGAAATGCCTCCACAGAGACGGATATTTTTGAACCTTCCTCTCAGACAATGTTTGAATCTAAGAGAATTCCATGTTGTTCAGGTTCTGTATCTAAAATAAAACACCCTCTTCTAATAACAATTCAGCATTCTGATCACAAAAGGGACCACACCAAACATAGAAGGCATAATAGTAATCACTCTTCCTCAGTGAACAATGAATATGAGCTAAAGCGTAGATCAGCACAAAGCTGCAGGAACACAAAAAAAGTCAGTGAATGTAAAAAAACAGCTTTTCATTTAAACCAGTTAAAATATGGGAATAGGTCAAAGAAAACAACTGATGATGACATTTCAGTGATCCTCAAGCAGTGTGCTCAGTCTACTCACTTAAAATTGAACAGAGTTAGTTTAGGTGATCCTTTAATAGATCGCACCGCCTCTAGAAATGTCACGGAGGCTTGTTCAAGACAAACATTTGATCCTGATGCACAAAATTCAACTGTTGTGAAGGACATTATTTCAGACTTCTGCACAACTCTCCACTGTAAATTGCACAATGTCGCAAAGCAATCCAGCAGAAGGAATTTTCAATTCTATGTACATGAAACCAGCGATGATTATTTCTTTACTTCAGTAAAGGTAAAAAACATTTCCAAATGTAACCATTAAGTACATATACAGTATCTGTTGCGTGCATCTGTCTTTAAAAAACAAGAAGTGTTATTTATATATTTTGTCAGCATGCCTTTTAACGCATTCAGTTAATCGACTTTTAAAATGCACATTACTATTTAAAAGTTGCAACATTTTGTAACGTATCCTGTTATCAGTAATAGAGCTCTACAATAGCAAGCACAAAGCATCACTCCAATCCAAGCATGTCATTTATTGAAACACAGGCATCAGCTCAACTTTAGTAGTGTTTTGCGATTTACCGAGCACTAAATCATAAGTTAGAGCTCTAAGAGAATTATATCTGGTTAAATACATCTTAATCAATAGCTTCCCGGTTTTTATTAAGTAATCAAAAAAACAATATAGATAGTCTAATCATATGCCAAAAAAAAATGTGTACAGATGCATGATAGTAGCTGTAGTATATTGTCTCTAAATACATCTATTAACAAATACAATTAAAGAAAACAATTAAGGACAAAAACTAAACATAATCAATTTCACCACAGTAACATGAAACATCAGGCTGTTCACACCATGGAGGATTTGTGTGGGTAAAGTAAATATCCACTTCACCTCCTGGTTAATGTCTCCTCTATTACCCATGGTAATATGTTCAATGTCAGTTACTGAAAACTATTGCAGATTACCATCCTTACAATCCTATTGGAAGGAAGAGATGATACCCTTGATTATTTTAGCCTCTTAATAGTAGCTAAGGTCTGATTAAAAAAATCAGTGTGGCCAAATAAGTTAATTAGAAGAGAGAAAAGCACCCCGCTTCTATCAATTACAATAACTGGTCTCACAAGGCTACTACAATGTTAATTCCACATACAACCAAGCAGGGGAATTTGAGGATCAACAAAATACCTGTGCAACAACACCAACTTGACCCCCTTAGGAATCAGTGATCAGCTGTTACTTAACCTAGAGTTTCTGGTTAAAGTGCTTTGTACAATTCATTAAATCAATGTTTGCCAATAATTTAAATAGTGCCTTTTAATTAATTCTAAAAAACAATTATTTGTATAAAGTGCATATGTGAAAATTAATTAAGCATTAATTAATAGACTTGATAATCAATTAAGATAAAGTGTTGTGCCAATAGATAATTCAAATTAACATTTCCAAATTTATTGCAATTAATAATAGTTAATTAATTAGTAACCTTTAAAAAAAGATATACAGGATAAATTATTTCCCAATCGGCTCAATTCATAGAGGAATAGTAAGAAAAATGAAAAGCAGAGAGGTGGAGTTGTCCCATAAGCTGCTACCTAAATTTTTCTGTTCCTGGGACACCACAAAGCTGTAGAAGACAGGGCACCCGGGACTTTGGTCTTGAATATTTAGCTTTCCCCAAGCTGTAAGGAGAACTAGCTTTGACCTCAAAAAACCACAAATCTACGGTACCCTTAGAGTTCCAGTGCAGGAGTGCAATAGAGAAGAGAGGAGAGTTGAATAGAGCGATGGATTGACTGCGCACCACCCCACTTGATCAATTCCCAATTAAAACCACTATAAGCTTAACCAAATTAAAATCAATATGATTATGCAGAGTTCCGCCAACGTGTTTTACTAGTTTAGCTTTCTCAAGGCAAATCGCATTACAATTCTGAAAATGTTTTGAGACCTGATTATTTTTCCAGAGTAAGGTGCAAAATTTGAAAAAACACCACTTCTGCATCTGTTTTGGAATGAGTACTAAAGGTGGCCATAGACGCACCGATAATATCTTACGAAATAAATTTTTGTATGATATTCGGTGTGTGGTGGGAGACGAGCCGACCTTTGACGGCACCTGAACATCGGCCATTGTTAGTGCTTAATCATCAGATGCAGTTAGAATTCTATTGTTGCTACCTGTATATCCGACGATTTTTTGGAAAATATGCTAGAGAGGAGTTTGCCTAAACCATACCACAACCAGCTTCTGCATGCAATATAAATGAGCCTGGATGTTTGTATTGTTTGTGTCTCTGTCACTTTTCTTTGCAGATTTTGTGAAGAAAACATTGGCAATTGTCAAACATTACTTGTTATTATTTTACAAAGCATTCAAGCAGATGTCCCTGATTAAATATTATGCACATGTTGTCCGTTCTTTTTTTAAATGTATTGATATGTGTGTGTCTTAGAATGTACTAAATCAAGCGGGTCACTCTGTAAGTGATCCTCAGCACTTATGCAACATTAATGAAGCATCAGGGGAGATGTTTGTTATCATCAGAAATGAAGACACATCTGCACACATCCAAAAGGTATGCACTGTTGGGTACAATAAATAATTCACTGTGATGCAAAATTTATAGGTAGGAGTGTAATATTAAAAATACATTAAACAACTTATGCAGCAACTTTGCACCAGATCAAAGTGTATTCACAAATATATATATATATAGATATGGGATTTGTTATTTGGGGGTATTGCCTAATGTCCAGCCTACAAAAAACATATTTAAAACACAGTAGAGATGATGGGGGTTATTTACTAAAATCTGAATATACAGTGGTGTGAAAAACTATTTGCCCCCTTCCTGATTTCTTATTCTTTTGCATGTTTGTCACACAAAATGTTTCTGATCATCAAACACATTTAACTATTAATCAAAGATTAGTCAAAGATAACACAAGTAAACACAAAATGCAGTTTTTAAATGAGGGTTTTTATTATTTAGGGAGAAAAGAAATCCAAACCTGTGTGAAAAAGTAATTGCCCCCTGAACCTAATAACTGGTTGGGCCACCCTTAGCAGCAATAACTGCAATCAAGTGTTTGCGATAACTTGCAGCGAGTCTTTTACAGCGCTCTGGAGGAATTTTGGCCCACTCATCTTTGCAGAATTGTTGTAATTCAGCTTTATTTGAGGGTTTTCTAGCATTAACCGCCTTTTTAAGGTCATGCCACAACATCTCAATAGGATTCAGGTCAGGACTTTGACTAGGCCACTCCAAAGTCTTCATTTTGTTTTTCTTCAGCCATTCAGAGGTGGATTTGCTGGTGTGTTTTGGGTCATTGTCCTGCTGCAGCACCCAAGATCGCTTCAGCTTGAGTTCACAAACAGATGGCCGGACATTCTCCTTCAGGATTTTTTGGTAGACAGTAGAATTCATGGTTCCATCTATCACAGCAAGTCTTCCAGGTCCTGAAGCAGCAAAACAAGCCCAGACCATCACACTACCACCACCATATTTTACTGTTGGTATGATGTTCTTTTTCTGAAATGCTGTGTTACTTTTACGCCAGATATAACGGGACGCGCACCTTCCAAAAAGTTCAACTTTTGTCTCGTCGGTCCACAAGGTATTTTCCCAAAAGTCTTGGCAATCATTGAGATGTTTTTTAGCAAAATTGAGACGAGCCTTAATGTTCTTTTTGCTTAAAAGTGGTTTGCGCCTTGGAAATCTGCCATGCAGGCCGTTTTTGCCCAGTCTCTTTCTTATGGTGGAGTCGTGAACACTGACCTTAATTGAGGCAAATGAGGCCTGCAGTTCTTTAGATGTTGTCCTGGGGTCTTTTGTGGCCTCTCGGATGAGTTGTCTCTGCGCTCTTGGGGTAATTTTGGTCGGCCGGCCACTCCTGGGAAGGTTCACCACTGTTCCATGTTTTTGCCATTTGTGGATAATGGCTCTCACTGTGGTTCGCTGGAGTCCCAAAGCTTTAGAAATGGCTTTATAACCTTTGAAATTGAACTCAGGTGTGATAAACCACAGTTAAGTTATTTTTTAACAAGCGGGGCAATCACTTTTTCACACAGACCCAAGTAGATTTGGAGTTTTTTTTTCTCCCTTAATGTAAACCTTCATTTAAAAACTGCATTTTGTGTTGAATTATGTTATCTTTGACTAATAGTTAACGGTTTTTGATGAGCAAAAACATTTAAGTGTGACAAACATGCAAAAGAATAAGAAATCAGGAAGGGGGCAAATAGTTTTTCACACCACTGTATCTCTTTTTTTAATTAAAAAAACCTTGTTTGCAGTTTCAGCAATCTGGTTGCTAGGGTCTAAATAAACCTAACAACCATGTATTGATTTGAATAAGAGACAGGAATATGAACAGGAGAGGCCTGAATAGAAAGATAAGTAATAAAATGACAAATTTGTAACCTTAAAGAGCATTTGCTTTTTAAATGAGGTCAGTGACCCCCATTTGTAAGCTGGAAAAAGTCAAAAGAAGAAGGCACATAACATCTCAGAGCTATAAGGCGACTAATATCATATTTAAAATCTTTATGCGACATCCAATTCACATACAGTCACTAAAATCATTATCAGGCATCTTTTATTTTGGCTACTCTGTATAGTTCATTCCTTGGGTGTCTGAAAAACAGCTTAGCTGCAAAATATTCAAAGGGTTTCAGAACATGTTCACAGGACATGCTCCACCTAGTGGAAGAGTGCAGAAATGTTCATACAATTGAATGTTATGGGTTGTGTTACAAGTATGTAGATGAATGTAAATAGCTGAAAGAAAATGAGTGGGGAAAAATCAAAAGTTATACTGTCACTTTTCTGTAGATTCCTTGTCTGTTGCAACTGCGGCTTCTTCCAAATGTAACCTTTGCTGGTGTGGACAATCCTGAAGACATAATGGATTCATCATATCAGGAACTTCTCCAGTCTGGCGGATTTGTGGTTTCTGATCAGACAGTGATGGAGTCCATAAGTTTAGGTAAGTCTTTTAGTTATTCCAGTGAATGTAAAAGCAGACTTTTGTTTACTTTGTTACCAGTTTATTTTCACAACTGTCCAATTCAGTGGCCTAAGGCTGGATTTTGCTATCCATGTTACCTTATGACCCAGCCCTGTAAGAGAGACCCATAATTAGTATTGTCCTAATAAAACTACCAAGCCTGTACATTTTGGAGTATGAAATATAATTGGCTCCATGGACAGAACTGGTCAGCGCTGGATCAGAACTAACAATAAATTGCAAGCACTGTTAACAAAAAAAAAAAAAAAAAAGCACTTACTATGACATGCTATGTTTTTCTTCAGATAAATTAAAAGACATTTTTAGACTGTTAAAGAAGATGAACAAAACATCTGGTTGGAAATGGCTTGTTCATTACAGAGAGAATAGAAAACTGAAAGATGATAAAAGGTAAGTGTAAAGCTGTTTCCATTACACTAGCACAAGGTTTGTTTAGGTGCAGAAACCCCTAACAAATAAAGAGTTTTGATCCTAAACAGGTGACCAGTACATGTTAGCTGCTGTAGGTGATTAGACATGTAGCAAACGTCACCCACCACCAAATTTGACAGTAGTTAGCAGTTGTTTTTCTTGGAATGTGGTGTTCATCTTCCACCATGCAAAGCGCTTTTTGTTATGACCAAATAACTAAATTTTTGTCTCATCAGTCCAAAGCACTTTGTTCCAAAATGACTGTGGCTTGTCTAACTGAGCTTTTGCATACAACAAGAGACTCTGTTTGTAGCGTGAGTGTACAAAGGGCTTCTTTCTCATCACCCTGCCATACAGATGTTCTTTGTGCAGATTGTGCTGAATTGTAGAACAATGTACAGATACACCATCTGCAGCAAGATGTTCTTGCAGGTCTTTGGAGGTGACGTTTGGGTTGTCTCTAACCATTCTCACAATCCTTCATATATTCCGCTCCTGTATTTTTCTTGGCCTGTCAGACCTGGGTTTTACAGCAACTGTGCCTGTGGCCTTCCACTTCCTGATTATATTCCTTACAGTTGAAACTGACAGTTTAAACCTCTGAGATGGCTTTTCGTAGCCTTCCCCTAAACCAGGGGTCCCCAAACTTTTTTACTCGTGAGACACATTTAAATGTAAAAAGAATTGGAGAGCAACACAAGCATGAAAAAAGTTCCAGTATGTGCCAAATAAGGACTGTGATTGACTCATTGGTAGCCCATATATGGACTGGTAGCCTACAGGAGGCTTTGTTTGGCAATACATCTGTTTTTATACAACCAAAACTTACTTCCAAGCCAAGAATTAAAAAAGAAGTACCTGCTTTGAGGCCACTGGGAGCAACATCAAAGGGGTTGGTGAGCAACATGTTGCCCGAGAGCTACTGGTTGGGGTAAACACATTACGTGTTTACTCTGGTTCCCAGACTTTTTCATATGACTGTATCTCTCTGCAGGTAGAGCTAGTATTTGTTAGTGGGAATGTGACTGCTTTCTTCCACCTGATTGGATTCATAGATGTTTCTGAAATGGTGATTACTCATAATTAATTTCAAGTATAAGTATGAGCCCAGGTGGGTGTAGCCTTAGACAGAGCTTCCGTAGTTTTACATTTAGGGCTCACAAATAGCATGTTCCTCATTTACTGACAATTATAGGAAAGCTGTGTAGGGTTACACCAATGTACACAAACATTTGTGAAATGTAGTCCTTCCTTGCTAGGGACCTCCTGACACATTGTATCTGTGACTTTTTAAAAGTATACACAAAAGATATTTTCACGCACCGCCTTAAAGAAATGAAAGTTAATAATTTCTTGAGTAGTAGCTGCGAGTACAGCGACACCACACGGGTGGCCAAATCAGGCACTATATAGTGGTCACACAGGTAGATCTTTGACCAACATTCTACAAGCAGATACTTTAGGGAATCTAGAGGGCTACACATCTGATATTTCCTTAGTCACCCATATAACTGGACCACTGGGGGGGAGGGTCAGTGCAGTTCGTCCAGCTGATGGCTGTAAATATGAGCAGATATGATCAACAGCCAAGTAAATTTACTGGTATCTCATTTGGACCCCAACATGGGCAGGATATTTGGTTTGAAATTGTGCCGACAGTGCCTTTGACTTGTGTGAACCACTGCATTTTTCTCCCAACAGAATGGGCTGTGTTTCTCAGATGAAGATTTCACTTTTAAGATCTTACCAGCTAAGGAATATGGTTGAAGTTTTGCCTTACCACCTGTGTGACTCTAAGAAAAAGGAAGCATCCGATGAACTGACGTGTATCCTGAATCTTCAGAACCAGCGAATACAAAGTAGACTTGCTGTGTATTTGACAGGTAACGCAGCTATTTATATACTCCGTTACATGCTTTTAGCAAAGAAGTTAGCTATACTACAATACCATATCAATGTAATTGTTTTCTCTCATTGTTCTTGTGACTGTGGCACCATTTATTGTGATGCGTTGTTATGAATTCTTTCATTGTGCTTATTCCTGTTCAGATAAGCCTAGCCCAGTAAGAGAGGAGTATCGGCAGAACGGTATCCTTGTGCTCGATGTGGACAGGTTTATTAGGAGAATCCAGAAACTCGATGCACAGCTTCACTCGTGGTGAGTGGTTATTGCCATCAAATGGTCTTTGGTCACATTTTTAAATTAACATTCAATTTCAGATATATAGAACTAAATCTGGATGTCGCTCAAATGTCCAATTTTCTTGCATAAAAAATATGTGACACATAAAACCTATTCTGAAGTGTTAGTAATACATTTCTGGTTACCCGTACTTCACCTAAAGGGCACAAGCATTTGTAATTATTCTTTATACACTGTGGTTTATCTGGTTCTTTCAGTCATCATACTGAATGGTAACTGTAACAATAATATTGAGTGAAACCAAGTTTAATACAGTTGCTTAGGAAATTAGATTTCCAGAGCCAGAAATTGAATCTGCCAATGCACAACAGTTTATGGTACACTGGCAGATGAACAGCTGATCCTCTTCACTGTCACTTCACTTTTGAAGGCCATTTTGTTTGTAGCCCCATATATGGTTTCCATCTGTTTGGCCCATGCGAAAATGGTGCAGAGATTGTACCTTGTTGGCCTGTGTATGGCCCCTTTAAGGTTCAGTGGTTTGGATTCAGCAGAGCTGGCTGCAATCATACGTGGCTGTGTTACATCAGCTCAATGTGTTTATCCACGAAGTGTGAGCACTTGTTTAAGGGAACTGTTAGAATTTTCATACAGATTATATGGCAGTTGAGTAACTGTGTTTATTACGTCTTTACTCGTGTTCTCTTTGTCTCATATTTTATTTGCTTTTTTTCATGACTGTATAAATGTTTGGGAAAATAATTGAACATGGATATACAGCGAAACCTCAATTTTAAATTCCATCATTTTAAGTTTTCCCTCATTTTATACCCGATTTTTTTGTGTTGTGATCCCACCAAAATATAATGCATTTCCCTGAATTTACATTTTCTTGGACTTTACACCATTTTTTTCTAAGCTCCTGAAAAACATACAATGGGGGTTCTACTGTAATATATTGGGACAGTATTTTTCCGAGCAGTTACATGTGACATTGTAATCATTTGTCTTTCCCCATAGGTGATGAAACATCACAGCACAAACTAGTCCAGAGGAGAATGACGGGAATGGTGTGTCATTTATATATATATATATATATATATATAGCATCTGGATACGATAAGGAGGCACTATGCAAAAAGATTTATTACCAAATGTGTTTTCTTTTGCTGCCACAGCTTTGAGCTGAAAAGTCTGGTACCTTCATTTTGCACAATATGTGCTGCTTACAGTGCTGATTTTAGCCTAGAACAATCCTCAACGGTTTTCCTTTCTGTTAAAGAGCATTTAAGTTATTGTAATCTTTGTTGTTATTTTATTGGAAACTAACATGTAAACAGTTTAGTTCATATGTAAATATATATATCTATATATACGTATTTAGAATTTATATATATATCTATATCTATGCCCCATGGGTTCTTTTTCACTACGTTCCTGTAAATGTTTGTACACACAACACTAAGCTAACCGAAGAGAATAAGCTATTTAACTAAAGCAATGTATGTTACAAGGTTCCACTCACACCTGTCCAACAAGATCTTTATATTCACTTTATATTTTTCTAATGTTTAAGTATTGTTTGTAAATACAGGTGATACCAGTTTGAGTGTCATCTTAATACGACTTTTTTTTATAAGGTACAAGTAACACAGTACGAAGAATAAAATAGGTATGTCAGCCTGTTTACATGACCTATTTGCTGTAGGCTTTGTAACAAATGAATAAAGACCTCTATGCATAATGTGGTCAGTGTCAAGGTGTAATGCTTACCATTAACAATATTCTAATTACCCCTGAAACAAGTGCTAAGTATCTGGTGCACTTCCTCTCTCAAGGCTCTGTTGAAGCCCAAAGTATCTAATGTTATAGTGCAGGGAGGAGCAGAACACCTGACTTGAGAGTATCTTCCCTACTCTATAATAATAGTTAATATTTCATTGCTCCAAAACTAACACCTTCCTAGGTCCCACATGGGGTGAGCTTTTCTATTTTGGGTCCCACTCCCATCCCATGGAAGAAGTCAAACGTGGTGAGGTATAGACAGCCAAGGTCTGGCTTTATGCTTCGCGCTGCTTGCTTTCTCCTTGTGCTTACTCGTGGAGGGCTCATGATGTAATGAATAAGGAAGCAGTGATCCACCAACATGTGGATTGAGTGTAGAACAGACTAAGAAAGAAATTTGGAGCCAAGCCTTGCAACCAAAGGTTGCGAATTATGCAGATGAATGCAAATCAAAAGGGGGAGCAATTCTTCCATAACTCTTAAAAAGCAACCGTATCCTCTATCTCCCTGGCCCAGGTAGATAGATTCTCCACACGCTTTGTGAGGCTACCTATTTATTAGTATTGTTCCTTACTGGTCTTTGTTATAAGCTTTAAAGGAGAAGGAAAGGCTTTGTGCACTTGGGGTTGCCAAATGTTAGGCACCCCAAAGTAATTGTATTTACTTACCTGAAACACCGGGCCGGTGCTCCTATCAGCAGAAAACTGCACCAGCTCAGGGTTATACCAGTGACCACCACAGAGAGATCTTCTTCCGTCTTCGGCTTTCCTTCGCGCGGCTGCACATGCGCAGTAGAACAAAAAGCCGAACTTTAACTAAAAAGTTGGCTATTTCATTCAACCACATCTGCGTTTGCCCCGGGAAATTTGAAGAAAGAAGAAGAAGCCGGTGCCTAACATTTGCACAAAGCCTTTCCTTCTCCTTTAAGACAAGTATTGTAGAAGGGATGGGATCATACTCATATGAAGAACATTCAGGAAAAGAAAATTACGGTAAGTATTGTACAATTTTCCCTGGACGTACTGGATATAAGCACTCACTAGGATGTAGCAAGCTCAATACCCAATAGGATGGGAAACTAGTCTCCATCAGACTCCAGGTGCAGCACCTAGTAATGTACAGGAGACCTATTATAATAAACCTAGAATAAATAGAGTAATGAAAGGAACCTGCAAGAAACCAGACCTAGACAAAGGAACTCACACTGAGAGTAACACCAACCTGAACTTCTCACATCCCTGTGGTGAGAGGTGGACAGTGCCTGACAGATGCCCCCGAATTCAACATAAACTATGAAAAGGCATGCTAAAAAAATATTTATATTTATCTAGGTTCTGGCTTAACCAGTGTAGAACTCTCCATCAGCTGTATATTATCCTGAGAAACAAAAAAACTCTATATGGTAAACTGCATCAAACCAGGTGTTTTTGGGTTTTTTTTGCACCATATTTGGAGTGAGCCAAGGTGTTTAGTTATAAACAAAAAAGGGGGAGACAAAAGGCAAAAGGCCAAAATATTCAGCATGGAATATTTTTAGTCAGCTACGACCATATTCAATGAGTATCCAGTGAGCACCTTATTCCCTTAACATAGAAATGGCTGTTGCAACTAGAGCCTTCTTTCTACTCACTCTTCCATAGTGACAGTGTCATTTTGAGATGACTAAATGTCATTCATATGTATTTTCGAATACTAATCCCAAGAATGAAAATGTGCATGTTGATCTGGGACGGAGTTGGTGGAGGTGTGTCAATCTTACATGATTATATGTTAAAGAGACATGGACTAGATGGTATGACAGCCCTCAAAAACTAAAACATATCTGGAATCTTAGCTGGAGGTGCCATAAAGAAATTGGTTTCTCTGGTGTACAAATTCTAACTGATGTTCTAACTAATGTGCTCCTAGAGTGAATTCAGGGACATCTGCAAGACTTTCTTGTCCAGTACAAGACTATTCAGGCTTTTGTACTACTGTCCCACTACTACTCGCTAAATTCTGCTGCAGAGTAGGTTTGAAGTACTCTCTATCCCCACTGCAGAGCAACTTATTCAGCTTTATGAGCTTCCTTACACCTTCTCCATCACATTCCTTTTCCACTGACCCAAACTGAAACATGATCAGCAAAACTCATGAAAGGTAAATGGAAGTCCAACTTGCTTGTTTATCACATGTAACAATTGTACTGTTTCTATAATGACTGTATTTGTCTCTCATTAGTACGTGTTCCTTAGAACATTATTAAAAATAATAAAATGACCAGTGTTTGTCCCTGTTTGAGCAGGGAAACTAATTGCTCCTCAACAGTGTGTGAGTAAAAAAAGAACAAGCCTTGCATTCATTAGCCAATCCGGATTAATCTTTTTTCATGTTACTATGAATGTAGAAAAAGGTTTTTGGGTATTTTTTTTCTTCTTGGGAATTGAATGTCATTGTCACTAGGAAGAGTTTTCTAGTGTAAGTAAATCTGCCTTATGGTTTTTCACTTTTGCAACATACACTCAGTGAAAGGCATTTATATAAATACACGAGGAAAGGCTAAATCACAGAGGAATGCTTATTTGTTACCCCCCCCCATGATTATAATCCTTTTATCTGAGAGTACCAGGCTATTGAGTGTTGCACTACCATCACGTGGCCTGTCCCAGGTAGTTGCCATGGGCTGGATAAAGTAAATTGGTAACAAAGGTGCTTTTGCTATAGAGATCAGTGTGCACAGCCCAGGGTAGGTGCCAGTGTGGTTTTCAGTTAAGGAATCCTGGCCCAGGATCTGTGGTTAGCAGTTATCGTGGTGGGTACCTAACAAATTGGCACCCTGTAAATGGTTTAACCCTTTCCTTCTCCTTAAACAAGCACTAAAGGAATTGACGAGAAACACGCCCTCTTGCATCCTAAGTGGTAGCCCCCCCTTGCACAGTGATTGCTGAGTGTAGAGCATGGGGCAAGCCAATAACACTGCTACTCAGCTCTGCATTTTCCCAGCAGGCAAGGGGAAAGCCTTCCCACTAGAGCTGCCTAGGGTTGCCACCTGGCTGCTATTTTACCCGCCTGGCCGGTAAAAATGATGGTTGATCCCAATTTTATTAATAGGTAAAAAAGATAAATATATAGGAAGCCCTGTATTTTTTTCCAGAAAAGGTGGCAACCCTAGAGCTGCCAGGTTGAAAAAATGGGAAAGGTGACTACTTGTTTAGGAGGACTCCAATTCCCCTTTAAAACTCCCAGTACCCTTTTGCCTATTATGACTATACTCATATGTATGTGAAACATCCCTCCTTATACTCGTGTGGAATTTCTAAGCAGCAGCCCTTTTGTATTAGGAATAAAGCCAGGAACATACAAGTCCCTGTAATTTAGGATTCCACATATTACCAGAGATGAACACATTTCATGGCCTCTCTAAACCCCAGTCATGTTAATACCTACTCCTGCATCAAAAAATACCATTTCCAGAGGGCGTGGCTTGCAGCTCAATGTGAACGGACGTGTGCAGGAGTGCTCCTCTCTCCGGGCAATAATTATTCTGATTTAAGACCCTGAAAAGTTCCTCAAGACGGCCTCAGACGAGCTAGACTGGCTACAGCTACCCCAAAGAGTCCTCATGGGGCAGAACAAGGCTCAGAAAAGAGCCTCAACATCGGTGAACAGGCTGGACAGGTTTGCCCGGGAGGAGAAGCAAAATGGCGCTCAAAGATCGCCCAGCAGGTCTCCCTCTCCTCCCCCACAGCAACAAGCGCCTGAACCTACACTGCAAGAAATCCTGCAGGAAATAAGAGACTCCAAGGCCACCTGCACCAGTCTTATCAGTACCAAGACGGACGAAATAAAGCTGGACCTCTCTATTATCAAGCAGGACCTGCAGCGGCTAAGGGAGAGAACTACTGAGGTGGAGCAAAGAGTGAGTACTCTGGAGGATACTTGCGCACCTCTCCCTGACCGCGTGGCAGAAGTGCATAGAATGGCTGTGAGTGGCTTCGCAAAAATGGACGACTTAGAAAACCGTCTCAGGCGAAACAATTTGCGCTTTGTGGGTTTTCCAGAGAAGGCGGAGGGGGAGCAAACCGAGCAATTTATCGAGGAATGGCTGGCAAACAATTTCGGCAGGGCAAACCTGTCCCCCTCTTTTGCTGTCGAAAGGGCGCACCGGATTCCAGCTAGGCCCAATCCACCAGGGGCCCCACCGCGGCCTTTAATTGCCAGGTTATTGAATGCCCGGGACCGTGATAACATACTTACCATGGCGCGGAAGAAAGAAACTCTGCAATTCCAGGCGACGTCGGTCTCCATATATGCAGACTACTCCGCAGAAGTCCAACGCCAGCGAGCGAAATTCATTGAAGTGAAGAGGAGGCTTAGAGCAGCGAAACTCGTCTACGCCATGCTGTATCCCGCGCGGCTGCGGGTACTGTTGAATGGTGCCTCGCATTTCTTCACTTTGCCACAAGAAGCCAGCAAGTGGCTAGATGCCCAGAATGTGCCAGCATCCTAGTAGCCCAGAACGCAGTCCCAAGATGGTCTCGACCAAGATACCCGGTACAGGTACTGTTCAGATAACCCCTTTTTATTATGCTCCTCGGTTCGCCCGACACCATTAGATGCAACGATTGTTTCCCGATTTTTATTTTTTTTTTTGTGCACCGGTCTGCGCAATACCAGCACCCCAGATTTGGCTACCCATAGTGGTCCAATTATGTGCATTATCCCCGATCCTGATGTGAATTATACTGTGGCCTTGTTTCTACTTTGGACAGTAAGGGTGTTACAATTGCTGTAAGGGGGAAAATGATAAGGCAACTCAACCTGTTCCCCCCTTTTTTTTTTTTTTTTTTGCCATGTTGCCGGATCTTCTTGGGGCTATAAAGAATCGTTGCCTCATAGCCTGGCTTACTGAATTCACCAACCGTACCATCACCGAACTGTCTTGTGGATCTAGCTAAATGTCCCGGAGAGGGGGAGTTGCAGTGTGTTTTGGTTTTTTTTTTGCTCCGACTGCCCCCAGGTTAAGCACTTGACTGTACGTTCACGGTCTAAAGGTTGGACCGGGCCTAAGGGCCACCCCAGTTTACATTATGTGTTTGGTTTCGGGACTAATTCTGCCCCCCAACAGGGGAAGGGGTGGAAGGGGAGGGGGGAAATTATGGGGAATTTTGAAGTTTAATGTTTATTGTATATGCTCAAGCTACAAGTCTGTGGGGAAATTACTTACTGTATGTACGTGTCAAAGGGATAAACACTTGGGTCAGTATGGCTGAGAAATTAATAAGTTGGAATGTTAGAGGCCTTAACTGTCCGATAAAAAGGAGGTTGGTAATGGATTTCCTCAAGCAAAAGCATGCCTCAATTGCCTTCCTCCAAGAAACGCATTTAGTAGGGAGCAAAACTTTGGCCCTGAAAAGGCCATGGGTGGGGTGGGCCTACCACTCCACGTATACGACCCACTCCTCGGGTGTAACAATATTGATTCACAAGAGGGTTCCATTTGTGCTGGGTGCAGTTAAATCAGACGCTAAGGGCAGATATATTTTTATACATTGTCATATTAACAATATGGAACTAATCCTAGCAAGTATTTACATCCCACCACCCTACAAGAGGGACTGTATGGTAGAGCTGGCACAGTTTATGGCGCAGCACCCATTTGCTCATACCATAGCCATGGGGGATCTCAACACACTGATGGAACCAGCTCTGGACAAATGGGTTAGGTCGGGTCAGCCCCTTCACGCACAAACCTCTGATTTACAGCAATTGGTGGTTGAGCTCGGGATGGTGGAAGTTTGGAGGTACCTGAATCCCATGGTTAGGCAATATTCCTGCTTTTCCCAATCACACCTTTCGTTATCTAGGATTGACTATGCACTTATTGATAAGCCCTTACTGCCTAAAATAATCTCTGTTCAATATCTCCCCAGGGGGATTTCGGACCATTCTCCCTTAGAACTGGCTATCCAAGTACAGCAGAAGGAAAAAGTGTTAAGATGGTCCCTAAATCCGGTTTGGCTGCACATACTTGAAAACAAAGTCTCTCTGGAGGCTGATATGCAGGAGTTCTTCTCCCATAATCGGGGTACTGCGGACCCACTGGTGGTCTGGGATGCCTTTAAGGCTTACCTCAGAGGGCAGTTAGGGGCTGATATAGCGGCGTTTAAAAAAGCAGCATATGCACAGCAGGAGAGCCTTGAAAAAGAGGTGGTGGAGGCGGAACAGTTGGTGGCCCTCCAACCCACTGGGGATAATTTGAATTCACTTAAACTAAAACAACAGGAATATAATATATTTATGACACAGAAAGCCCAGAGAAATTTGCTTTTTACTAAGGCGAAAGTATATGAGCAGGGGAGAGAGGTGGTAAGATGCTCGCGCAGCTGGCAAAACAGCACTCTACCCCTCCCACAATAGGGGCCATACGGAACCGAGAGGGGGTCACCCTAAGAGATGCTGAAGGAATCAATCGCACACTAACTCAATTCTATACTGACCTCTACTCTTCTAAATTGACCAAACCCCTAGAGGACATAGACGAATTCCTGGAAGGCCTCGACATGCCTATACTCATCCCCCAATATCGGGACTTCCTTGAAAACAGAGTTACTAAAGAAGAAGTTGTAGAGGCTATAGAGTCTTTCCCAAACGGAAAAGCCCCTGGCGCTGATGGGCTACCGATTGAGCTCTATAAGCGACATGTGCTTGTCCTAGCTCCATTACTGTTAGAGACATATAATGCGGCCCTAGCTCAGGGTGTTTTACCAGACTCGATGTACGAGGCAGCAATAGCCCTGCTGCCAAAACCAGGCAAAGATCCCCTGCTCTGCGAATCCTATAGACCCATATCCCTCCTTACGGCGGATGTAAAGGTATTAGCCAAAGTACTCGCTAAACGCCTTGGGAAAGTTGTTGCAATGCTGGTCAATCCTGACCAAACGGGCTTTATTGCAGGGAAAACAGCTGTTCTGAACACTAACCGGCTATTTTTGAACCTTACTCTTGATCATGAGAATAAAGGTCAGAGATCTATAGCTGCCCTGGACATAGCAAAGGCCTTCGACACAGTCGAGTGGCCTTTCCTTTGGAAAGTGTTAACACATTTTGGTATAGGACCAGTATTTCAGGGGCTAGTTAAATTGTTATATCACTCCCCGAGGGCCTCATTGAGGATTAACTCTGAGCTAACCACTCCTTTCTGCTTGGCAAGGGGCACCAGACAGGGGTGCCCCCTGTCCCCCCTATTGTTTGCGCTGGCAATCGAACCATTTGCACAGGCAGTCCGGCAGTCGAAAGACATCACTGGGTTTAAAATACGGGGCATTGAGGAAAAAATTCAACTCTATGCCGACGACACTCTGGTGTACTTGGGGGACAGGGGCCCCTCTCTGAAACGCCTTCTTGAAGTCACGGCAAAATTCGGGGAATTATCAGGTCTACAAGTGAGCACGACCAAATCAGTGCTGTTTCCACTTGATCCGCAGGGGCCCGTAGCGGAGGGGGAAGTGGGGGGGATGCCCATGGTGGAGAAATTCACCTACCTAGGACTAGAAATAACCCGTGACCTACATCTATACCCCAAGAATAATATTGACAAAGTGATAGCTTGGTTTGATGAGAAAGCTAAGGTGTGGGAACAACTGCCCTTAGGACCAGTAGGGAGAATACAACTGGTTAAAATGGTGGTCATGCCTAAATTGCTGTATCCGCTGTGGCACTCTCCAGTGTGGGTGCCCAAAGCAAAATTTGATGACCTTAATAAGAAGCTCAGAAGGTTTATCTGGGGCAAATCTAGGCACAGGCTTGGGCTGTCCACCCTTATGAGACCAATGGGGGAGGGTGGCCTGGCACTCCCCATCATGTATAATTATTTTCTGGCAGCACAACTTACGCATCTCCTAACACCTCTTCAACCGCACTACCACCCACCTCTGCATAGATTATGGGGAGCTGTAGCCACGTCAACATCGTTCCCGTGGAACGTTATCTTTGGTACCAAGGAGGGGCTAAAAAATGTTATTTGCTGTGTACAGGTCAGAGCCTTACAAAAGGTTAATGAGCTGCTTAATATTGTGAACATAGACCCCCGCGCCCCACTCTGGGGAAATCCACAGTTTCATTACCTGTCCCATGTAACCCCTCCGCAGTGTTGGACCACCAAAGGGGTTACGTCAATAGCTGATGTTTGGGAGGCAGATACTTTGCTGCCCTTTGCAGAACTAAGGCGTAGATATGGTCTGCCGTGTGGGCAATGGTTAGTGTACCAACAAATGGGTGGCGCACTCTGTAGACAATCCAGAAACAAACCAATCTGCTTAGAAGCATCACCATTACTCGAAATGCTCCTACAACCACATCAAAAGGGTACTCTTTCCATGATCTACAGGAAACTAATGTCAGCTCATGTCAAGGCCACCCCAATTCGCAGCCGTGATGCTTGGGATAATGATTTTCATTTCTTAACAGATGACCAGTGGGGAGAGGCACTTAAGGCCCCTCGACACGTGTCCTACAACTATAACGACAGGTTGCTCCAGACATACATGGTGCATAGAGCTTATTATACCAGGTCTAAACTCCATCTGATGTACCCTGCAGTGTCTCCCAAATGCCTTAGATGTGAAGCCCCTCAGGCCACCCTTCTGCATACCATGTGGGAATGTACAGGCCTTGCAGCTTACTGGGAGGGGGTGCTAAAACACTTGTCATTGGTACTTGGGGTGGTCCTGCCTGCTGACCCGGCCCTTTGTCTATTGGGCATTGGAATTAAAGCGTTGGTTTCCCCTATGTATAGACAACTGTTATCTAGAGCTCTGTTCCAGGCAAGGCGGCAAATTACTATGCAGTGGAAGGGTAGATTACCGCCAACAGCTCAGGCTTGGCCCTTAGCTGTGTCCTCGGTATGTAATAAAGAGAGAATTATTCTTACCCGGCAGGGGCAACTTACGGACAAATGGCCAAGCTGGCAAAAATGGCAGGATACACCCTTTAACTGTGATTTACAGGTTTAGTGTTCTCATGCCTAATACTATTGGTGGGTCATTGACTTTGATACGTAGTACATGTCTGCTGTCTCTGTAACATCTTTTGTACAGCTGTGACTGCCTTTGTGAATTATTTATGCAAAATGAAAATGTCATTTCTCTGTATGTAAACTGTTTATCCCCTAATAAACTTGTCTTGAGCAAAAAAAATACCATTTCCTAATGAATGTGTGCACATGCTTCTGGGCTGACGTGTTAAAGACAGTCGATCCAGAGCTACAAGTGAATGTACCTATAAAGACATCACAAGCCTGATAATGTAGCACGGTATATAAACAGCCAGACTTCCCAAAGGTTCAGCAGCAGCTGTAGCTTTACAGGCTGGAAATCATTGCTGTAGCGTTTTCTCAAGCTACCTTACCAAATCTTTCTTCATTTATTGATGTGGTTGGTTTTTACTTCCTTTTTGGGTCTGAAACCATAACTTAACTATAGCTAATTATATTCATTCAAATCTTTCATAGAAAAAGAGGACTAAGATGTAATCAGGGGCCCATACAAAAAAAACAAGCACTGAATAATAGTGGATGCAATCCTCACTTTTCACTGAAGGCAAATCCCACAGACATGAGTTTAAATACAGATGTGCACACATACTAATACAAACTACCTGGGAAAAATGGGCCAAACTAACTAGCTGGTAGCGATTTGTAAATGGAGTCCCAACTGTACAGAGATATTTGCTCAACATACTGAAATAAGATGTTTTCTATATACAATCAATTAAATATTCTCTACAGTTTCTGAAATAATCACGTTCATATTCACTGTTCCTTTTTCAGCATCTGTTTCTCTTTATTCTGTCTTCATTCAGGAGTTGGGTGTTAGATAAATGATCCAATATATCTTATAGGGGGGCTCATTTTGCCTATATGTATTGGAGCTCTATTAAAATCACCAGAAATCCTGTCTCTCTACAAGCAGAATTTGTGCAGTTATTTTGGGAGCCCCCCCCACTATAATATATATTGGATCATTCATCTGACACCCAACTGCTGCAGGAAGACAGAATAAGGAGAAACAGATGCTGAGAGAGGGATAGTGAAGATAAACTTGATTATTTTAGAAACCATACAGAATTTGTAATTTATTGTATTTAGAAAGTTTCTTACTTAAGTATGATGAAACATATACATTTTTCATTTTCAAGATAATTCCCCTTTAATGTAAATGCTTTTCAAATAGTCATTTTATTATAAGTGTCCTTCACTCTGGCCTAATCATATCCAATGTTTATTGAGTCTTATGTGGCAGGTTTGTGCAATAACACCTTTTTGCCACCCAACTATCGCCCAGAAGTCCTTAAAGGGATTTTTTCCCCCCCAAAATGCATCATTTATAAGTGCTGCTCCAGCAGACTTCTGCACTGAAATCCATATTTCAAAAGAGCAAACAGATTTTTTTTTTTAATTTTTAAATCTGACATGGGGCTAAGACATTTTGTCAGTTTCCCACAAACTGATTCAATGCAGAAGAGAGAGAACGCTGCCCATGTTAGCGAAGAAATCAGCCAGAAGATTTCAGCCCCATGTGGCCATAGCCATAAACTTCAAACAAACAAACAACTGAATGACAGTCTCAGAAAGGGTATATTTTCCCTTTAAAGGGATAGTGTCACATTTTTTCTGCTTTTTATCAGAAACGTGCCACTAGATCTTTAGTAAAGCCTCTGCTGCCTCCCTGTTAAAAACATGTCCGATTCAGACTTAGGTCCTTTCCCTGATGTCCCCGCAGCGAAGTGTTCCCTTTGAGGGCGGGCTACACTCCCAGTAGGCTGGGGCCTAAACAGCTTCTGTTGCAGAAGAGATGAGTGGGGCAGGCAGAGGGCAAACTATGAAAGGGAATGCTTTTCTTAGAGCAGGACAGTTAAACAGAGGAACAACCCTGCGGTTAGTGGAGTACCGCAGGGCTCTGTACTAGGTCCCTTGCTTTTCAACTTGTTTATTAATGACCTGGAGGTGGGCATTGAAAGTACTGTTTCTATTTTTGCAGATGATACTAAATTGTGCAGAACTATAGGTTCCATGCAGGATGCTGCCACTTTGCAAAGTGATTTGTCTAAACTTGGAAAACTGGGCAGCAAACTGGAAAATGAGGTTCAATGTTGATAAATGCAAGGTTATGCACTTTGGCAAAAATAATATAAATGCAAGTTATACACTAAATGGCAGTGTGTTGGGAGTTTCCTTAAATGAAAAGGATCTAGGGGTCTTTGTAGATAACACGTTGTCTAATTCTGGGCAGTGTCATTCTGTGGCTACTAAAGCAAATAAAGTTCTGTCTTGCATAAAAAAGGGCATTAACTCAAGGGATGAAAACATAATTATGCCTCTTTATAGGTCCCTGGTAAGGCCTCATCTGGAGTATGCAGTGCAGTTTTGGACTCCAGTCCTTAAGAGGGATATAAATGAGCTGGAGAGAGTGCAGAGACGTGCAACTAAATTGGTTAGAGGGACGGAAGACTTAAATTATGAGGGTAGACTGTCAAGGTTGGGATTGTTTTCTCTGGAAAAAAGGCGCTTGCGAGGGGACATGATTACACTTTACAAGTACATTAGAGGACATTATAGACAAATAGCAGGGGACCTTTTTACCCATAAAGTGGATCACCGTACCAGAGGCCACCCCTTCAGACTAGAAGAAAAGAGCTTTTTGAAGCAACGTAGGGGGTTCTTCACAGTCAGGACAGTGAGGTTGTGGAATGCACTGCCGGGTGATGTTGTGATGGCTGATTCAGTTAATGCCTTTAAGAATGGCTTGGATGATTTTTTGGACAGACATAATATCAAAGGCTATTGTGATACTAAACTCTATAGTTAGTATAGGTATGGGTATATAGAATTTAATTAAAAGTAGGGAGGGGTGTGTGTATGGATGCTGGGTTTTCATTTGGAGAGGTTGAACTTGATGGACTTTGTCTTTTTTCAACCCAATTTAACTATGTAACCCTGACGGCATATCAACTTCAACAACGCGAATGACTGATTAAATGAAACATGGCACCAGATTCCAGAATTTGGCTTTACTTTGCAGTACAGAAATCATTTCAAATTCTATGGAGCAACACACCAGACAATTCTCAGTTTGGTCCTTTCAAAGAGTTGCAACAGTGTTTAGAAAAATGCGTCCAAGCCTTACCTGCGTAATACTTTGTGTTTGTTACTTTATTAGATTAAAACAGAAAGGTGGTCTACAGCCCAACTTTTTTTTTTTCCCTAGCCGGTGGCAATAGTTTAAAACATGAGAATGGCACTCCAGGAGTTACACAGGGCAGAGAGAATTGGGTACAGACTATACGAGGGGAGGAGAAAGCAGTAACGGAGAGGCGCTTCATTGATAAAAGATTTGTACAATTAATGGGCAAAAGGGTGGGCACAGAATTGTTCCTGGGGCAAGGGAGACTCCTTGCAGGCCACAACCCCTCTAGCTTCTTCCAAAGCAAAATACCATGGTGAATTCTAAATTAAAATACCAAGCTTAAAATGGCAATATTATATGCACATCGATACATCGTTTACACTTTGGATTCAACCAGAACATTTAGATGCCTTCAAAAAACCTATTGGAGGTAACAGAAAAAAGAACCGCACAAATAGGACTTATTTTTAACAGCAGCCTCTTTGATAGAAAAAAGGGAAGGGGGGGGGGGAAAGCCATCATGAAACAGAAGGGAGCAATTACCAGTGCAATACTCTTTGATGTCATGAGGTCTTTACAACAAAGCAGGCCATACAATATTGAGATTCATACAGTGTTCCTAAGTTCCTGAAATACATATTTGAAGCAGATTCAAAACTTCTCCTATACTGGGAGCTTATTGGTCTTCGCCAAAAATGTCGCTCTTCTTGCGTTTCATCTCTTCAAAGTCAAATTCTGAGCCCATCATCCTTTTGTAGATATCCTTAATGTCATTGCAGGTGGTTTCAAAGTGGGTGGTAGGATCATAAGTGCGAGAAATAAATATCTGGGGAGCAAATTACAGTATAAGAAGAAAAAAAAGACAAACAAAACCTTTTATACCTGACCCACAAAAAGCCATATTTCTTAATACGGCTGAGGTAGGGTAATGAATTACTGACCTGGCTTTCGGTTCCCATATCAGTAGGTGCAAACATGTCACTAATGCTAACAAACCTGAAAGGAGGAAATAAAGGAATAGTATCACTATGTAGATAGGTTTCAGTGGTCTCACTGCTCTATACAGAAAATGTAAAACATTTGATTCATTATATAAAAAGCTTTAGATAGAAAAAGGAGTGATTATTTAGCAGAACTAAAGCTCTTTCCAGAGAGCACAAACTGCTGAATGAATTCCTACTCTAGCCATTCAGCTTTGCAACAATGTTCCTCCCAGTTGAAAAACTTTTTAGAACTGTTTTATGGATTCTATATCCTGCAAATATTACATGTGCTATGTTTCCTACTATATGAAACTAGCTTTAGGCCACAAGCTTTTCTGAGCAGGGTCCTTTAATGCCATTTTTATACAGTAATTTTTTTTAAATTATTGTAAGATCCCTCTGTTATAAACGTATGTAAAATACCACAGCATATGCTGGTGCTATACAAGTAATCATAATATAGGCATAAAACATGGTACATGGAAGCAGCAAGGGGGGGGAAGACAGCATCACGAAGCTTGCAATGTATGTATACGGTGTCAATAGGAATATTAGCAATGTTGATGACCCACACCCAGTGTTCTGCTTTAAAGTAAGCTGCAACCATATTTCCCACTGCTATTACCTACTACTACTACTACTAAATCAGCTTATACATGCTTACAATGCATAAAATAGCCAAAACTTACTTCTGCTCAATGGGTTCCAGGAGATCCAGAGCGGGCTTGATCTCTCTCTCCGGGTCGTTTGTTTCAACAGTAGTGCTGATTATTGCAATATATTTTCCTTGTGCAGCCACATTGTGGGCATATGAAATCATGCACACATAGATGTCTTGTGCAAAAAAAAAGTAAATAAGTACACATGCATTACTGAAAGTTAATTGGAAAAAAATCATTGCAACATGTTTGCCTTTGCCTGCTAAGTGAGGTCAGATAAGCAACAATCCACTGTACCTAAATAGTGTATACTTACGCCTAAAAATAAAGACATATCCCAGCATGGAGATAAGGTCAAATAATCCTATCACAATAAGCATCTATGACCTTTTGCAGATACTAAATGAGATCATTACTGCTGTATAGATATTTGATAATCAGCAGTTCTCCCTGTAACTTCTCTTTTGTTATCTGCTTCACTTTTCTTGTGCCAGAAGCAGGCTGCAGCAACATGATGCAGAACAAACAAAGGGCATTCAATATTTCACCCTTCAGAGGATAAAAAATGTGGTACATTTAATGATCAAACACTTCTCTGTATCACTAAAACTGCAAATTTTTATAAAACATTTTAACGTCTTGATCTTTCTCTCTGTATCCTGCCGTATCAATTATTTCTCCTGTTACACTGTTGGGCCTTGACAACGTAACGGTTTTTCTCTCGAGCTCTGACCTTTTCCTATACCCTGCACTCTCATTCCTACTTGTGCACAGACTGACTTTTTGTGAAACTCACCAGATTTTCTGTTGACTTGATTCTGTGGAATGATGATCTGGCAGGAATTGGCATCATTTGTGTTCTTTATTGGATGGCTCAGAATACAAATTACACGGATAACCTGTCCTACTTTAGTCACCCGATCTGGAACGTAACTAGGATCACATATCAGCTGCTTGCATCGGGCCACCTACAAAAGCCAAAAAGCACTTGTTACATTTAGGAAAATCATGTCATGCTGGTTATTTACCTGTCACCATAAAACCCCTATATATCCCCAAATGCAGAATACAAACATGAATACCTGAAGGCAACATACCAAACTGTTAGAAGACAGGCCAAAGTCGTAATATAAAGGCATACTTTATGTGATTGATCTACAGACATTCTGGAAGAAAACTCTATAGCAAAGGAAGCTGGTTGTATAAGACAACTATAATGCATGCTTAACACATTAACCACTGGTTCATACCAACTACACAGACACTTATAGCAAAAGTAAGGCAATATAAATGCATATAATATCTCACCTCCCCTTCAGACTTCACACCAACAATTTTGCCATTCTCCATCACCAGCTCTTCTATTGGTTTGTTCAACATATATGTCCCACCATAAATGGCACTCAGTCTGGAAAACAGAAGGAGGGACTTTATGAGCAATAACTTGTAGGCATACTTCAGTCTAATTATCCAGTCCATCTCCAGCTTTTCATTTATTTGAGGGAAAAACCATACATGAAAAGTTTTCATTCAAAGATGGTCATGGTCTCTCTTACAGGTTTACAATCTACAGGATGTCAGGTAGAAATACAAAGTGAACTTTGGGAAAAATTGACAGCATAATGTAATGGATATGGAAAAAGGATTAGTGAAGGCCATATGGGGTAAGGCAGCACAAAACACCATGGAGACTTGCTGCTTCTAAAATGTAACAGATAATATATACCATTAGTAGCAAAAGCTGCTTACAGGCACAATCCGATCCAGGTATGGGGGAAAACAATATTGGAGAATTCAAGCAGGTAAGATAGGAAAAAAAATTTTTTACAGGCTGGTCTGCAATAAAGATGGATTATGTACGTAAGTGCATCAACTGGAACCAAGTTTATATCTATTTTAAGTAGGGATGCAATGAATCCACTATTTTGGATTCAGCCGAATACTGAATCTGAATCCTAATGCATATGTAAATTAGGGGTGGGAAGGGAAAAACATGTTTAAAAGCATTGTTTTGTGACAAAAAGTCATGACTTCCATCCCCTCCCCCAATTTGTATATGCAAATTAGGATTCGCATTTGGCCAAATCCGAATCCTGCTGAAAAAGGCTGAATCCTGGCCGAAACCCGAACTGAATTCTGGAGTCGGTGCATCCTTAATTTGAATCGAGATTTGGACGTGCCTGATAAGTAAAATGGGTCTTACTGTCTTACCTTGCAAAACCTTGTGGCAGTTCTCCAAGGCCATAGAGTGGATAAAGGTATGGGCTTTTGCCGTATCGAGCAAGAGATTCACTGTACAATTTAATCCGGTTTACCGTCTCAAGACAGGGCTGGTCCAAATATCTAGGGAAAAAAATGAGAATTTTACACAAAACTTGTCTTCATTTAAGAATTAGTTAGCAAGTAGTATGGGAGAAAGGAAAACCTGCAGTCTTTATAGTCTTTCGTGTAATTACCTATTTGGAATTATTAAATAACATATAACTCAACTTACTCATCAGTCCTATAGAGTGCCAGAGCATGACCTGTAAAGTCAACAACATCCTGGCCCAAATCAAACTTCTTGTAGACATCTCGCATTGTAGTTTTCTTTGGGTCAACACCTTCTTGTGTCTTGCTGTCATTCTCATCAAAGCTGGCAACGTAGCTCAGAAATTTCTTAAATCGTCGCTTTTCAAACATCCCCATTAAACCTTAGGACAAAAAAAAAGACAATCAGGTACAAGTAATTTACAAGGTCAGCTGAAGGCCTAATAATCTCCAACCTTCTATGGGCAGATTCCCAAGTAGGCAAACCCAAATATATGTTCCTAAGCCATTTATCATAAAATAACTATGTCGATTCACTTTTAAAACACTTTACAATATAGTTTGTGCATTTTAATAAAAATCCATTTTTATTAAAATGAACACAACAGAGTTGAGAATTCTGTTTAGGAAAGTTACAGACACCAAAAGATTGCAAAATAGCAAACATAAAATATTTTCCACTTTATTTTCATGTGTTCAAAATAAGAGTGGGTGTGTGTGTGTGTGTGTGTTACACACTGCAAAAACTTGGTGTTGCTGGTCCTCACTACAACACCTAGGCCTAAACTATTCACTGTGCACCTGAGTTACATATAAGACATTATATATACCTACCATACACAAGAGCCATGAACATCCTGTAAATTATATAGTTATAAACCGTTCTTAGTGATGTCATCAGTTATAATCGGAGCTTAGTGATGCCATTGCTGTCGCATGACTCACAGAAACTTGTGTATTATAATAAATAAAGTACCCCCTGTTGAAAAATACGAGGCTATTACAAGTCACACCGGTGTCCCATGACCTGCACAAAAGCATTCGGCCTTGTGCTTTTATATGGTCATGGAACGGCTGGGTGACTTAGAATATCCTTATATTTCACAATAGGGGTAATTTATTAACTATATATAAAAAAAAATACACAGCAAACAACCCTTGTATTCTGCTGTGCCATCGCCACTGTAAAATATCCTGGGGATTTGTGTTTTCTTTAAAAAGGCACACTATGCCAAACCAAACCTGGTTGCTGCCCTAATTTTGCTATGGGAAATCATGCAGCCCTTTTCATAAAGCACTCTTTGCGAAAGATGGTATAAAGATGTGAAAAATATGGTATAGCAAGGCTGCTATACCATCCGGAAATATGGCAATTTAAGGGTGAGGAAGCATTTACAGGCAGAGCTCATCAAGATTTCAAAACTGCAATGGTATATTGCTCTGTCATCTGCATTCTTATCTTACAAAGCAAATCAATTGGACATATTGCTAAAGCCTCCCAGGAACAAACAGAAGGCATTACAATTGTGGGCTTCTCACAATGCTGCCAACTATAGTAGTATCTGGAAAGCAGGGTAAGGGGTACAACAGTTACATCCAAGGAAAACAAACTCACTAGATGCAAGGGCTTCTGTTTCAGTTGAAGGGACCTTATAGATTTTGCCTCCTTTGTAGACAAAGCTCCCCTCAATAACTTTAAAGTCCAGATAACGGGTAACTTCTGTGAAAAGCAACATCTTCACTAACTGGCCTGAAAGAGAGATATTTGAAGAATTCAGGGTAAAAAATAAATAAACTTTAATAATTTGCTTTTCTCGTCTCCTCCCATTTTTTTTTTAAATGAGTCTCACTCCTTTAATCGCATTGTTTAATTTAAGAGTTAACATTTTATCCTCTTGCCCCTTACTAGAGCAAGCGTGTACTGTAGGGCATTACAGGAAGTACATGTCACCCTATATGATGCATTTCTGATTTGCAGCAGTGAAAAAAAAATAAAAAAAAAGCAGAACTGCTCATAAACTCTCATAATGAAAGTAAACAGCATTTCCATCCCAGTACTAAGCTGATGTTATTGGACATAAAAATCGAAATAAAACATGGTGAAGAATGACAAATTAACAAAACATTAGCGAGGCCATATAGGTACATTATAACTTAATATAGAATTGCTCAGGGTACGGTTATAAACACTGTTGCAATGTGGCAGTTTGTTAATCACATATCTGCCTTAATAGTTGAAGTTGTTTACCTTGTTCTGTTCAATTTTCCTTTTTTTTTTTACATAATTGTATATCATAGTGAAAACAGACTTCAATAATGAATGCACCAATTTAGAGTCAGGCAAACCCCTTCTTTGGACATGTGTATGCCTAGGCACAGAGTTGGGACAAGCAATTACTTTCACTTTCCATTCAGCACTTCCTGCTCTCCCCACATTCCCCCCAGTTCTCTTAACGACAAAATTGTATAGCCAGTACATGGGGATGGACATCAGGTCCCCCATTCTGGTGCACAAACAAGATTCTGAGATGATGCAAGACTTGTCTTAATAACAGTGTCCACAAAATGGCTCCTGCCTGCTTGTTATAATTATGAGTTCCCAGACTGATGGAAACACGATTTAAGTAACTTTTACAGTGTAATTAAAGTTAATTTTGCTTGACTTACATGATAAAATAGAATTTGGAATAATTTTTGTGGGTGACGGATCCCGGTTAACTGTTTTAGAAACATGTCCCAGTGTTTCCAACTCACCACCTGGAGTCTGCTATACTATTTATGAATTATGAAATTCTAAAGTTAGCTTAATCAGATGAGGAATCATGGGTTCATATTACTTGGGTGGGATATTATAGGAGATGTGAGACAGCTCATCAAGATTTAGGATGCAAGAGGTTGGGAGGATACATCATTTCACTATGAATCCTTACAGGTTAAATTGGTATTGGGATTTGTATGCACATTTAGAAGATATATCTTCGAAATATATATATTTAGAAGATCTAAATTCTTGTAATTTTTGTTTGGCTGTAATTGTCCACCCTCTTAAGCAACTTATTCAATAGTATGTATTCAAACATCAGCACAGGCTACAGATTTCAGACTTACCATTGGCCATAAGAAATTTGGGAATGAGGTCCACATTCCAGTCTCTTCCTCGTCCCATAGACTCCGGAGGGCTTCCAGGTATATTAAACCTTTTGTACAGCTAGAAAGCGATTTTTTTTTTGTCAAATTGCACTCAACAGAAACACACCTTAACACATATGATGTTTGTTTTCCATGTATACATTATTCGAAGAGCAAAACTATAACTTGAAATATTCAATTATAATTTATAAAAGAAGTCTTTCTCTAGCGCTTACATGAATTGGAATGGTGTTAAACTGCCTTGTTCTAACAAGAGCATGCCATTGAGAAGCAAACCCTGTACTGACCTTGAACACATTGCTTACATTAAATCAAATACAAAACTACAACTACAAATGAGACAAAAGACACAAAAATGGCTTTATTCTAGTGGTCAATATGTATCCTTACATCTTCCAAAGGTGTTATTGATGCACTCTCTCCTCCATAGTAAGAGTTTCTATCCATGTGTAAGACCTTTTTGCCATTCACAGACATTATTCCAGAGAGGATGCATTCCTAAAGAGAAGACATGTAGAACTATTTACATAACAGAAATAACTAAATCTTCAATATATTTTCAATTTAGTCTACAAGTATATTGTAGAGAGAACATTATTTGTATTCAAAGCCACTGCAATGTATAAAAAAAAAAAAAAGGATTTAATCAGATGGTGTGATTAGACCCTGACATTTAGAAGATGGTTGTTACAAAGAATCTGACTGCATAATAATAGATCCATCTAGTTATCACACATATAAGAATTGAATGTGTTTTTTTATCCAACTAGTAAGATCCAGTTATAGCACACAACTTGTATAACTCTCTTGCCTGTAGAAGATATCCAAGCTACAAAATAAAGAGTAGGAGGATATTTTAATGCAAAAGTCCTCAGGATAAAGGAAGACTCATGAACTTCTACTAAAAGGCGTAATATACTTATCAATAGAATATAAATGATTTGGCAGAGAACAAGCAGTTCAGTGATCACTACCACACTGGCTGGCGTGTGTGCGTATATATCTACTGACTCAATCATGTCATTAAGACAGTGTAGGTCCAACACAAAGGTATTAGTTGTTACTGGTGAACACTTCTACATTCTAACTGTGCTGCTGTCTGTCAAAGCAAACTAGGAGCCCCGTGGCATCAGATGGGAAGACAGACCAGTGCAATTTGCCTTTAAACACACTCAAATCAGTGTGAAGACATGCCCGGATTTCCCCTAATTCCAAAAACAGGATGTGAAATGAGGCCATTCCAAAGTTGGAGAAAGTAACTACAGATCTGACTTCTCAGCAGAAATAGAAGTTCGCTGCAACAGACTATTAATAAGAAACAGAATATTAACGCTTTGATCAGCAAATTAAAATCATTTCATCTCGCTAATAAAAGACCTGTCTTAAACTGTACTTCTTTCATCAGCAGCTTAGAAGTACTCATGACAAACCAAATGGCTTATACACAGAAAGTTATTATTAGAGCTATGAGTCTAAAGATAAGGCACTAGTAGCATGTTCTCTGCTAGCAGCCTGTCCCGCTTGTTCTAACTGCCACTGGCTTTAAAGGGGTTGTTCACCTTCCAACACTTTTTTTGGTTCAGTTGGTTTCAGCTATTTCACCATAAATAAAGACTTTTTCCAATTACTTTCTATTTTCTATGTGTGACTGTTTCTCTAATATTGAAATGTAAAGTTTAATTTTTTACCTTCTTTTGTCTTTCTAAAGCAGCTCTGGGAGGGGGGCCGCCGACTCTGTAAACTGTTATAAATGGATACATTTAGTTGATACATTTCTTATCTTTGTCCCTGCTGAGCAGAATCTCTGGGTTTCATTAAATGAAGCTGTTAGACTTGATACAATAATTGCTAATACTCCAGAGATGCTGCCGAGAAATGTATCAACTAGATGTTGCAAAATTGTAACAGTTCAGATTCTGCACCACAGGAACATTCAACTTTAAACTTAGATTTTGGAAAAACAGTAGAAAAAATAAATAAAGGAAAGTAATTGACAAAAGTCTATTTCTGGGGAATAATCTGAAAACAACAACTGAAAAAAAGTGTTTGGAAGGTGAACAACCCCTTTAATGAGATATGACTGACACCAGCAGCGACGCATGGATTTTAGCCTGAAAAACACTCAAATCACTGTACACAGCATGAACAGCAGCAACAGGCCTTCTGCTCCTCCCAAAGCTACTCAGGAAAAGCACAGGAAGTTGGAAAGTTATAGTTTTGTAACAGTATGTGCCATTGGTAATCGTAAATAGAAAATTGCCATTTTAAAATCGTAGGATTCACGGTGCACACAAACAAACCATACATGTTAGGTCACATGAGCCAATTAACAGACAGAAGTGTAGACGCAAAAGACAACTCTTTCTGTTACAGTTAAGAGCTGCAGTATTTCTGGTCAGGTGATCTCTGAGGCAGCACACAGGCCTACACAAAATGGTGGTTCAAGACAAGAGATGTAAAAGGGCAATATATACTTAAATATATGTTCCAGTTCTGTTGCTTAAATATTCATTTTGGGGGTAAAGTTTTCCTTTAAGGCTGGAGAGTGTTATAGTTTATTAGACTTGACTGCTCAACAAACCAGATGTCATACAGAGTAACCCGATTACATGGAGAATCCAAAGTGCCTTTTTAGAAACCATTCTATTCTTAGTACTTATTATATTAGCCTTTAATATTTCCTTCCCAGAACCCAATCACCATGCTCTTTTATACACTTGTGGTAGAAAATTGTACATTTCTAACAAACATTTTTCTTTTCCTAGGACTCAGACTGGCCACACATGCTAAGGTTTGAATGGGCAGTTTGACTAATTCTTATAACAGCTTGACTGCCTGCTTGTTTGTGCCACATCAGATATCAGTTCAGACAGACAAACCCAATCAGATTGCTGTTGATCAATCCAGATTAATAATCATGCACATACAGGGATGTGAAGATTTTCATGTAACCAGGCGATGAGAAGTCTGAAGAAACCAGTTTTGCTGTGTAATCTTCTAAAGAAACTGCTTCAACAAGCATTGAAACTTAGTCTTATCACTTCTAGATATTGTATATAATGGAATATGGACTGCAGTGAGGAAGTAACTAGAAGATGAAAGTGGCACCTGCACTAGGGCACTACCAAGACTTGGGTCACAAGGAGGTTCCACATTTGTGCTACAGCCACATTATGGACACTGTCCATTTTCCATTATAGCTATAGGAATGTTGTTTACCAAGAATTCATATAGAATTTACAATTCTTGCGTTACATTTTTATTCATACAGACAAAACGCTGCACATAAAATCAGCTCAAAAAAAAAGGAACTAAAATGTTGTGAAAGTTTGCTGTGATTATCATCTTACTTCACAAATAAACTTCATAAATGAATGTTGAAACTTTAACCCTAGAGCTTTTTGAGTGGCTACCACAATACAGCTTTAGCTGGAAGTCAGTAGCAAAATGGGAACCAACTTCTTGTTTCTAAATACATGCATGTCACCTACTTGGAAACAATATGAAAACTCACTGCAGAATTGTGATAGAATTGCCTTTGTTTGAAGCGTAATCTTACGAAAACTGTACAGGAAGGTAGTTATCAAGACGACCCTTAGGGCTCTTACTGACGAGTGGTTGAAGCTGCGCTCCCCTGCGTTCCGTTTTTCAGCTGCAGGGGAGCGCAGGAATAGACGCATTCAGCTTTTTTCAATGGGGGTGTACTCACACAGGCGTGTGTAGGCGCCGATCGCAGGAAAAATGCAGCATGTTGCGTCTCAACCTGCGTTCGTCGCCTACACGCGCCTGTGTGAGTCAGCTGTTTTAAATTGATACATTTAGTGGATACATTTATTATCTTTGGCTCTGCTGAACAGAATCTCTGGGTTTCATTAAAGGCAGTTGTTAGAAAAAAAATGCAAAGTAATTGAAAAAAAATCTATTTCTGGTGAACAATCTGAAAACAATTGAATTATTATTTGTGGTTTTTGCGTTATTTAGCTTTTAATTCAGCAGCTCCCCAGTTTGCATTTTCATCAATCTGGTTGCTAGGGTCCAAATCCCTAGCAACCATGTATTGATTTGAAAGAGACTGGAATATGACCGGGAGAGGGTCTGAATAGAAAGAGGAGTAATAAAAAGTAGCAAAAATAATAAATTTGTAGCCTTACAAGGAGTTTGTTTTTTTTAGATGGGGTCAGTGAACCCCACTTGAAAGCTGGAAAGAGTAAGAAGAAATAAGGAGGATAATTCAAAAACCATAAAAAATAAAGGCCGGTAGAAAAAAAGTTGCTTAGAATTAGCCATTTGACAATATACTAAAAGTTAACTTAAAGGTGATTCACCATTTAAATGCATGGCAAAAGGTATCACATTTCGACCACACCCAGGAGCATGCATTGTCTTTAATTGATCAGCTTGCAATGCATAAAAAGAGATTACATAGCTGTGGACCCAGCACAGCTATAAATGGTACAATGGTGGTGGGAGGCAGCTGATGCAGAGGCATACATAGGCACACAAGTTAGTTTCAGGCACTTCTGAACAGCTGACAGTGTGGGTTGACAGTTTAGCCATGTATTGACAGTACCTTATATGAAAATGGCAGGAATGAATGAGTACCTAAGCAAGGTTTTCTTCATAGCAATGGAGTGGCAGAGAGCCCACACACACAGCCCTTTATGAGAGCCCTACAGATGCTTCTCATAGATCAGCGATTGACTTCAGCTCCCTAAAACGAGTGTATTGGTGACGGTGAAAAGGAAATAAAGGGAAAAGAAAGGGAAACCTGAGCTAGCTTTAGCAGTGCTGGAAAGTCTGGGACTCTCCACATATCTTATATGGATAAGGAAGTATAAGCTTGAAAAACACAGACTTGGCAAACTGGAAAGGTTTCTAACCTGTGTATAGATGGAACACTGCTTTGCTTAACTAGGGAACCATTTTAGATATCCCCTAATTTGGAATTGCAAGGCAAAGAAATGAATCAGCCCAGTGGTCTAAGCTTATCATTTAAGGTTTCAAATGGTGTCCAGAGTGCTATGAAATAGGCCAAAGCTGCCAGCCCATTAGAGGAGCAGATTGGGTCGGACTTCAAAGCTCCAGCTGCTGTGCAAGTTATGCCGTGTATTTCATTAATAGCAGCTCGGCTGCCCATGCCATTAGCTCGGGCTGGACATAAAGCTGACTCACTAACAAACATGCAGTTATACTTGTGCACTGATGAACGGAAAATACACCACAAATAAACCATATGATTGGTGTGAAATGCATGGCAAGGCTGCTGTACACCACTACTGCAAGGGAGTGTCCCCACACTACGGGCCTTGCCAGCAGGCCACCTCACACAGGCAGTGGATCTGGTGGAGAGCCGAGGTGTGGCTGGCACTGGCCAAGGAAAAAGTACAAGAGCCTACCGTCAGGCCGGTGCCTAACACGATTACGTCGTACTCCTCATTCATGATGTTGCCGGCACCGAGTGAATCAGAAGAAACGCGAGGAAGAATCAGGGATGCGCTCACGGAATACGGGTAGCGGATGCGGAAGCGCTGACAGGGAGGTGGCGCGCGCACGCACTGACAGGCCGACACGCTAGAGGCACGTCCAGCCAATCAAATTGCCTAACATCGACAGTCTCCGCTGGTAAGGAGGCGTATCTAGAGCTGTTCTCCGCAACCTATTGGAGTAGTTCAAGGGTAGGCAGCGATAACGTAAGTACCGATTTGGCAGAAGTACGACAGACGTGTAATTGGCCAATTAGCAAGCAGGGTGTGGTCAACTCTGCGCGTTTATTTGTCAGTCCTCGTGCGTAGGAGGGACACAAAGGGTGGGAGGATATTTCTTTTTTTTTTTGTGTAGCGTATTATTGAATAAATCTCAGTGTTTACCGCTGCAGGAAAGGGAGGTGCCGGGCAATGATACGTGGTCATGAGTCTAGTCTTGTTTGTAACAGGCTGGGCGTCCTGTGGTCAGCAGCATAGTTTTTACTACTGTTTGTGTAGTAGTAGCTTAACCTAATTTTAAATGACATTTCCAAGAACAGTCTCTGGTTCTTAAATGATTCTATGGTTTGTAAAACTGACTAGTGAAACATTTGCATTTCTATACAGAGTATTGTTCATTCCAGTGCCAGGCCTGTACAAATACCAGCCAGAGTAAACCATGATTCTATATGGCATATCTATTCATAGTTTTGTTTTGCTATTAATTGGGGGCTGATAATTTTATATTTTAACAAATTAAATGCCCTATATAACCAAACTTTCTTGGACAATACATTCCCTATTAAATACAATCCTGTATATTATATAATTATACACTAGAGTTTGGTCATCTTTCTATGCATCAAACTGTTAAGTATATAAATGGCACGTTCTGATGCCACAAAGGTACATGCATATACATTTATACAATGGAAGTTGCTGCGATAGCAGCAGGAATAGGAAATGTGAGAAGCGACAAAGGATGTAGATGACAAAAACAAAGCTATATTGTGGTGGCAACGTCCAAAGTTGATAGGTGCGATCACCATTTCTAAACAACCAAATCCCAGAACAGTGACACCACTCAAATTGGTTAGGACTAACTGCACAATTCATAAGCAGCTGTAAAAATATAAATATATATAATATAAAATGTTAACATTATATGTTTTATTTATTTAAAAACCTATTACACAATTACCGTATATACTCGCGTATAAGCCGAGTTTTTCAGCACCCAAAATGTGCTGAAAAACTCAAACTCGGCTTATACGCGGGTCATACCTCCTTCCGCGGCCCCAGCAGGACTGTCTGTGACTGACTGTGTCGCCGCCCGGAGCAGGTCCAGGAGCTCCGGGCGGCGCGTCCTTCCCTGCCGGCGTTCGCTCCCAAAATGGCGGCGCCCATGGCCGCCACGTGGGTAGCGGCCGGCGCCGCTACCCACGTGGCGGCCATGGGCGCCGCCATTTTGGGAGCGAACGCCGGCAGGGAAGGACGCGCCGCCCGGAGCTCCTGGACCTGCTCCGGGCGGCGACACAGTCAGTCACAGACAGGCAGGGAAGGACGCGCCCATCACTAATAGCAAACTGTGTGAGACTTTCCAGTGACAGAGGGATCATTAATTACGGTAATTAGTGAAAAGTAGATGCCCACAGTTTTGAAATTGCATCAGTTGTCGCTGTTTTGCTAATCATGACATTTTTGCCAATTTTGTGTCACTCAAGCTAGATCTGCTTTTAGCATGATTTGCTGGCAAACTGGCCTGATTTGCACATCCGAAATCAATATAATCACAGGCTATTCACACATTCCTAGCAATACCCAAAAGTGATTTCCAGTTTCATTATTTCATTTAATTGCTGATCATCATTATAGCTAAGTAAGTGGCTGTAAGATATAAAGCACCCACTTTGCAGTTTAATGACAAAGTCATTGATAATGATATTTGAACTGAAATTAATAATGGTTTAGTTCTAATAGCTTTTCCATTATTACTATTTGAAAGAGCAAACAAAAAAGTAATAACAATGACAATCTCACCAGGCTTAAATGACCTAGGCTTATACACGAGTCAATACATTTTTCCAGTTTTCTTAGGTAAATTAGGTACCTCGGCTTATACACGGGTCGGCTTATACACGAGTATATACGGTATGTACAATGAGGTAAATACAGCACTGGAGAACAAGCACATTACCCGATCTACAAAAATATACTGCAAAACCAAACAAAGACCCTGCCCAAAGTGGCTTACAATTTAGAAGGGGGAGATAAGATGTATACATAATGAACATCATGTTGCTCATGGAGCGCAATAAAACAGAAAGCAAGAAGCAAGTCCTTAAAGGGGACCTGTCACCCTAAGAAATTATTTCAAATTCTTTTCTATCATGTTAGTTGAGCAAAATAAACTTTACTTACACTGTATTTATTATTTAAATTTTGTTTCCTCCTGTTTTGGAATTATACAATCACAGCAAGCAGGCAGCTGCCATTTTGTGGACACGGTTATTAAGGGAAATTGTATATCACCCCAAAATCTTGTGTATGAACCAGAATGAGGGACCTAATGTCCATGTGCAGTGCCCTACACAATTATAGAGCCTGAGGAGGGAAGGGGGAATGTGGGGAGAGCTGTGACATGTAGGAAGTGCTGAATGGAAAGTGAAAGGAATTGACTGCCCCTCCTCTATGCCACGGGCATAGAGTCGGGGCAGGTAATATTTGATTGACAGTTTAGATATTTAAACACCTTTACAACAGGTATGGATGTTTTAATGAAAACATTTTTTGGGGTTCCATATTTAATTTGGAAAGGGCTTTCATATATGCAGTTTTTTATGTGTTGGTGACAGGTCCACTTTAAAGAACATTTATAGATTGCAGAGAGGATTGGAGATACTGCTTTATTTTTTGTCAAAGCAACCGGTAACTCCTTCCCAGCTATTCCACTGGATTTAGATGCTCAGGAAGACTATTTACACCTAGGGTTGCCACCTTTTCTGGAAAAAAAAATACCGGCCTTCCTATATATTTATCTATTAATAACATTGGGATCAGCCATCATTTTTACAGGCCAGGCCAGTAAAATACTGGCCATGTGGCAACCCTATTTGCACCCAATATAGTCACCCAAAGGGTTGTCCACTAAAGATGACACCCTAAGTACCTGCTCTGGGTATCTACACAGAAAATACAGCCCTAGAGGAACAGATAGTCCTAATTGTACAGATTACAACACTGCTGATAGATATCCCTCTAACTGTGATCTTATACAGAGAGACTGACTATGCAGTTATATAAAGAGACATGAATTGGTTTGGTACTACAGTTGTGGTTGCATGTGGGTAGATGCCTGATAAAGGCTACATTATACAGAGCAGATCACAGTGTGCTTATGCAAATACAGGGAATTGAGTCAGTGCAGGAAGTGGCTGAAATAAAGGAAGGAAAACTTTATATGCTAGGCAGATTGTTTCTCTTCAGTTGTTTATAAGTCACAGTGCAAACAAACATGCAGATAGGAAGAAAGAATCAGATTGTTGGTTAGTAGTTTGTGGTTAAAAAGTGGTGTGTAATTAATGGCACTATTGCTTAACTGAGAAAACACTAGAGGTGTGTGGTATCTGGTAGATCATGATATAGGCTGTTTGAGTAACTACCATGGCTTGGAGTGCTCCTCACTGCTTAGTAGTAGTCTGCATATGTTCACAGCACCAATTTTCATTTCCATAAAACCACCTTTATTGACAATCAAGGACAAAATACAGAAGTCTGCATAACAGCATTTCAGGAACCAAATGCACATTTTTTACTGCAACAGCAATGTTCAATTTAGAAAGCATCATTCACAGCAGAAACTTACGACCGTTTTTTATTTGTGCATAATATGAGGTGTAGCACCTCATGTAACAGTTCAGGCCTTACTCAAAAATTTCTCAAGCCATACTGCCTTATAGCATGCACAATTGCTCTACTATGCTTGCACGGAGTACCATATTATTGCCACAAATACCTGCCCTGGACTGAGTAATCTTTTGCTGTTAAGCTGCCTAGAGCACTGCATCACTGACATGAGAACCTGAATTGCTGATGTCTGATTATGTGACCCTACTGAAGACTCAAAGTACTTGTTTCTTTTAAAAAGGCACTTTTGCATCAGTGAAGTAAGTTGCAGGATCCAATCAGTAATACCTTGTGAACAATTTACTGCAAGTAAGCAACTAAAAGCAAATATCTAGATCAGATTGTTTGATGTGGTTTACTGCACTTGACACTGGGACATGGAAAGGTGCAATTTTTAGAACAATTCCAGGTCTCTAATTATATGGGGCAAGGTGGTTTGTATTTGTTTGTTTATATGACTACACCTGGGTATGACCTAAATAACATTTTTACAGGAGAGGCAGTGCTTGAAGAATACATGTACAGATGGGTGGTTTCAATAATGGATACGATTCCCTGTAGCATAGAAGCCATAAAACAGGTCACTAATGTTAAAACAAATAAATATGTATACAATTGATTAAAAGCCATGTCATCTTTCTGACCCCACTATTACAGCCTGTGTAGTAAGTAGCAGCTTGTTAAAACATTTCCCTTTTAGATGAAAACCAATGCATATTTGAATTGTTAACGAACAAGGGCAGCCAAATTAAGCACTACGTTGTTTGCCGTGGGCCAGTGTGCAATACTGGAAAAAAATGAATCTGCCCAGGGAACCTTATGTAACAGTGTCACACCACCATGTTACCATAAGGCTCCGTGGGATTGAGTTCAGGAACCTCCTGGTTACTGGCTGCTCTGTTTTAATATTGCACAAGAAGAGCAGACAGCAAGTTTCTGGTAATTCTGATCTTTTCACCTGGTCTTCCTATCTCATCCCAAAAGCTTTATTATTCAAGTAGGGTCTGCCAATTAAAGCCAGTTGTGCCCTATTAAAACCCTTGTTCTACATCATTTACTGACCTAAGCATAAGCTTAAGTATGGTGGCTAGCTTTTCTTGCTCTCGCCTTGTCCCAGTCCCGCCTCTATGCTTGTCTTTTTGCCCACCCCATCAAGACATGTTCCTGATTTTCTGCCTCACCCCTTAAATAGTTCAATTTTAGTCAAGATAAATGCAACTTGTCTCAAGGACTCATTACTTTCTCTTCAGATTCCATTACACTTAACTGCCTTTTAGTAATGCCTTGTGTAGATTAAGCCTTATGCAGCGTTTACTCTACTGTGCAAGTGAAAGTATGTCTAAAGTTGAAAATTTCAATACCAAGATATTATGTAACACAAAACTGAACCCAGTGTCAAAAAGCTGTGCCTTTATTGTAGATTATAGTCTTCCAGCAGGATAATGCCCTGAAATGCACTTCAAAAAGCACCCCAGAAAAGGTTAAAAACCTCTTTTGAAGTGGGAAGCACAGAGTCCAGACATAAATCCATTGAAACACTTGTGGAGAGTTCTAAAATTAGAAGAGTGAGTCTTTCAATTGGAGCAGTTTTCAAAAGAAGAGGTCCAAACGGTTTGTAGAAAAATGTTAAAAGCCCATTCATGGCTTTCAGAAGTGCTTCATCTCAGTTATTCTTTCGAAGGGGTGTGTTACTAAATATTTAGTCTAGGGTGTCAATTTTGTCAATATAGTTTTTAAATTTGTAAGGATATGCTTAGTTTTAAATGGAATAACAACTTCTTAAATCTTAACAGAAACAAGGAATTGTAGAAACCTGTTTTTGTCAAATTGAAGCTTATTTTACAGTAGATAAATTATTTTAGTGTCACTTGTGAGTTATAAGTGGAACGATATATTATCCATGTTTATACAATTATTGTGGATAAAAAAAAAAATATAGGGATGCACCGAATCCACTATTTTAGATTCGGCCGAACCTTCAAATCCTTCACTAAAGATTTGGCCGAATAACGAACCAAATCCTAATTTGCATATGCAAATTAGGGGTGGGAACGGGAAAATATTTTTTACTTCCTTGTTTTGTGACAAAAAGTCACGCAATTTCTGCTGTATTCAGTGCATTCCTGAAAAAAGAAAAAAAAAAAAAAAAAAAAAAAAGAAGAGACCAGCTTGGCTGCATCAGTTACTACATAAAACGAAGAAAGACACCGTCCAATTCTTACCTTTAAATATTTTTAGTAGCAAATAGGTATTTACCTCAATAACCTGCAAATGTCTGAATATGCCAGTACGCAATACCAAGCAACTCACCTGCAACAGTGGGCACAATGAAACCACTGCACCGTCTAATCAGCAAATGGCAGCAATCACTTAAGTGCAATGGATAAAAGTAATATGTTGTGTGTATGTTTTGGTTAATAAGAATCATCCGTATATGTAGCAGTTTACATTAAATGATAAAATTTTCAGCCAATCACTTTTTAATAGTTATTTTCTAAAATAAATTTTTTTTAAAAAAAAATGGTGGAGGATAGTGCAGGAGAGACCATAGCATGTTTTAAAGGTACAGTTTATTATTTTTTCTTACCCAAGCTGAATTACAACAGGTGATTTTTTTTTAAAGAAAATCCACAAAACTCTGGCAGTTCCTCTTAGCAGATATTTTTAAAGACCTGGTGAACTTCTGGTTTCTTTGCCAAGTCCTTTGCATACACTCCAGTGCAGTCAGCGGAATCATGGAGTCCAGATTTCAGAAGAATGTGGACACAGGATGCATGCTGACTAGCACTTGCCATGTGAAGAGCTAAATAAAAAGTATAGATCTTGTACAAAATTATAAGAAATATGTGCCCTAGGGTATTGGCACATGGGATGTTTTGTTGCCTCACGGGGAAACCTCAGGCTATTTTGTGTCTGGTATGCCTTCCCACCAGCGATTTATATTATTGTCGATGGAAAAGAAACCAGGGACGTTTTGTCACCCACAGTAGTGAAGATTTATTGTGGGAGACAAAACATCCCGTTTGCTTGGGCCCATAAGGGACATTTAACACCACTTAACCTTGGAGCTAACATTATTAGTGATTCAGGCTATACCAGGTTTGAATAGGGGGTGAACTAAAAAATAACATTAAACAAAATTCAACAGGACTGTTTTGCAACTAGTGTGGCTTTATAAGGCAGTGGCTTATTAAAAATATTTTTTAAAAAAAAATAAGAACTAATTGCTTAAAATTTACAGTATGGCAGATGGCCTCCCAATAATTCTGAGCTTTCTGGATAAGAAATCCTATACATGTGCATGACTGCAGTCAAGATAAAAAAATGCTAATAATTTATTATTTCTATGGACTCTGGATTACTGCAAAAACTGATAAAATTGCAGCATAGACCCCTCGCCTGTGTGTTGCCATTGAACATGATTCTACAAGAAAGCTTTATGTTTAATACGTGCAATAGTATGTTACCCTTACTTTTCCGTAGTAAAAGGGAAGCGAGTGTTACATCTTAAAGGAAATTAAATTAAAGCTGTAGCTAAGTACCTCTAACATTTCAATATTTACCTTTAGCCTTTTGATTCAGTCCCTAACTTTTTTAGTGACACTGTTTAATTCACAGACAAGTTAAAGAGAAAACATACCCCTTTTTTTCCCACATGAGCTCATTCAGATAGGCTTAAAGGGATTCTGTAAAGAGTAAAGAGTGACTGAAGTTTATAAGAGCACAAGTCACATGACTGGGGGGGCAGCTGGGAAATGGACAATATTTCTAGCCGAATGTCAGATTTCAAAATTAAATATAAAAAAATCTGTTTGCTCTTTTGAAAAACAGATTTCAGTGCAGAATTCTTCTGGAGCAGTACTATTAACTGATGCATTTTTCCCTTTAAATAGAAAAGGTGCATAAACCGTATCAGAGCTTTCAGATAAACATATAAATATATTTTAATTACAATTAAGCAGTGTGTATTCTTATAGCGAACTACATTGTTCATATAATTGTTGAAGAGCCTATACACTGTCGATGAATTATATATTTACTGACATAGCCTTGTAAGATTGCTGTGCCTTACTTCATACAATAAAAGTTGCTTACCAGATCTCCCTTTCAGATCATTACAGTGTAGGTCTGCGCCAAGAGTCAACAGGGTTAAAACGGTGCCAACATGTCCTTCCTAAAAAAAAAAGTATTGAATACATGGATACCATATTAGAACAAAACCATAAAACTCATAAATCCTTGCTGATCATCAGAATCAGTTATATATGGTGATATAAACAACAATTCCCACTTTAATAGCTTAAGCATACATTGTAAAATTTATATTAAGGGCATACTGCCACAGTTTGTAGTAGTTCAGGGACCGGGAGTGGTGGTGTGTCTTTTGAACATGCTCCTTTGCTCTCCACTCATTAGCCTTCTCCTGAACACAAGCAGAGCAGTGGACCCACGTATCTGTTGCTGTACATGGATCTGGAGCCCCCCAGCACCGCTCCTGCCATTTTGGTCCACATGACAGACATCTGCCTGAGTCTGCATCTTTCATGTGCCAGATGCCTCCCTGCCTTTACCTAAGTAAGTGACATACACAAACACACATACAGTACACTCTGTACATTAATACAGCTCAAATGCCACCTCCCCTTACCTCTTTTGTGTTGGAGCAGATCTGGGAGTCTGCATTGCTAGTGAGTGAGAATGCAATTCAATCTAATGACTCTGCCATGCATGCATAGACTTTGCTCCACTATCATCTTTGAACTTAGGTCACCAAGTGCTCACCAAGCTACACCTTATCACAAACAAAAATATAGTTCACTTGTAATTAATGTTCACTCACTTGTATTACCCAATTTCAGGCTGTGTAGAGGTATATAAACCAGAATAGGCATACTAAAAACAAGAAAAAGCAGTAAAACCCCACACTACCTTACTAAAATTAATTGAGATCTAATTATATAAGTGCTTAGTGCTATTATAATCATATGCTTAGTTGTCAATCAATTTAGCACCAACATAAAATGAATGGTATTTCAATCTATTGTGTTATATACAAATAATTAAAATGATTAAAGTGCTTAAGAGCTATAAATTAGGTGCTGTGACTTTCAATAAAATGTATCTATACACAATTGATGAATAATCTAAAAGTTCATGGTTCTTATATGAATTAAATAAGGTGCTAGTGCGCAATCCAGAGGCAAAATGTCATAGGTGCGGGGCAGAGGGGGCAGACTTTCTACATATGGTTTGGAGCTGACCCCCAGTAGCCAAATTCTGGACTGAGGTTCTCAAACTCGTAGATGACAAATTGGATTTCCCAAGGATACTTACACCACAGGTGTGTATATTAGGAATTATAGATGATGTAATAACTACCAGCCATGCCAGAACTAGATACAGATCCCTCTTATGTTATGCCAGGAAAATAATTTCTATGATGTGGATGGGCCCTAAACCCCCTACTGTGCAAACCTAGTAAATCAAAATCTGCCACTCATTAAGCTCACCTTGCTGGCTAGAGGCTCACAAAACAAATTCGATAAAATATGGAGTCCGTGGTGGGAGGCGGGGCTGGGAGGTTGTGGTTCTCTTACATAACTTATGAATTGTGGAAAAGGTGATATACATACCCAAGAGAACCGAAGTCTATGACAATGTAACCTTAATTTTTGGGTCTCAATAAGTAATTGCTTCTGCTTTAGAGACAATAAAGTATCAGCCAAAGTACTGGGATGTCAAGTCAATACGATGTTAAATGCTTAAATACTTGTCATTGAAATTGTTCCTAATACCATTGAATCGATATGGCATGTTTTGTTTTTTTTATATTTGTTTTATGTTGTGAAAATAATAAAAAGTTTCATCTATAAAAAAAAAAATAAGGTGCTAGTGCTGTAGTTATAATTTTAAAGTGAGTTCATGGTATCAAACAATTAAAAATAAAGCATCAGCAATTCATGAATAAAAGTTAGAAATTAGAAAATAGTATAGAGGTGGAGTTGTCCCGAAGAAACTGGCTGCATTGTTCTAAGCCCTGGGACACCACATGGCAGAACACGGAGGACTGTGGTCTCGTTACTACATTTAACTGTCTTGTAAGGAGAGCTAACTTTGCTATAAAACCAACAAATCCTCGGTGCGTTAGAGATAATAGAGAATAAAAGGAATGAATGCTGCGCTAGTAGCGCTACAATTCCATTAAATTTCTCTGGAGCCGAGATTCAATTTAAGTTTAAAAAAGGTAAGATTTTGAATGCTTGCCGACGCACGTTTCGCATGCGCTTTATCAAGGCTTGATAAAGCATATGCGAAACGTGCGTCGGCGAGCGTTCAAACCTTTTTTTAAAAAAAAGCTTATTATTGAAATCTTACCTTTTTTAAACTTAAATTGAATCCCGGATGAACTGCAGACGCTTTATTTTTATTTGTTTGATACCATGAATTCACTTTAAAATTATAACTACAGCACTAGCACCTTATTTTTTTTTTTATTTTTTTTACTAGCACCTTATTTAATTCATATAAGAACCATGAACTTTTAGATTATTCATCAATTGTGTATTTTATTGAAAGTCACAGCACCTAATTTATAGCACTTAAACACTTTAATCATTTTAACTATTTGTATAAAACACAGTCAATTGACATACCATTAATTGTATGTTGGTGCTAAATTGATTGAGAACTAAGCATATGATTATAAAAGCACTAAGCACTTATATAATTAGATCTCAATTAATTTTCTCTTCCTTCTCTGTAATTCACTCCCAATTTCTATTAGAATTTCTCCCAATCTAACTGCTTTTAAACATTTCTATAGATGTTTTCTCACTTTGCTGCTCCCTGGTCTCATACCCCCTTCTTCTTTTAGACTGTAAAGTCTATTAAGCAGGGTCATTATAGCTCTTCTATTGGTCTATAGTTGTATGTATTATGTATTTGTGTTATTGAGCATTTCTACCAAAGAAACAAAAATGCTACTGGATGAATAAATTAGTTCAAAAAATGAATTTGCTACAGGTCAAATACAGTCACTGTTTATAAAGATAAATCTTTCTACATCTTTATCTGCAGAAACAGTAGATTTGGACCCTGTTCAAACAAACACCCCATTGTACCCATCTAAATCACAAATTACATAACTACACACCTCAGGTTCAAACATTTTCCCCCCCACACCTGACACTTGTATAGATTGCCACAGCCAACAGAAAGCATTTCTGATTGTTATACATAAAACACCTATAATGATATTTAAAATATTGCATCTTTATTCACTTAAATCACCAGACCTTGGCTGCATAATGAAGTGCACTAAGTTGCATGGAAGTCGCTTTTTCATTTACATTGACACCGAGATGAGACACCAGGTACTGGAGAGATTCATTTTGTCCTGTGACTGCAGCTAGGTGCAAGGCTTGAGCCCCCATTCTGTCAAAAGCTGAGTAGCAGACCTAGAAAAGGTATGATGAATTATTCTCCATATTTAAAAAAAATACTTATTTAGCATTTGTTAATATATTATGCAGCACTATACCATTAATAGTAGTCCAGAGGCAAAAACTATATAAAAATGATCAGGCAGCAGCGAGCGCCTAGTTACCAGGGGCCACAAAAAGCCTCCTCTGGTAACTTCGAGAGCCGAATTTCCATGTTCTAACGGAAATTAGGCTCTCTGCACAGTGATGCGCTTCTCCCTAGACTGGATGCTAAAGTGTTAAGTGCAGAGTGGGGGTGATGGTGGGGTGGGGTGGGATGAGGTTCAGCAGCCCCAGGATAGCCCTTTAGGTACAGAAGCAGAAAATGAGTTAAAGTTTCAGTTCCATATATTGTCCTGTTAAGTGCAAGAAATTATCAGAAACCATACAAATTTTTTAAAGGGGTTATTCACTTAAAGGGGACCCGTCACCCAACAAAAATTATTCAAAATCCTATTTTATCACATTAGTCAAGCAAAATGAACTTAAATTACACAATACAAATTGTTTGAATCTTATTTCCTTCAGTCTGGGAATTCATAATTATAGCAAGCAGGCTGGAACTTTTTTGTGCACACTGTTATTAAGGTAAGACTTGCCTCATCTCAGAATCTTGAAGAGAACAGGGGAATGTGTGGAAAGCAGTGACATCTTACAATTGCTAGGAATGCTTTAATAAAAAAATAGAAATTGGACTTCATGTTTAATTTGAAAATTAAAAATTGTGTGTCTGGGTGACAGGTCCACAACACTTTTTTCAGCTCAGTTGGTTTCAGATAGTTTACCAGAAATAAAAACTTTTTTCCAATTACTTTACATATTTAATTTTTTACTGTTTTTCCAAAATCTAAGTTTAATGTCCCTGTCTGGTGTTTAAATCTGGCAGCTCAGTTATTAACTGCAGACTCTACATTTTGCAACATTCAGTGGTTACGTTCTCAGCAGCATCTCTGGAGTATTAACAACTATTGTATCAATTCTAGCAGCTGCCTTTAATGAGACTCAGAATCTGGTCAGCAGGGACAAAGCTAAGAATTGTATCTACTAAATGTATCGATTTAGAACAGTTTACATGGTCGGCGACCGACCTCCTACAGTTGCTTTAGAATATTAAAAAAACAGCCACACAGAAAATAGAAAGTAATTGAAAAAAAGTATTTATTTATTTCTGGTGAACTATCTGAAACCAACTGAACTAAGAAAAAGTGTTGGAAGGTGAACAACCCTTTTAATTAAAACAAGCTCAGCAATAACAAGAACAGCTTCTCTAATTTAATTAAAGGCAATGGAGTCCCATAACAGAGTCGGTTTACATAAATGTTCGTAAATCCAAGCATACTCCAATGGTTAAAGCATGCTGGAAGCTGTACTCTGGTAATGTATGGAACAAGCTTTGATGCAATGCTGCTTGTTTAAGGTTTTTTCTTAGGATATTTATTTTAGCGAGCTAGAGGGCATAAATAGGAGTGAGTGTAAGTAGATCTTCCATGAGTATAAACTTGCTTTATCAATATTAAATACATTAGGTAATTCAAGTTAATGTGCGGAAAACTACATTCTGGCGGTTAGATATGACCAGAGGAACAGTACATTATTTTTGCAATAATGATTATAAATGCACTTGTACTATATTCTGGTCGTTATACAGTACATTCATAATTCATAACCCCATAATTCATAAACACTGATTAAACATCTATGAGAAATGAACTGCAATAAGCATTACCTTTTTCTTTTCTATGAGCAACTGGGCAATACTAAGGTGACCATTCTGCACAGCATCCATGAAGGGAGTCACTCCACAACTGTCTTTGCAGTCAGGATCATAGTTACACCTTGGAGGAGTGAAAAACCACAGAATGTCTTCATTATACTTTACTGAACTGGTGTTTAAATAAATGCAATATGGAAATGACAATGATCAAAGAAATAAATATATTATAGAAGGTCTGAAATCGGTCAACATTTCTAAAACATCAGCCTTAATATTACTACTACAACTTTTTCTGGTTAGTAATTTTACTGTGTGGTACATATCAAGCAAACTACATACTAAGACATACAAATATCACTGAAGGTGTCCTGTGATGAGGTATCACCATTTTCTTTGAGTCATGTTCCAAATGACTAATTATCATATATGAAGGTAAGAAAAGACATCTGTAATGTCCTCAGATAAAGAATCATATTCTTGTATCTAAGAACCTTTGCAGCTACAAATAATTTGAAACATGCCAGTGTTCACTTCACACTTGTTGATAAGGAAGGTATGCTGACAAAATCTCTCCTCTACAGAATCCTTTACCGACATATGACTGTGAATAGAATTATGTAATGATGACTCTTAGTTGCCTTTAATTCAGGCAACTTTTTATACTACTATCAATCTGGGAATATCCATCCTGATTTCTTGGAATGCCTTTATTAGATCTGAGGGCCCATGCATTACTGTGGCAGCTGAAATGCTCAAGTCTCTTAGATTACCTGCATTCCTCCTTTACAAAACCAATGACCTGGTGCTTTTCTTAGCAATGAAAAATTAAAACTATTGTAAAGCTTGTGTTCCCCGGTAAATGCTATTAAACATACATGTGCAGATGATTATAACACGTCAACCAGAGGTTTTCAACTGGGAGGCTGGGGCCAAAATTAATAAATGAGGCTGCACTCCAGCTTGAGTAATTTTGGCATATTTGTTGTCTTCTAGTCTATATATTCCTAGTTGTAATGTCACTATGGGATGCTTAATACAAACATATAGACATATGAAACATTATTTGCAAGAGACAAGAGGATAAAGCATACCTTTCTAAAAGTACTTCAATAACCTCAAAGCAGCCATGCATTGCTGTTAAAAAGAGAAGCAATAGTTACCACATTAAACACAAACTAATCCAATTTGCTGTCATAAATGAAACATGCAACAATGACAGGGCATTGATGAAGTTTTATTTGACAAGTAGTTTTTAAAGGGGACACAATCTTAATGAAAACTGAAAAAGTACACTTGCTTAAAGAGCACTCTAGAAATTTAGTTTTCTGTATTTAACTCTAACGATTTTGATCAACTGCCATAGGTTGGAGCTGCTTTCTGTGTCCCCTTTGTACTACCTGCCAGCAATCTGAATGAAGCCAATAGACTAGTTTTGAAAAACAATGTTTTTATTTCATTTAAACAATGCCTGGGTATTAGATAGGGTAAGGAGAACTTACCCCATTTATTACCACTAGTGACAATTGTTTCAGGGGGAATAAACTCTCCCTTCGTCACGATTATTCTGACGAAAGGAGGGTTTTATTTTCACCAAAATGTTCATGAGCTCAGTTTCCCTTGAGCATTACAAAAGTGTGCAACTCCTACTTTGTTTTCCTCATACATGTATTGTGTATTCAGTTCTTTCTCTGTGCATCTCTACCATACTACCAGGCTCATTTATTTGCTGTAAATGGTACATTCTGCTGCCATTTCTAATAGCAATTGGGCATTAAACTTTTTTTAAGTTTAGATGCTGTGGATTTGTATACCCTACTGGACAGTGCTGCATGAAATCTGGTGTAACTGACCTACTTGACTTAGTACTTATAGGTAGATGAATTGTGTATGTACAAACTGAGAATATATCAGTGTGGATGTTACTAGTAAGCCGTCGCTTTAAAAATCTAGCCAGTTGATTTTATTTTGGCAGTCCATCATTTTGAAAGCCAAAGTAACACAGCAAATATGATGGCTTGTGATACATTCCACAGTGCAGACTACTATGACTGAGCCTGCTGCAAATTGAAATTACATCCCAACGACTTATGTGATGCACAACTTTCAGGTGCTGCACAGCTTTCAGGTGCTGCACAGCTTTCAGGTGCTGCACAGCTTTCAGGTGCTGCACAGCTTTCAGGTGCTGCACAGCTTACAACAGCCAAGATAAAAAGTTAAGGGAGTTTCTGGCCAGGTCCCAGCTGTGACTATTATGGCCTCCATGTGTTGAGTTTTAAGATGTGGCATTAATAAAAAAAATGTTCAACTCAGGAAGAGATCTGAATGAAACAATTTTAAAGATAAGAATTTGTTTGCATCTTACATTATTTTTAACAATACAGATACATCAGTACTGTAAGTAAGGCTTTCTTCCCAGCAAGCACAATGATAAACTACTGAACTAGTCTTAAAATAGTCTAAAGAGGGGCAACAAACACAAAGTGTACCTGCTGTGTGTAAGGGTGTTCTCTTAATCTTGCTCTCAGTTTTCCAGATATCAGGAAAGACATCAAGTAGATACTGGATAATGGCAACATCACCCTCACGAGTAGCTATGTGAAAACAATTCCAGCCATCTTTGTTCTTCAGCATTGGATTAGCCCGGTGCTCAATAAGATCTTTTATAATATCCAGTTTTGTCTTGGTGCAAGCCATCATTAGTGGGGTCCTAAAAAAAAGGTACGCTTATAGCAATGATAATCAACACATACATTTACTCTTTAAAAAAGCCTATCCAAACATGACATTTAATTTTTTAAAAAAGTTTAGATAAATTGTTAATCTGATTTTATTGGGATAGCCAAGGCAATTACAGCCTTGACAAGAATTGTAGTCTAATGTAAACCATGACATCATGGATCAGCTGAAAACACTCCTATAAAGGAAGCAGTTTCAATTTCTCATTGATGGGTGTTTGGTGACCACTGTAAAGGGAGAGGTCAGACTGGTTAAAGTATAACTTTTTTTGTTATAGTTTTGACTTTGATTGTCATTATGCTCAATAAAAGATGTTAAAAAAAAAGTATAAAATTGGATCCCTTTGTCAGAACTATTGGAATAATCAATTTTAAGGCAATTTCACTGTAAAGCAGTGCATTCACATATTTGTTTTGACTTCTTGTGGATCAAACTGTGTTGCATTTTCAAAGGGATGCTTCATTTACTTAGTCTTTTCCCAAACGAATTAGGATAATATTGTAAAAAAAGGTACAAAAGAAGAAAGATTCACAAAAACAAATACTAAAATATCAAATATGTATTGTACAACACAGATACATGTAGCACCATTTATTTTGAAGGGACTCAGCAAATGTGTTTTTTGAGTTATTTAGCTTTTTATTCAGCAGTTCCCCAGTTTGCAATTTCAGTAGTCTAGTTGCTAAGATCCAAGTTACCTTAGCAACCATACATTGTTTTGAACAAGAGACTGGAATATGAATAGGAGATGTTCTTAATAGAACGATGAGTAATAAGTAGCAATAACAATAAATTTGTAGCCTTACCGAGCATTTGATTTTTAGATGTTTCAAAGCTCGTAAGCTCGAGTCAAAAGGCAAATACTTCAAAAATTATAAAAGAAAAATAATGAAGACTAAGAGAAGTTGCTTAGAATTAGCCATTCTATAACACACTAAAAGTTAACTTAAAGGAACAGTTCAGTGTAAAAATAAAAATTGGGTAAATAGATAGGCTGTGCAAAATAAAAAATATTTCTAATATAGTTAGTTAGCCAAAAATGTAATGTATAAAGGCTGGAGTGACTGGATGTCTAACAGAACAGAACTTTCTGCTTTTCAGCTCTTAAACTCTGAGTTAGTCACTGACTAGAAGGAGGACAAATGAGACATAACCGTTCAGTGAGTTTGCAATTGATCCTCAGCATTCAGCTCAGATTCAAAAGCAAACAGTTATGGCCCATGTGCCCCCCCCTAAAGTCACTGATTGGTTACTGCCTAGTAACCAATCCATGGAAACCAAGAGAGCTGCAAAGCAGGAAGTAGTGTTCTGGCTATTATGTTAAACATCCAGTCACTCCAGCCTTTATACATTACATTTTTGGCTAAATAACTATATTAGAAACATTTTTTATTTTGCACAGCCTATCTATTTACCCAGTTTTTATTTTAACACTGAAGAATTCCTTTAAAGGTAAACCATCCCTTTAACATCTGCTTGAAGGTGATATGTAATGGCATTTTCTTATATTACTATGAGTTAATATGACACATGCCTCAACAAAAAAATGTGGACAGAAGTGAAATGTATGGCCTGGTATTAGAATGAATTTGGGAACCTTGTGGTTATACTATCTGGTCTATGCCTGGCTTCTCTGGCAAACATGGCTTTCAATATGAATTCCACTATCTCATGCTTACCAGTCGGCTTTTTTCAAGCAGTCCACCTCTGTGCCCCTACTAAGCAGATACAACAGGCAGTCCCTGTGACCCATGGATGCAGCTTCATGTAGTGGCCTCTTGTAATCATTATTCAGCACCTCCACATCCATGCCAACAGCCTCAACCAAGTAAGTCAGTATAGACAGATGCCCATGTCTTGCAGCATAGTGCAGCAAAGTATCACCAGACTTCCCAAAATGCTTGACATTCAATGCACCCAGTAGATGGGGTTCCCTCTGCAGCTGCTCCTGGAGGAGTCCCAGTTGCCCTTCTTGTATGATTCTCAGCATGTGCTTATACTGATCCTCCTCATTCATCTTGTTCAAGGAGGAGTTGTCATTTAGCATTTATAATAAACTTGATAACTGGAGAAATGCATTTCACAACAGGAGAATCATAGAAAAACCAACAGCAGCTACCAGTTCTCAGCCTGCACACACCATAACTTACACATAGGGGCGTGTGCAGTGAAACCCACCCACGTGTCAGGCCTACTGTGTCCTATCTATTACACTGAGGTCTCCAAGTGACACGCATAGAGCGCCCACAATTCATTGGGACACAACGTTTGTGCTCAGCTGCGTATCAAGCAGCAGCAAAGTCTCTGCATTCCAAGCTCTGTATTTGCAGACAGCCAGCAAACCGGCCATGAATTGAACTGCAGTCAGTAAGTGATGCACACGCCCATCTCCGTCAGCTAAGCTTCAGGTTACTGTTTGTTTGGCCATTCGGGAGCTAGAGGAACCTTCCACAAACGAAAGTGAGGGTTGGGAAGCAAAGTTTCCTGCTTTGCAGCCCGTGGGTGGAACGCAGCGTATTATGTGCGTTCCATTCGCAGGTTCCAAAGGATCAGAAAACTGCAAGGTCCAAATTTTGTTGAAATATATTGGAGCTATATCTTGGTAACTGCGTACCATGTTTTTAATCTCCGAATTCTGACAATATGCTTTTTTTAGGTGCAAGACTTGAGCCTGTTTGACGCACATACTAACTTATTTGTACTCAAAGCACCGAGTATTTTTATTGGCCCGTGTCAGTTTGGCAGATGATCTTTTATTCAGCCCAGGAGGTAGAAGTGAGAGTCAGTAGAGGGAGCGAGACGTGTGTTTCCTGTGGCGGTGATCACTTCCTGTCTTCAAGTATAATTTCTATTTGTTATTGTCATTGGAATTAGCTTTATTCTATGATACGAAAGTTTTGTTCTGCATACATTTAGTGCTACCTGCCGAGCAACTGCCGAGCGTCAATCCTTATTTTAACGCTCACTGGTTATTAAAGGGGAGGTTCACCTTTATGTTAACTTTTAGTATGTTATAGAATGAACAATTATAAGTAACTTTTTAATTGCTCATCATTATGTTTTTTATATTGTTTTTTAATTACTTGCCTTTTTCTTCTGACTCTTCAAAGTTTCAAATGGGGGTCTATTTAAAAAAACAAATGCTCTGTAAGGCTACACATTTAGGGGCAGATTTATCAAGGGTCGAAGTGAATTAGAGGGAATTTTCGAAGTAAAAAAATTCAAAGTAATTTTTTTAATACTTCGACCATCAAATAGGATACTACGACTTCGATTCAAAGTAAAATAGTTTGAATATTCGACCATTCGATAATCGAAGTACTGTCTCTTTAAAAAAAACTTTGACTTCAATACTTCACAAATTAAACCTTCCAAAGTGCTATGTTAGCCTATGGGGACCTTCTAGAGCAGTTTTCTGCGTTTTTTGAAGTAGAAGAAAAATCGATCGCTGAAATCTTTGCATTCGTTCGATTCGAAGGATTTAATCGTTCGATCGAATGATTTTACTTCGACCGCAAATGGCCAAATTCGATGGAAAAAAAACTTTGACTTCGAGGTCCAAGTAATTCAATTAGATGGTCGAATTTCGAAGTATTTTCAACTTCGAAATTCGACCATTGATAAATCTTCCCCTTATTGTTATTACTACTTTTGATCTTTTTATTCAGTGCATGGCCGCTAGGGTTATTTGTACCCTAGCAACCAGATTGCCGAAATTGCAAACTGGAGAGCTGCTGAATAAAAAGCTACATAACTAATAAAACACGATTCGTAAAAAATGAAAACCAATTGCAAATTGTTTAAGAATATCATTGTCTACATCATAATAAAAGTTTACTCCAATGTGAACAACTCCTTTAAGCAGCAGATCCTTCAAATAAGGAGTAGGTGCTCCAGAATATCGGTGTAAATCACAATGTAGATAGCTCACCAAGTTGATGATGTGGTCGAGGTGCACCAGCCCCAGATCCTCAGCCACAGGGAGCAGAAAAACGGAGGCCCTAGGAGATGTGTGTACATTTTTAACTTTGATTAATAAAAACCTATTTTTTTTTTAGCTGACTTTTTTGGCCCTGTGGATTCAAATGGATAGCCCATGCTTTTCCTCACACCCTGCAGAGGGATTTTGGTACTAAGATATTGGGCTTTGGTGGTGTTGGGGGCAATAATGCTAGAGAACTCTTAGTACTGGGTTAGTAAGCTGTGGGGTTGGTTTCAGTCAGTCACACGTGGAAGAGCAGCATGCATTTCAATAGAGTTTGCATGTATAGTTCATAAATTAGCAGTATAAATAATTTTTTATTATGAGCTTTTTTTTTAATCTGTATCCTACATTTTCTCTTTTCTGTTTGCTAAAACACAAGTGGCACAGTATTCTGCAATTTTAGTTAACATGTTTCTATTTTACAATTTATGACCGCTCTGCTTCTTACCTAGTGTACTGGATGAAAGAAATATGAGCCTATGTCTTTTCTGTCCTGCTGTTTCTTTTTGACTGGCAAATAGTGAAACGAAGGAAGCACCTTACAGAGTGGGAATGCCAGGATCTAGCACAAAGCTATGAAGGCTCATCACCACTCACCCAGCCATTCAGCCACAGACAAACCAGTAGGGATTTAAACCTGGGCCTTTATCCCTGGACCAAAAACGAGAGACGTGCCAGAGGTATGCTAACTATCTTATTGTAGTAATCATTTCTAGCAAAGTGTATCCAAGACAAGCATATAGAAGAGGACCTAATGTAACACAATAGCGATGTGCGGGTCAGGTTTTTCTTGACCCGCACCTAACCAGAGCCTGCCTGCACCCACCTCCTTTCTTTTATCTATAAGTCTGACCTGCCTCACGAAGACGTCAAAAAAGGGGCGTGGCGAGCGCGATCCTATGAAAACCGAAACAGGAAAGCGGCATGTAAGATCAGGGGTGGGGAAAACAGGCAGAAGACCTCAACTCAAACCTGACCCGCAAAGGAAGTGCTGAGGTCAGCCCAAACCCACCCGACTCGTGGGTGTCGGGCCGGCCCGCACATCACTATTAATCTTCACTTTAAATCTCCAGTCCTTATGGACAAATAAAACATAATATAAACATTTCTGTATTTTATTCTAAATGGAAAGATTAAGCATAAAAGTGACAACTGATGCCGTCCTATCCTAGTTATTACATCAGGTTCCAGACCCACACTTCTGCAAAAGAGATAAATTGCACCCCCCAAGTGTGTTACGTGCCAGCCAAATCTGTCCATGCCTTGCTAATGTTAAACCTCTACAATGTACACAGTTGCAGGTTATACAAATGATTAACTGATTATGGTTGATTATTTGGCTATTGCATAATCAGTTTAAGTAAAACACTCTGTCTCCAGTGCACAATAAAATTGGTCTGCTTACTGTACCAATATGGCCACACTGCTACAGTAATCATGACACTTGTGTGCAAGTGCATCAGACAGAGAGTGCTCTCTGCTTATTTAGAAATGTGCTACAGTCCTGGTAGCAGCATGTTCGAAAAGATTAGCGCTACTTCTGGTAAGAGGACAAGAGTTAACACTACCTCGAACTGAAATGCTTGCTTATTTATGAAAAACCTGAATGTAAAAAGCTCAACTGATGCAATTGTGGGGGAAAAACTTGAATACTCTAAATGATCGAGTCATCAGCTAACAAAAAACCTCGAATACCTTGAACCGATCAAGCTTTCGAGTGAAAACCAGCGTAAAAACACAAAAGTCATGAAGGCTACAAACATCTTCAAATGATTCAAGGGACCTCTGCCATTGACTTCTACAAGACCTCGACTAGTTTTAGCTGGAATTTTTTCAGATTCGGCTTTTAGCAGCTTCAGGGCATAATACTTTTTTTTTTCTTTTATCCTGAAAAATTAGAGTTTTTAGTGAAACTACCCTTGAAAAATTAGAATTTTATGGGAAAAACACTACTCGACCATTGATAAATAACCCCATTAAATATCCACAAAATGGCTCATAATTTTATTGACAGTTTTACCAAACTGATAGGAACAGGTTTGCTCAGCTTTAGAGATTCAGAAATGGCCTGTAAATGTAATTTATGTTTTTTTTTTAAAGTTAAATAGATCTTGCAGATAAATATTAAGAAGGTGATAACTGTGCAGCCAAACTGGATGACCCAATTTTCATTGAAGCCCAGCAATGAGCACATGAACCTACAGAATGTTTTATTTATTGGCTATACTTTGTGTCCTTATTGTTTTAGTATCTAATGATAGTAGTAGTGTTCCACAAAGCCTTGTGTTATTAGGGGGCAGATTTATCAAGGGTCAAATAGTAAATTTGCATTTTTGAGTGTCAAAACTCACACATATTCAAATTCGAAAGTGATATTTATTACAGCTTGACCATGGAAACAGTCCTAATTTGAATATTCACCACCTAAAACCTGACGAGTTAATTTACAAGTCAATGGCAGAGGTTCATTAAACCATTTGGAGATGTTAATAGCCTTCCTGACATTTGAGGGAGAATAATAACATTCCAATTTTCGGGTCTGAACCATTAGATCGAATTTTAGACATTCAATTTTTTTCTTAAATAACCTCCCAGTCCAATTGTGAGTATATTCAAATTAAAATAAATTTACATGAATTCGAAATTCAACCTTTGATAAATGGTGTATGTTTTTGAAAAATCTGCAGATCCATTTATTTGTATCTATTTCATTGTGTTTCTTCAGGTCAAACAAGGGGTAGCGTTACACACAAAGACTGTATCAACAGAAGTCGGACACCTGTGACTGAAATGAATGCTGAAGAACTACCAGATGACGTTCTCGATCAGATAGATGATCCTGCAATGCTTTGTGAGGATGAGGAGAATGCTGTTTCACCAAAACTATCTTCAAACAGAAAGCGGACTTTTACATTAATGCAGAGTCAGAGCCAAAATTCACAGTCTTGCTATTCAGATACAAATGAAATCACACCCTCTTCAAGCAGTTTCTTAGAAGATGATGATGATGATGATAATGATGATGAAGAGATGGTTTGCCTTCTTGATTTGCTTCCAAGTTCTCACTATGGACTACTGGGAGTAACTGACCAAGACAACAAATCTTGGGGGCATATTAATCAATTTCCAAGGGAACTCCTCCAGTGTATATTTAGTTTTCTTCCTATTGTGGACCTCTATAAGAACGTGAGCTTTGTGTGCAACCAGTGGAGGACTTTGGTTAATGATCCACTGGTACGTATTGAGATGTTTGCTATATATGTTATATATATACTATACTTAAGTATGCTTGTATTCAACCAGAGTACCAACAGACAGGTGGAGAATCCTCACCCCTTACACTCCCAAAATTCTCCTTCTTGGTGCTCAATGATGGGAGAATCGGCAACCTCCATTACAATACATGAAGAATTTACCAGACACACAAGATGCATTTAGCAGGGCAAGCCCTTGCAATTTTATTTAATGCAATGTGCAACGTTTCGGGGACACGCCCCTTTGTCAAGCATAGTGCATGCTTGGACAGAAAACATTTAATAGTGCTCCCTCATAAACCAATTAACAGTTAATTAACCCAATAGTTGATGAAACAAATTAAGTCCAAATGAGAAGTTCCAAAGTCTCCATTCCCTTGTGGTTAAACCTTGAAGTGAAATCATTGAAACAGTAACCTAATGAAAGGAAATACAAAATGTCCAACAAACCCAATTGCAACAAAAGTATTATACAAATAAATTACATAGTATCAAAATATCCATTGCTTAAAAAGTATAATTACCCTATGTATTGAGGGAAGAGAAATGGAAAATTACCTGTCCCTGGAGGGTAATCAGAATATGCTTGTTACCTGAAAGGAAGAGGAAGCAAATTTAGTATAACAGGACATGTTATATTCTTCATTTAAACCTTTGGGGGATCTGGTTTGAATTACCCAGATCCAATAACACTCTCTCCGTGAGAGTAACCTTTTATTATCTTGTCCTTGTTTGTAGATCTTGAAAAAGGTTAAGGCTAAACAAGGGTGTGTTATTGGATCTGGGTCAAACCAGATCCCCCAAAGGTTTAAATGAAGAATACAAAATGTCCTGTTTTTTATGAACAACATTGGTGCTATGTTCTAATACTAAATTTGCTTCCTCTTCCTTTCAGATAACGAGCATATTCTGATTACTCTCCAGGGACAGGTAATTTTCTATTTCCCTTCCCTCAGTACGTAGGGTTATTCTACTTTTTAAGCAACGGATATTTTGATACAATGTAATTTATTTGTATGATACTTTTGCTGCAATTGGGTTTGCTAGACATATTTTATTTCCTTTCATTAAGTTACTGTTTCCATAATTTCACTTCAAGGTTTAACCACAAGGGAATTAAGACTTTGGACTGTCTCGTTTGTACTTAATTTGTTTCATCAACTATTGAGTTAATTAACTGTTAATTGGTTTATGAAGGAGCACTCTTAAATGTTTTATGTTCCATGTATGCACTATGCTTGACAAAGGGGCATGTCCCTGAAACGTTGCACATTGCATTAAATAAAATTGCACGGGCTTGCCCTGCTAAGTGCATCTCGTGTGCCGGTGAAATTCTTCATGTATTCAACCGGAGGAAATGGTGAATTTAACATTTTTTGTCAAGTTTCACTGCAAAAATGACGCCCATAGATGGGTGAAAAAAATTTGGCATGCGTCAAAAATTTTTGTCCCCATAGACTTTAATCCATTTCAGCAAAATTTCACAGTTTCGCAACTTGAGTAAAGAGCAAAGAGTAACAGGTCAAATTCGCTAATCTCCAAATGTTTTGTTTTCTCAAGGAGAGCATATAGCTTACTCTCAACATCAGGAGATCAAATGCTTAAACAGGGTATTCATTTGCATCATATTTACCACTTCTTTGGTACAAAACTAATCCTCAAAGAATGTTTGTATGTGTATCATTTATTTATTTATTTTATTTGCCTGGAAGGGGATGTTAAGTGAATATTTCTCCCTATTGCTATTCTACTATGAAAGAAGTGTGCTTGAAGTAACATTTTGATGTAAACTCTATGAAATGAGCTATCCTTCCTTAATATAATTTCATTTTTATGTCATTTTTAAGTTCATTCCATGGAAAAAGCTTTATCACCAGTATCTTGTAAAAAATAAGGAAGCTATGGTTAAAGTTGAAAATATTCTCAAGAACAATGGAATAATCAAAGAAGATGAGTTTTGTGTCCTGAATCTAATAAGGTAAATAATAGTAGACTTTATACATGTCTTCTAAAATGTGGACAAAATAAGTGTCCAGCAGGTGCAGAAACTTAGAAGTGTCAAATTATTTATTTGCAGATTCATGGACAACAGCTATGTTTAGAAATATGCAGCCATTTGCCTGTTTTGAAACACTTTCCAATATCTCTGTAGCTGTTTAACTACATTTTGACTTTGCAGCATATTTAATTGCCTGGTCTATTACCTGGAATGCTTGGGGCTTTCCACATAAGTTTAATGAGGTTCATGATACCCTATGTATACTAAAATTATGTTAAAAAAAACTTAATAGGATTATTTAGTCATCAAAATGGATTTCTGCTAATTTAGTTAATACAGGTATGGGATCCATTATCCGGAAACCCGTTACCCAGAAAGCTCCAAATTATGGGATGGCCATCTCCCATAGATTCCATTTTATCCAATTAATCCAAATTTTAAAAAATATTTCCTTTTTCTCTGTATACCTTCAACTTGATCCAAAATAAGAAATAATGAATCCTCATTGGGGGAAAACCAGCCTATTTAATGATTACATAATTTTCTAGTAGACTTAAGGTATGATGATCCAAATTACACAAAGAACAGTTATCCGGAAAACCCTAGGCCCCAAGCATTCTAGATAACAGGTCCCATACCTGCATTAAAGGAGAAGAAATAGCTGTATTTACTTGGGGTGCCAAAAGTGCCTTGAGAGGCAACTTCGGACGACTTTGGAAAACTAAACTATTTGAGTGCCATCCTGCCAGCTATTTAAATTCTAGCCTGCGGGAAGCAGTTTGGGGAGATAAGTTGCCCAGAAGAAAAGCCGATTTATCGCCGGGCAACTAAATCTTGCCGACTCTGAGCGTGTCTCTGCCCTTATAATGTGTAGGCATAAACTAATAGCGGTTGGCACACTCAGATCACTCATTCATGTATTGCAGAAGAGAATCATATCATCTAAGGCAGCTATGTCATGAATGCTTTGCAGGTACTTTACTAATCTCAGAAGTTCCCGAACTGCAGATCAGAAAGCGATAATGGCACGTCTAAGGTACCATCATTTATATCCATTGGCTGCAGCATGTATAACCAACAGGTTGCCTGAGCTGGGGGATACAGATGAGGTACTGTGTTTTGCATTACTTTACAGTGTTGTACACGTTTTATTTGTTTTTGTTTTTTTTAACACAATTTTATTTTTTAACAGTTTTTATACCATTTTATTTGTAAACCACTTAAATGACACAAATTCCTGGTTATTCAAATATTTCTTATGATTGCATAGGTTTTGTGCAGGAACTGTTCACATAATTACCATTTTATACTTTTATTTAATTCTAAAAAAAGCTATTTTCAGTGTTTTTGCATATAGCTTAGTACTTTTGGGTCATGCAGTTCTATCCTAATTTCATCTGAAGAGGCCTATGGCACACCCAGTGCTTAAACTCCTGTGGCCCTCTCATGGAGAAGTGGTGGTGCTTGCAGCCACTTTCCATTCACATGCATACAAAATACACTGCATATGGCAGATAGCGGTGCCATTGTGCAGCCCCACCTTTAGAAAAAAAGATTATTATATAAGAAAAGGGGTGTTTGTGAGAATGCTTAAATGTATCATATTTAGCAGTAAAGCATGTCCATCTGTTTTGTATAGTAGTGTTTCTAGCATTGTCAATAGAATATTTATCGTACTGTAATACTTTATGCATCTGACTTTATACCTTGCAGACTATAAACCCTTGGGCTGTGTTTGCAGTGATTGTTCTTCTGTCTGGCACAGTTAGTGACATCCAGAAGTTAAAAAGGTGTGTGTTGGAATCTACAGTCAGATTTACTGAAATCACAGAAGCATTGTATTGCCTGGCGACACTTCTTAATGCCATGAGACAAGAGAATATCCTTATAAGTAACAGGTACTGTATGTAGTTATTTCACAGTTGAATTAAAATATGAAATAAAAGTATTTGTTACAGACCTCTTGGTGCCACTGCTTTCGTATTTTCATGTTTCTGTCTCTTAATGGTAATTGATATAGGACATATCTGCAAAAAAGAGACTGTTAATCAACTTAAAAGGAAAGGCTTAATCACTGGGGACTGGCAGTTATGTTAGGCAGCCCCACTGGTTATAATTAACCTCAGACTGGTGTTCCTCTTCGATATATAATGCACCGGCCCTGAGTAGTATTGGACTGATCGCTGTGCCCCCCATCTTGCTTCTGATCTCTGCATTCTCGGCAGTGCTCCCTACAATAGTAACCCAGACCAGTGTATTTTTCAGTAAAGAGGAGCACCAGCCTGGAGTCTGAGGTTAGCATTTTACTTCAAGTGCCAAATTCTTGTAGTGAACTTAAAAGGTTGAGATCAGGCAATTGTAGAACATTAACATTAAGGTTCTTGAGCCAGTTCTAAGTGCTGTGTCTTTAAAAAAACTAAAACATTTGGAGTATGTTCCTGTATTTTTCTCCATCCACACTTTCTTGTAATTATATACGATACCTAAGCAACATTTCATTAGGATTAATTCAGTTAGAGCAACATTTCATTGTAGGATTAATTCAGTTAAATTAAAATAATTTGAATAGTTTTTCATGGCACTCCAGAGTAGTATATTGGGACACTTTTCTAAGCATACTGTTTTTTACTTTTTCTTTCCAGGATTCACTACAATGTTGTATATTGCTTATATCTTCAAGAAAATAGCAGTGTTCAAACAAAAACATTTCCTTTCAGTTTCAAATCTGAGTAAGTATTTGCAGCAGCTATCAAAAACTGTTTGCAAGGCATATTTATTACAGGCTATAGTCTGCTGGATATTTTTATGGTAATCACTGTTCCCATTTTAAGGGGTTGTTATTGTCTTACAGCAGGTTTCAGGACAAAAAATCTGGTTTGTTGTCTACAGTACTCTCAGAAACAAACAATAAGCTCTGCCTACATGGAATCAATAACCCACTTTAAAAGACCAGCTCTGATATATGCAGACCATCAAAAATGTAAAATGCCTACTTATTCAAACCTTTGCACACAACCACAAGTCCCAGACACAGCCAATCACACACTGTTATTAAACTATTGGCCAACTCTGTTACAGGAAGTCTTTGCTGCCTTTTGCTTGCTGGTTTGTTATCTCCCCTCTGCATTATGTGTTCCTGTGGTCTATCCCCCTCTCCGCTATAGCTTCCTTAATGTCCTTTTATTCTCCCAGAAATCTCCTAGTTTCCATATCCCATTTGCCCTTTTTCAGTGTCCACACATTGCGCACTGCACCCTGGCCCTTTCAGGCTGTCTGTGAAAATTATAAGAAGCTTTTACATGTTTCATTTGGAGGCATAATTCACTGTTTGTCTAAAAAAATAAATGCTATCTTAAAGTGATACTAACACTAAAAACTACTTTTTAAAATATGAAAGTACATTAAAAGTTACCAAAAGGTCATTTTTTTTTTTTGCTGAGAGGTTTGTGTTTGTAAGTAATTTTTAGTTGAAGTTTCTAAACCTGACTGTTTTTCCAACCTGACTGTCCAATCTCAGCCTGTCAGTTAGAGATTCTAATGCTAACGGACTCCTGCTGCACAAATATGGCAGCCCCCTCATACAGGAACATGGGGCATCAGACAGGTAATGTAAAAGCATTGTGCAAATACTTTATGGCAAAGTTATACGTTTCTTTCAAAGCCAATATTATGATAGATGTAAAAAATTGTTTCATTTCTGGTTTCAGTATCTCTTTAATGTAGTTCTCAAGTTCACAATACATTCAAATAAGATTTTTCAGTAGGACCTACACTGTATAAATTGACTTTTTTTTTTTTTTTTTTTTAAACAAACATTTTTATTGAGTTTTCCAATTATACATTTACTGCATAGTCTGGGCCGCATGGCCTCTGCAGTGTTTAACATAATCAAAGACATAAGGTAATAGAAAATGTAAAAATCACAACTGAGAAAGAAAACTAAAAATAAGAGAAAGGAAAAGAAAAAAAATGGTTAATATTTCAATCTTGCACAGGCATTCTTTATCCTTAAAGGGGCTTCCAAACCAAAACTTGATAAAGAGGCCAACGTAACACAGAAAGACCCTAATATAACCATCATCGTTATTGGTTTCTTCAAAAAGTATGAAAAAATGGCATTGTCTATGCTGAAATCCAGCTGTTTAACAGTTCTTCTCTTTCTGCATCATTTGAAATCCTGGCAGGGAAGGAGGGACTAAACACTGATGCTACAAATTGTAACAACTTCTCCACAGCTTACAGACAGCATGCAAGAACTACATAAACCACAATGCATTGCACTGTGATGATCCTTTCCTTTTTGAAATCACGTGTGCAGGGAATTGTGGGGTTTGGAGGATGCAGGCTAAGGACAGCTGGCTGTTGACAAAGTAACAGTAGTAAGCCAGCTCAGCAAAGTAGTCAAAGAGATCAGAAGGAGAGCAGGGGCTAGGCTTAGGGAACTGTCAGAAACCATTAAAAAGCATGAACAGTCTGCATATTTTTTGATGTATATTGCAAAGTTGCTTCAAATTGTGTTTACTTTTCAAAAAGCTTAAGTTATGTTTTTGTGGAGTTCCCCAGCTCTCTAATTCTGAGTTAGTCAGCAACTTTAAGGGGGTCACATGGGACATAAGTATTCAGTGAGTTTGTAATTGATCCTTAGCATGCAGCTCAGATTCAAAAGCAACAGTTATGACCCATGTGCCCCCCTCAAGCCACTGATTAGTTACTGCCTGGTAACCAATCAGTGGAAACCAAGATTGGCTATTATGGAAAACATCCAGTCACTCCAGCCTTTATACATTACATTTTTGGCTAACTAACTAGTGTATATTAGAAAAAAATTTTTAGTTTGCACAGCCTATCTATTTACCCAGTTTTAATTTTACACTGAAAAATTGTGAAAATGTACTATGTTTTAACAACACTCACCTGAACTATGCAGTGAGTACCCTCTATATATTTTGGAGGAGTCTGGCCATCCATGTTTTTTTGAAAATGGTAACTGGGAAGCAGGCCCGGACTGGCAATCTGTGGGTTCTGGCAAATGCCAGAGAGGCTGCTATAGGGTGCCATAGAAATTCAGTATTTAGTGGGCTGATTGGGCCTCTGTGTACCTAAAATGACAGGGCCTATTTTGATTCTCAGTCCGGACCTGCTGGGAAGACTAGTGCACTTTTTGCATGGTCTAGCTCTTAACTCCCTCAGCCTTTGCCTGCTTGAGATCACAACTGACTTACCAACTCTATTATTTTATTAAAAAAAAGCTTTTATTGAAAAGGCTTTTATTAACTGGAAGTCTATAGCCTCAATGTCTTTAAACTTTTGGAGAAAGTAATTGACTCCCTGCTAAGTAGTAGTAGTTTGGGTCTAGTCTATAATAGAATTGTAACTGACTGTAAATGGCAGTGTCCACCCAGCTCTGTTTCAGTTCCATAGCATTCTCTCTCTTCTGCTTTGCTATCTGTCTTTTGTTTGTAACTTGGTAACTTTGTTGTTGTTCTTTATTACTTTGTTGAATTTAAATACAGTTATTTAAAGGTTTCAGTAAAGATATAGTTGGCATAATAAGCAACATGAAAATGTACTACTTTTTATATATAACTGTTCACTTTTTATTAAAGATAACTGGAATTATAAGTAAAGATGTGGGATCTATTATATGGAGTGCTTGGAACCATTTCCAACCCCAGATAAGGGGTTTTCCCATAATTTGGATCACCATAAATTGTCTACTGAAAAAAAAATGAAACATGAATTAAACCCCATTAGATTTTCTTTTATGGATTCATGCAGCTTAGTTATCCTCAAGTACAAAGTACTGTTTTATTATTTTTAAAAATTAGAATTATTTGCATAAATGGGCCCTATGGGAGATGACTTTGGAATCTGGAGCTTTCTGGATAACGGGTTTCTAGATAAAGGAACCCATACCAGTAATATAAAGCACATAATAATCAAATATGTATATTGTTATGGTTTTTCATCAGTATGCCCTAAGACCTATTCTTATTTATTCCTAGGCAGAGACCAACCTTAAATCTAACCAACGAGCAAAAGCAAATAATTAACCATGACATTGCTCCTGGGCAGGTTGTGAAAATCATGGCTTTTGCAGGTATGCCATATGAATAAGCACTATGTAGAGTTGATGTATTATATCATTCTTATATTGTACACATACAACAAAACAATAATCTTACATACATAACATGGTGTCCAGAGGTATTAAATACAAACTATTTAGCGTTATACTGGTGCCTATGCCTCATTTTGCATTTGGCATGTAAGAACTTTAACATGATAGCAAGCTACAGTATAGACCAGGTAACAGCAGAAACTGATTTGTAAGGAAATCTATATTTACTAGTTGTAATGAGGGTTTTCTGAGGCAGACACAACTGAAATGAAGGTGTTAGGCTTATTGAAGTTATGGGATTGTCTGGGCTTCTCTAGGAATTGCATATACTTAATTACCTACCGTATATTGCTGCTCGCAGTGAGCCCCCTCTCTGCTGATACTTTGTAAGATGTCCACTATATTCAGTATAGCTAGACAGCCACAGAGACAATGTTCAGTGAGATTTCTTTCAGTCTGTGTGTGTAAAAAATGTTTTGTGTGCAACTACAATAATTAAAAATTGTATGCACATAAGTTCATGCAATTGCTAAATTTTATGTGTACATACTAGTGATGTGTAAATGGTGTATTTGTGGACACGTCACTAGAGGGGGTTGGATAAGTGTGGTGATGTCATCAGAGATGTCCCCAGAAATTGCTTTCCAGTAAGAATGATTAAACCAAGGCTTTAATGGTTTTATGGGGTCATGTCTATGCATGGAATTACATGTAAAAAGGCCATTTTTCACTTGCACTTTTGAATTTTTTTTTTAAATTTATTTAAATATCCCTCTTTGTATTTTTGAAGGTACTGGAAAAACATCAACCCTAATCAAGTATGCGGAGAGCAGACCTCATCTTCGATTTTTATATGCCACATTCAACAGTTCTATTGCAAAACATGCTGCTTCACTTTTTCCCGGGAATGTGAAGTGCAAGACTTTCCATTCTTTGGCCTTTGCACAGACTGGTGTATTGTAGGTATCACAGATACTGTCAAATCTATGTTCATGTATATTTAAAAAAAATATTTTATATATATATATATATATATATATATATATATATATATATATATATATATATATATATATAAAGCCTTTAGAGTGCTCCCACAACCCCCCTGTTTTGATATTATATATATATATATATATATATATATTCCTCGATTCATCGGCACTTGCCAATCAAATGAACTCTGGCTGGGTGCTACCCATAAATTAAATATCCAGTACAAAGCACTCACAGATCTTTATTACTCCATACTTCTATCTACTTGTATCGATCCACAGGGGATCGTCGTCAGGATTACATAATATATATCAAGTAATTTTATAATAAATTGCTAGGTTATATCTGCTTAGTTATACATGTAAAATGTTAGATTCTGGTCTAACTTTGCCTCCAAAGTGTGATTGCCAAGGAACAAGGTAAACTAATATCTTGGGTAACTGCTCTAAATTTATTGCATTTGTAGGTATAAAGATAGAAATAAAATAAACTACTCCAAGCTGACGCCATTTTCAGTCAACTTTGTTCTGCCTGAAAAAAAAGCTGGATTTATCAGGGCAAAGCTTGTTGTGAAGACTCTTGAATCATTCTTCTCTTCTGCTGATGAGAATATAGATGTAGAGCATGTTCCTATCTGGTGCAAGGATACTCGTGGAAATCAAGCTCTGGTAACAGAAGAAGAAAAACTGGTGAGTTATTAGACATAAAATCTGAAAGTTTGAAGTATTCTGTAGCTCATGCAACTAGTTTAAAATTGCTGTTTTGGTTTGCTGGAGACTGCTTGGTTTTATGCTCTCGCCTGTTTTGACAGTACAGGTAGTACTTTTTTAAGGGATACTTTTTTTAAACGCAGTTAATAGTGCTGCTCCAGCAGAATTCTGCACTGAAATCCATTTCTCAAAAGAGCAAACAGATTTTTTTATATTTAATTTTGAAATTTGATATGTTTAGACATAGACATATTGTCAGTTTCCCAGCTGCCCCAGTCATGTGACGTGCTCTGATAAACTTCAGTCACTCTTTACTGCTGTACTGCAAGCAGTGACGTAACTAGAGGGGGGCGGCCCAGGCGCGGGATGCATTGCCGGGCCCCCTCCGTACACCTGGAACCGGCCGGGAATCGTGGCACGTGAGCTGCCGGGGGGCCCTGAGGTGATGCGGGCCCTGGCCCAATCGCACCCCCTGCTCCCCCAGTAGTTACGCCACTGACTGCAAGTTGGAGTGATATCACCCCCTTCCTTTCCCCATCACCAGAACAATGGAAAGGTAACCAAATAGCAGCTCCCTAACACAAGAAAACCGCTCCCTGGTAGATCTAAGAACAGCACTCAATAGTAAAATCCAGGTCCCACTGCAACACAATCAGTTACATTGAGTAGGAGAAACAAAAGCCTGTAAGAAAAGTGCTGGCTCTTTCTGAAAGCACATGACCGGGCAAAATGACCTGAGATGGCTGCCTACACACCAATATTACAACTAAAAAAAATACGATTGCTGGTTCAGGATTTCAATTTTATGTTGTAGAGTGATTTAGTTACACTGTGTACAGTTTAATTTAGAAATAAAAACTACATCATAAAAATCATGACAGAATCCCTTTACGAATTATTAATGAATGCCATCTAAAACAGGCAATATTCCTTATCTAAACCTTTTCTCTATAAGATTTTAAAGCAAACAATAATGGTTCAATATTCCATAAGTGCATGTTATCTTACTCTGTTCCTAAGGCTAATGTCACACCAGTCAGCTTATTGTAATATCGTATGTTTGTGTGATAAGTCTGAGTGAAAGCAGCTCTTCTTGCTTTTTATTAATTGCATATTTGCTCTTCATTGTCTCATAGTTTACTGTAAGGGAAGCCTCTAAGATATGGAGAGAGATGAAACTCCTTAAGGAAACCAGACAGTTTGCTTATAAAATGACGCCTGATGGTTCGTATGCAAAATAGTTTTATTGACTTTTTAAGAACTGAAATTTAAAATTTCTCTCGTTGCTGGTTTGTTGCCTTTTCTGTTTCCCCCCTTCCTTATTTATTTTCCTGCTCTGAAAGTGATAGGCTGTTTTTTTTAGAGCAATTGCAGGTTATAAGGTGGAAGTCACTTTTGTAAATGATTGGAATGACATAGGGGTTATTTGTCAAAAGTCAAAGGCTATTAACATCTTCAAATGGTTAAAGGGACCTCTGCCATTTACTCCTACATGACATCAACAGGTTTTAGATGGCACATTTTCTGATTCAAGCTATTTCAGGGTCAGGGTGTAATAAAGCCCGAAAAATCTGAGTTGTTTTTTTTTTGTTTTTTTTAAAACACGAATAATTCAAGGATTTTGTTTTTTTAACCTGAAAAATTGATTTTTGACTCAAATATAACCTCGTAAACTCAAAATTTTCATGGAAAACCCAACTCAAACCCTAATAAATCTGCCCCCAATGCGTGTTGTAAGCATGTACCTTAAGCTTGTCTGGAATAACCCGTTTATGACCACCTTAAATTCTGTTTTTGTTTTTTTTAAACAAACACCGGTTGTTCAAGACAATTGTAACCCTGAATTTCGGAAATTTAAAAGTGAAGGCAGAACACATTACAAGTCTTATGCATTTTGCTCATGTTGAACTAAGATGGATATTTTCTGTAATGTTTGTTTTAACTACAAACAACACATTCATGCAACCTCATTTATGAAGAATTGCATCTTGCATTCTAGCCACCTGCCAATGAAGTTTTCATTCAGTGCAATCTGACTGCTACTGAAGCAAATGATTTGTAGATGGGCCCTAAGAAGGGTTGAAAGCATGTTTATAAAGCATGTACAGGTCTTTTTTTATCCTGAGCCTTCTGAAAGTGGATTTGAGAATATTGATCTGTGTCAAAGGGGATAAGGGAGAAGACATACAATAATTTAAAGTGATATTGACATGTTCCTATGAAATCAATAGGAACATGTCTGTGTTATTAAAGGGGACCTGACACCCAAAAAAAATTATTCAAAATCCTATTTTATCACATCAGTCAAGCAAAATGAACTTTAATTACACTATATAAATTATTTGAATTGTGTTTCCTTCAGTCTGGGAATTCATAATTATAGCAAGCAGGCAGGAGCCATTTTGTGGACACTGTTATTAAGACAAGCCTTGCATCATCTCAGAATCTTGTTTGTGCACCAGAATGGGGAACCCGATGTCCATCCCATGTCCTGGCTACACAATTAAATGGTGAAGAGAACGGGGGAATGTGTGGAGAGCAGTGACATCTAGAAAGTGCTGAATGGAAAGTGAAAGTAATTGTCTGCCCCGCCTCTATGCCCAGGCATAGAGGAGGGGCAGACAATATTTAATTTACGGCTGAGATTTTCAAATGAGCTTACAACAGCTATGAACACTTTAATAAAAAATTAGAAATTGCAATTCATGTTTAAATTGAAAAGGACTTTTATTATACAGATTTTTGTGTCAGGGTGACAGGTCCACTTTAAGACAATTTTTAACTTTTTTTTAGTTAAAAAAAATGTATTCTTTTCCCAAAGGATACCTGAAACTTTGGCAGTTACGTAGGCCCCACCTCACAGATTATGATGCAATTTTTGTTGATGAAGCTCAAGATTGCACACCAGGTTAGTAAGACAATAAAGTAGTACAGCAATGCATGTGATAAAAAAAAAAATCTATGTTATACATCAAAGTATGGATTATTCCTCCCATTTCGCTTGGCGAAAAATTTGTGAATTTCCTGCGAAATGGCGAAATATTCATGAGACTAAAAAATTGACGCCTGCGTAAATTTTGGACATGCATTCGAAAAGTTGCTTGCTTTAATTTTGATGTCGGCAGTAAAGTCAATGGGTGGGTCCAAAATTTTTTGACGCTGGGGAATTTTCGCAAATTTATTCACCATCAGCGAAACGTGGAAATTTGCCGCAAATTTGCGCCAGGCGAATTTGTTCACCCATCACTAATAAGGATAAATGGAGGAAAGGTTTAACAAAGATACTGTAATCTGCAAGGAGATTATATTTATTTTTACCAAGGAAATGCACCCATTTGTGTTTAAACAGTTAATAAACCGATTTAATTAATTTTTACTGTTATCTTTGTGATTAATTTGCATTTATTTTGGTTCCGAGACGCTTTCTTTTTTGTAATTTCAATATATTTTTATTTGAATGCAGCCATAATGGAAATTGTACTTTCTCAGCCCTGTGGGAAGATTTTTGTTGGTGACCCTCATCAGCAGATTTATACATTTCGTGGAGCTGTCAATGCTCTTTGTGAAGTTCCACACACTCATATCTTCTACCTCACTCAGGTGATATACAAGGGAATCGTATTACTATTATTTTAATATTTTGTGACAAACCAGCAAGCATTACTGAGAGGTAAAGCTTAAAATAAACATTGTTCCATTCATGATATAATGAAAATAAATAAGTGAAATTTCAAAACTGACAAAAAATAAATACATAAAGTTGCTTGACAAAACTCCCATTGCCTTCTACAGAAATGTTGCGACTTTTACTTGCTGAGTTTTATTCATGTGACTTTTTGTGTTTTTTTTTAAATTGTGACTATGGGTTAGATGGCAGCAATGGTGCTGCGATAGAAAGATCTCTGGCCCAGTGTATTTTTACCTGGAGTACTACCAGCCTGGGTTAAACAACAGTTTTATTCTCTGGAGGGAGGGGGGGAGGTTTCTAACCAGTCGGAGGCGTAAATAGGTTAGAAACCTCCCCACCTCCCTCTTTTCTGTATCCTTTAATACCAATTGGTTATGCAGAGCAGCTCTCATTTGGCCACCCTCATCCCTGGATCTTTTAAATTATGCTCTGCTATTGTAACTGTAACATGACACGTCTTCCCAGGACTGGTACGGGCAAGATTGTTGTCCTGGACTGCTCATAAGGGGCAATAATGAGCATTGGAGACTGCTCTACATAACTGATCGGGAAGTAACACACTGGGTTTTGTTGTTCTTTAAATTAGATGGATATACTGGTGATTAGATTCTGTGGTCAATTACAGTCTGATGAACGTGCATTGGTGAACTGGTTCACTAAGCTCCTTTTGAACTTAATACAAACTGCTGCAAACATTTTTAATGTTTTTCTAGCATGCTTAGAGGACTGTATTAAATACGTAGCTTTAAAATTGTTTGTAAACAAGACAGTTCTATGACTTCATACAAAATGTATTGCAGGGGTGGCCAGACTTTATCTATGTAGAGTTTATTTAAGACCCCAAGTTTGCTCAGGTTCAGTAACCATAACAATAAAAGTGCCATTTATTGTAAATCAATCCTTATGGCACCCCGATCTAATACATGTTTATAATATTTATTCATTCAAACCCTTAAAGAAAAACCCAGGAAAACTGGTTAATGGATAGGCTGTGCAAAATAAAAACTGTACAGAACAGTACACTACATGCTAGCTGCTTTTCAGCTCTCTTGGTTTCCACTGACTGGTTAACCTGGTGACCAAGCAGTAACCGATCAGTGATTGGGGGGGGCACATGGGCCATAACGATTGCTTTTTGAATCTGAGCCCAATGCTGAGGATCAATTGCAAACGAGCTGAATGCGGAGGATCAATTGCAAACGAGCTGAACAATTTTGTCCCATGTGGTCCCCCTTCAAATGGCTGACGAACTCTAAAAGCACTAACTCTAAACACTAAAAGCTGGAAGTTGGATTCTGGCTATTATATTAGACATCCAGTTACTCCAGCCTATATACTTTACATTTGTGCCTAACTAGCTATATTAGATCCATTTTTTATTTTGCACAGCCTATCTATTTATCCTGTTTTTATTTTTACAGTGAACTGTTCCTTTAAATTCTATTTTATCTTCTATTTTAGAGCTTTCGGTTTGGTGCAGAAATTGCTTATGTCGGTGCCACTATTCTTGATGCCTTCAAGAAAGTGCAAAATAAAACTCTAGTTGGAGGTTATCAGAAAGGTAAGTTATGGGGAAGTGTAATCTACCTTTGCAAAAGGGACACTGACAGGACACCTATGTCATGCTCTGGACTTCTTGGAGATGGTTTTTCTTTTTGTTATAAAGTAGAAGTTCAATACAACTGACTGAAATTCCAGGCCCATCTTACGTTGCTCTGGAATTTGGACAGCTGACAACATTGACCTAAAAAAAAGCTACAGGTATATTAAAAGCATTTTAATCAAATAATACTAATTTTTAAAAAATATTTCCTTTTTCTCGGTCTTTAAAACAGCACCTTGTACTTGATCCTTAGTAAGATCTAATGAATTCTTATTAATTAACAATCGTATTAGGTTTATTTAATGTTTACATTGTTTTATAGTTGACTTAAATTATGGTGATTCAAACTACCGAAAAACCTCTTATCTGGGAAAACCCCAGGTCCCAAGAATTCTGGATAATCGGTCCCATACCTATAAATTGGGTAAATAGCCTTTGCAAAATAAAAAATTGCATCACATCAAGTCACTGATTGGTTAGTGACTGGTAACCAATAAATGGAAACCAAGGGAGCTGCAAAGCAGGAAGTAATGTAGTGGCTATTATGTTAGACATCCAGTCACTCCAACCTTTATAGATTATATATTTGGCTAACTAACTATATTGAAAACATTTTTTATTTTGCACAAGTAGTCTATTTATTCAGTTTATATTTTTATACTGCTTAATTCCTTTAAAGTGTTGAATTTCCAAGACAATTTTTAGAAAAGCATGTACTTTTGGTTGTAGGCACCATTAATGGCCAATGCCAAGAACAGCCTGCTATTCTATGCCGCACAAATTCCTGTGTCTTTGATGAAGCTGTTCGAGTGACTGAAGGAGAAAAACCTGCACAAATCCATATTATAGGGGTAAGGCTAAAAATTGTAAATAGCAAGTGCGTTGTATACGTTTTGAGCTACTACTTTTTCAAGCAGAATTCTTCATGGTCAGGTCATGTAGAAATTTACACGGGATAGCATACAGGGTAGAGTACAGTATGGCCTGTGGTCTGTGGACTTCATATAAAGAGAAAAATGAAGGACTCTGCTTTGTAAATGTTTTGAACTGCTAGTTTTTCATGCTTTCATTACTTAAAAATTGATACTGTCTCATTAATTGGTCAATGGATCATGTAACACTTTTTTTTCTAATTAAACTTATTTAGGGACCCAACAATTTTGGATTGAGTAAAATTTTAGATATCTGGATCCTGCTTCAGCCTGAGTCAGAACGAGAGAGAAGTAAGGCTTGCAATTTTTAAACTACTCAGTTTATATATACAGTATAACCCCCATTTTACGTTTTTCAGGGGACCATAAAAAAATGGTTCAAAATCCAGGATAATGTAAAATCAGAGAAATGTATTATCCATAATATGAAAATGGGAAGACAAAAAAAAAAAACGTAAAATTCAGGTTTCACTAAGAACTACTCAGTAGTCCCACTCATCTCACTTAGAGAATATTTATCTTTTTGAACAGTTACAGATTTTGTTTTACTTTTTATTTTACTATTTTGTGTAGTCAGCTGGTCTATGAATGCTGTGGCACATGGGCCATTTTGATCATTGATGCTTTTAAAATGCAGAAATCTCTACTGGTTGCTAGGAATTTCTACTTCTTGCTTGCTGTTGGCTGCAGTGAGGCCAGTGACCTGCAATTATCAGTCCAAAGCACACGATGCAATGTTTTGAAGTGCCAAGTGAGGCACTTACTACTGTAGAAACTTACTATTAGTACATAATTTCATACCTTACAATTGGTTACTTGTGGTTTGTTTACAGAAGTTATAATGCCATGTGTACCATAGTTCAAGGCAAGTGAATTATTATTGCCATTATATAAAACAAAAAACACAATAAGATTTCATCCCCCAATAAGATACTTAATTGGTAATGCTGAATATAATTAAAATGGAGATGTTTATTAGTCAACCATGCCAACATATATGTATTAAAAACACCATTAAAACACTAAGACACCTGTAAATGGAGGGGCCCCTCTTTCTGTGACACAAACGATTATATTGAAAAGTAACAATGTTATTACAATACTGTTAATAATAACTGTTGTTAATATTAAAATAGACAGTCCACCAAAAATTAATATGTCAGCAAAATATTGTAACTCCTACTTGTAAGTTTGATATATGTATATTGAACAGATTTCAAGGAGAGATGCATCAGCTGCAGATTAATTATATATGCACCATTGTGATTAAGCTTGCTTCCTCAAGAGTGTTCAAGAGTCACAAATAATGTCTTGTATCCCAAAATTGGTCTCCTATTTTTAAAACAACTCCCATTCTGGAGCTTATATTAATATCCAAAATACTTCAGTGTGAGATCAGCGTGTTGCTTGTATCCTTAGGTGCATGGATTTGGATTTGCTAGTGTGCTTAACAGCATATTGAATAAGATCATGTTATGTGGTGCCAATACTTCTCTGCCATCGCAGATATGATATAGATAAACTTGATATTAAACGTCAAATGTTCCATGCACCAATGTAACTTCCGTCTAATTACATCACACGAGCAGCATATCTCTCAGATTCGCTCAATATGCGCCTGGGGAGAGACTATTCCTGAGAGACTTCTGTGCACAGGATTAGAGAGGGGCCCCTCTTCCATAGGGGTCTTCACTTCTGAGTAATTTTTATTTTAGCTTATTATTGCCATTATCATGTCACATGCAAAGACATTTGTTTAAGAATACTTACTTTTCGAGTATACTGTACATGCTTTAACTAAATATTTATAACCCTGCAGTGCTTGTTGTTGTTGTTTTTTAATCCCCAATAGAACAACTGTTTATACAAGATTCGTACATAAGGATGTGGGCAAAGAAGGGAGGGTTTTCCGCTTTAAAATTGTATGCAGTAAGTTCAGAAGACAAAGAATTGGAGGCTAAAATCTCTGTCGTTGAGAAATATAGAAACAGAGTCCCTGAGCTTGTGAACAGGATTAAAAGCTGCCATACAGATGATGAAAAGAAGGCAGGTTAGTATGATTATCTATTTATCCATTAGTCTAAAAAAATAGTGTTGTAGCACCCATATGATGCTTCATGGGGCTAAGCACAAAGGTTATATTTTTGTAAATACGTATACCATTTAGCAAGTCCACACCACAGGTGGGTGAGCCTTCCATTTCAAATTTCCTATGCTTCATCGCTAATCCCTTGGGAGATTAGAAGGATTATGCAATTTGGTAACAATAAATTGTAACTTTTAATCTTTTAAATACATGAAAACACCAACACAATAGCCTTTAAAATAAATATTATTATAATATTATTACTTTGAAATAGCCAATACACAGTATATGTATGAGTGGAAAAGTGAGAAAACAGTATCCATATCAAATGTATGAAACCAAAATAAAATCACCAAAACAAAAGGTAGACTAATGCTAAAAGGTCACACTCCCATACACATGGATTCCATTTCTGTTTATTGTTAAAACTGTGGGTTAGTATAATTATATCAAGGGGCAGATTTATTAAAGGGATACTGTCATGGGAAAAAATTTTTTCCAGAATGAATCAGTTAATAGTGCTGCTCCAGCAGAATTCTGCCCTGAAATCCATTTCTCAAAAGAGCAAACAGATTTTTTTTTATATTCAATTTTGAAATCTGACATGGAGCTAGACATTTTGTAAATTTCCCAGCTGCCCCAAGTCAGTGCTGTGTAAGATGGTACTCCTACATAAATAATAAGGTTCAATTGATTAAATTAACTAGACTGCCATTTAATAGGATAAAAACTATAAATCAATGCTCAAATTCATGAAAAAAGGAGGAAAATGAAATAAGAGGAGGTGGAGTTGTCCCAAAACTGCTACCTGATTTTTTCTATCCCTGGGACACCACAAAGATGGAGAAGGCAGAGTAACCGGAACTGTGGTCTAGTAATTAACTGAGCCCTAAGCTGGTTTGAGAGGCTAATATATCCTGTAAAACCACAATTCCACTGTCTCCTGGGAGTTTAGTATGCAGAGGAAGAGAAAGAGCTGAACCGAGCAAAGATTATTTCCACCACCCTCACAAGAATTGTTTAACCCAAGGTTTTTAAGTAATTTAAATAAAATAGCCAAAAGATCAGGAAAAGGAATGCCGACGCGCGTTTCGCAATGTTTGCTTTGTCAAGGCGTAATGAAAATGTTCCTTCAGACGCGTGGTTTAAGTTACTTCCGCGTCCTACATCACGTGACTGAGTTCTCGCGGGATCTTACCCCTTGATCGCAAACGCTTATACGCTCCCACTACACCTATCGCGAGGACCTTCTGGAGTACGTGTGCCTCCCTCCTATTGGTGCCGCCGTTGTCATGACACCCACACCATAACTCAGTGACTCAGTAACTCCAGAAGGTCCTCGCGATAGGTGTAGTGGGAGCGTATGAGCGTGTGCGATCAAGGGGTAAGATCCCGCAAGAACTCAGTCACGTGACGTAGGACGCGGAAGTAACTTAAACCACGCGTCTGAAGGAACATTTTCATTACGCCTTGACAAAGCAAACATTGCGAAACGCGCGTCGGCGTTCCTTTTCCTGATCTTTTGGCTATTTTATAAGTGCTTACAATTCAACTGACAATTAATAAGTGTGTCCTAATTACATTGTGACTGCCTTAGTTTAACTGATCAAGTGGGGGTTCTTTTCTATTCCTTTGGCATTGTGAAATTTTTAAATACTGACTGCAGTCAGACCTCTACTTGAATCAGAAGGATAAAAACAAAGGGATAGTGTGGTGATTTGTGTTTTTTAAATCAAAAAGTATTGCAATCCAAATAAAGCAGTGTTTCTGTCATACACATGCTTTCTGCTTTTCTGAGCATGATCCCACAAAGGGACAACTTTGAGTATATATCAATCTGCCTAATTTGCTTCTAAAGTTGCAACACTCCTTATTTTTCAGATTTTATTTTGGGAACAGTACATAAAGCCAAAGGGATGGAGTTTGAGACTGTGCAAGTCACAGATGACTTTTTTAAAATCCCTACTGCAAGACACAACCTGGAGAGACTAAATATTAATATCACAAATTGTAAGTAAATATACAAACCCTAACATTGCCATTGCTAATTATGGAGGTGAAATCCTCACCAGTAGTAGTGTATTTTAGTGATGTGCGGGCCTGCCAAATACCCTTAAGACCCGTGGGTCAGGCGGGTTTGGCTCGACCTTGCACCCCCATTTTCAGGTCGCTGGTTCGGGTTGATTATAGAAGCACGCCTGCTTGCCCCACCCCTTTTGTGAATTCATCGGCAGGGCGGCTCTATATAAGCAAGGGGGAAGCCTTGCGGGTGGAGGGAGGGGGGCTGCAGGTTGGGTTTTACCCCTATCTCTAGTTTATTTGTATTATTTAGCACTGACTTATTATGCAGTTCTATACACAAATTTTTTTTCATATTAGTCCCACCCCCTTTGGAGCTTAGCTTTCCTAAGCACACTCTGTGTTTAAAGGGAACCTGTCACCCAAAAAATGTATTCAAAATCCTATTTTATCATGTTAGTCAAGCAAAATGAACTTCAATTACACTGTGTAAATGATTTGAATATTTTTTCCTTCAGTCTGGGAACTCATAATTATAACAAGCAGGCAGGTGCCATTTTGTGGACACTATTATTAAGACAAGCCTTGCATCATCTCAGAATCTTGTTTGTGCACCAGAATGCGGGACCCAATGTCCATCCCCATGCTCTGGCTACACAGTTAAACAGTGAAGAGGAATGTGGGGAAAGCAGTGACATCTAGGAAGTGCTGAATGGAAAGTGAAAGTAATTGCCTGCCCCGCCTCTATGCCTAAGGCATAGATGAGGGGCAGGCAATATTTGATTGACAGCTGAGATTTTTAAATGAGCTTACAACAGCTATGAATGCTTTAATAAAAAATAGAAATTGCATTTCATGTTTAATTTAAAAAGGAATTTTATTATACAGCTTTTTGGTGACGTTCACTTTAATTTCACACATGCAGTAAGAGTTTAGACTACAAGAAACCCAAGCAAACAGTGAGACATTTGACAAACTCATTATCTAGGTCCTGATATGAATTCCAACCATGGAAAAATTGAATGTTTGTTGGCACTGCATAAATAAAGGTTGATAATCATTAAAACCAGTTCAGCTTCATGAGTGTTACAAGCTGCCCATACTGGAATATTTCATAATATCTCCAGTTAGGTGGGCCCTGAAATGTGTCTGTGCACAGTTTTTGCACTGATGCTTTATGCTATAATAAATTGCATAGCACATAACTGGTAAATTAATCAGGATATAATAGATTCATTACAGTATGTGGAGTAACTTCATTCTTAAATCTCTGCACACCTATATTATGAAACAGTACAGGCTAATGACACACAGTGTTTTCTTCTGATCAATTCTGGACAAGCGGATGCTGTTCCTCTCTGTGCATACTCACATGGGCTGTAGTGGGCCATGTCTGAGTTCCCTCTGCAAGCGGAGAAACCGATGTGTGGACTACAACTGATTTAAATGGGAAACATATGGCAGTGCAGATGTTACACTAGTCTTAGGATGGATTTTTACTGCCAAGAAACATTTTAATTGCCTCTGATTGATAAACATTGATAAATATTTATAAACTTTAAATGTCAATGGATCATTTTTACTTTCTGGTCTTTGTGTTCCTGGTGGTGGCCTTTTAGAAAAAAAACCTTTGATCTGAAAAAAAGGCCAAAAGACAGAAAGCACAATATATTATATTGTGGGAATGTGAAAAGGAGAGATATAACCCCAGCAGACAGCATAACATAACCACCACATTAAATGGTATCTAAATCAGAAAGCCTGTGTGTGCAGCTACACGTACACTATATAGTCAGAACTATACACACACGTCTGCCCAACATCTTGCAAAACAAGGGTATTACTATGACATTGGTTATTCCTTTGCTGCTATAACAGCCTCTGCTCTTCTGGGAAGACTTTGGAGCAATTTTGGTGGGATTTGCTTTCATTCAGCCACAAGGTTGGGCACTGATGTTGGGTTACAGTGTTCTAGTTCATCCCACAGGCATTCAATTGTGTTAAAATCAGGACCCCACACAATAATTTCTTTTCCGTGCATCTCTGCAAACTCGTTTTGTGCTTTGAGTGTGGGGGCATTATAGTGCTGAAACAGTAAAGAATCTTCCCCATGTATTGCCAAAATCAGAAGCAGAGCATTGTAAAGAATGTCATTGTTCACTATAGTCTTAAAAAAGGAGGAACCCAAAACACTGGAGGGTCCCACATACATATTTGTGATTCTAGAAACTCACTTAGTACTCTTGGCCAGTGCTGATCTTCTTCCAAAAATGTTCCAGCCCAAAATATATTGATGCTTTTTTTCTAACTCCCCAGATATCCTCTGCACCTATTGTAGAAGGGCACGGGAACTGAACACAAGTCTCTGAGACTTGAATCACGAGGGGGAGTTTCGATTGAATTAGTTTGATTCTATATATATAAATGGGTGACAGTCAGAACTCACCATTTGATGAATACAGTTCTAAAAATCCCATAGGAATGAACAGATGTTTGCAATATTAGACAAATTAAACCTCTGCTGTGGCTCTTTAACCATGCTTCCGTCTTCTTTTTTTGTTTCTAAGGCTATGAAAAGACGCCAATGTTGATCAAATCAGTAGAATTGTGCAAAAATAACGTTTTTTTATTTATGTTTCCAGGCGCATCAGGGGAAGATGAATGGAATTTGTTGTATGTTGCAATAACCAGAGCAAAGAAAAACCTCATAATGACCAAATCTATTGAGAATATCATGACCTTAACTGGGGTAAGGGTACAATACATTGTGCATTGCAGGAAAGTGTCTTGTTTAAATATTTCATAAATATTCTGCACATTTTAAAGTTTAGTCTTTAATTAAAGTGCTGCCTATTTTTTCAGTACATTTAAGGGCAAATTTCTTAACATTTGAAATGGCCAATTCTGAAGGATTCCAAACTACTTGAATTTAATCATGAATTTAATCATAGTTATTAAAGGGATTGGTCACCTGTAAATAAACTTTTAGTATGATGTAGAGAGCCAATTTGCAATTTGTTTTAATTTTTTAAAAAGTTTTTTTGAGTAATTTAGCTTTTTATTTAGCAGCTCTCCGGTTTGCAATTTGAGCAATCTGGCTGCTATGGTCCAAATTACCCTAGCAACCATGCACTGATTTGCATTGAAGAGACTGTAATATAAATAGGAGAAGGCCTTAATAGAAAGAGGAGTAATAAAAAATGGGGTCAGTGACCCTCATTTGGAAGCTGGAAAGAGTCAGAAGAAGAAGGCAAATAATTAGAAAATGACAAAAAATAAATACCAAAGAACTAAAAGTTAACTTAAAGGTGAACCATCCCTTTAAGACATCTCAAGAAACTGTTGTTAACAAAATGATACATTTATCAAAGCATTTTAGTTTCCAACTGTCTTTGCCTCGTGTGTGTGTGTGTATTATGTGAGAAGAGGTTGAGAATCAGTATACATATAAAGTTTTGCTTATGTCACATGACTCACTGAAATATTTATTATAATAAATAATGTGACTTATGATATCCCTATATTTTACATTAGGGAGTACATTATTCCTGTATATTACAATCATTAATAAATCTGCCTTTTGATTCATTCTACAGTTTTATTGTATGGATTTTTGTTCAGTCTGCTCAGCAGGCCATTCCTCCCAGCAATGACATGTCAGACTTGCTAAACTGCTTGTAGGCCTTTCTAATTCTGACATCTTGTAATGTGATTATAATGTGAAGTACAAAAGCACTGGCATTTAAATAGTGTGCCAGTGACACAATGGTTTCTTAGGAAAAGCTCAGACAAGTGATAACTTTACAGAACCTTGGGTTTAAGAAAATTAAGATTTAAGTTTCATAAATATTCTTTTTTTTTTTTTTCTAATGCACCGTAAATCTGTACTAGTAAATTCCCTCATTGTATTATTTCAGGAGTACTTTCTGAGAGCAGAACTGAGCAGCCTGGTCTTTAAGGATGGTCCAATACAATGTGCTCTTAGACACTGCAACAATAGTCTTCTTGAAGATGCTGTCTTGACACTGAAGAAATCCCCAATCATTTATGTAAGTTTTATCAGTGTTTGTTTACCTTATTGTCAAATGATTAATTACAAGTGGACTAGATAAAGCAGTGGCTGCACGAATTCTTTCTGGGTATTGTTATTATGAAACCATAAAGTGCTCAATCACAAGTTTAAAATGATCTCTTGTAAAGTAAATGTATATCTATGTATTTCCTTATGGCTTCTTTTCTCATACTTTGTTATATAGCAATTTAGTGTGTCACAAGGTTGACTTAATCTGATGGGAGTACATATGAAATATGTAAGAATTTCCTGTAGCTCACAAGGGAAAAATGCAATGTTACTGACAAGTCAAACTAGAATACATTGGAAGCAATAGTATTTTTTAGAGTCCTGCGCGGGTCCATTTTTGGGGCCGTACCCGCAACCTGCAATCCGCAACCCGCATTCTTACCCGCTTGGACACCCGACCCGCAAGTACCTTATCTGCAACCCGGACCCGCGACCCGCTGACCATCAAGAATCAGGAAGCGATGTCGTAAACCGGAAGTGACGTCATCGGAAGTAGCCGTGGTCAGAAAAAAAGGAGTAAATGTCGCTATTGAGAAGACCCACGGCACAACCCACAAACCCGCAGAACTGCCAACCCGCGTCTATACCCGCACCTGGAACTTCTATCAGCAACCCGCAGGTTTTTGCGGGTAGCCAGCGGGTACCCAACCCGCTGCAGGACTCTAGTATTTTTTCTGGCAGTGCTCCTAGAGGATAACACCTTTGTGTTATGGAATGTAATTATAAGGGAACCATAAATTAACAGGATACTGTCATGGGAAAAAAAAACATTTTCAAAATGAATCAGTTAATAGTGCTGCTCCAGCAGAAGTCTGCACTGAAATCCATTTCTCAAAAGAGCAAACAGATTATATTATATTCAATTTTGAAATCTGACATGGGGCTAGACATATTGTCAATTTCCCAGCTGCCCCAAGTCATGTGACTTGTGCTCTGATAAACTTCAATCACTCTTTACTGCTGTAGTGCAAATTGGAGTGATATCACCCCCCTCCATTTCCCCCCCCCCCAGCAGCCAAACAAAAGAACAATGGGAAGGTAACCAGAGAGCAGCTCCCTAACACAAGATAACAGCTGCCTGGTAGATCTAAGAACAACACTCAATAGTAAAAACCCATGTCTCACTGAGACACATTCAGTGCAGAATTCTGCTGGAGTAGCACTATTAACTGGTGTGTTTTGAAAAAAACATGTTTTCCGATGACAGGATCCCTTTAAGATAATGCTGTTTCTGACAGCCTAGAAAGTGCTTGCAGAGTAGAACAGTAATGAAGTTACAGAGAATTTTGAGTAGTAGCCGTATGAATTCTGAAGTTGGGCAGTCGGTTATTGGGTAAAAACCTCTCATAAATGCTGAAATCACTCATGGCAATTGGAGATCAGATGTGAAAAAGTAGCTGGAATTATTAATTTGTTAAATGTATTGACGGCTAGTCAATACACAAAAAAAAACTAGTTTTGTAGGCAATTATGAGTAATATTTGGTGTTGCTTTTACATGGTGCTAAAAATTTATATTATCTTTAAAAATAGCCCCTTTATTGGAGCTCCCTATAGATGTTCTCTGGTCCCTGTTTCAAATGAGGGATGGGCGTGTCCTAACAGTCCCTGCCAGAAGCACAGTAGGAGGGGGACAGCCAATCACAGCCCTGCAGTCACACAAGCACAGACAGGCTTCAGTTCTCTATCAGGTCCTGCTAGCTGCTGATTGGTTCCTGTCCTATAGTGCAGTGAGCTGAGAGCCGTCGGCTCCCCTGTACAGCCTGGGAATTCAGGGAGCAGAAAGTGGAAGAGAAGGGACGGATTATTAGGGTTTTTGCAGAAATATTCAATAAATCAGCCTGAAACACTACTTTTTTTAAGCACAATTCTTCGATATCTAAATGAGTATAACGCACTGGTACATTCTTATTTTTTACACAATATGCCTCCTTTAAGAATAACGAGGTTAAGTTACCTGTTTGGGAGAGGATCTGGTAGGTGCCGGCAGAGAGGGTGGTAGCTAGTGGTGTCTCCGAATCCATGTGCCAGGGGGAGACCCCAGTTTGTTGCTTGGGAGCCTGGGCCCCCAAAGTTGACCCCCATGGCAGAAAGTTTTGCTTACCCTGTTTTAATACAGAAGCACTTAAAGTCCTATTCTGTTCACAGCTGAAATCTGCTCATTTAAGTGTTCTGTCTGAAATCTACCTGTCACTAATGGTGATCCCTTTCAAGTAAATGGCAGGCTGCATGGCCACATTTAGGGGCTGCCCAATATTAATTAGATATAAATCAATGGGCAGCACCAGTCCCCATATGGTGCATTGCATATTCCAGATGGCCAGAACCACAGATGCACATATATTTAATTCAGTGGGACCTGACACTGGTGCTGTGCATTTGATGAAACTGGTAATACAAATACTCAAATCCTAATCCCCCAGTATGTTCATCACAGCTACCTTCTGATCTACATTCCATGTGTGGACATGAAGCAATACTGGGCTAACCCAATAGGAGGTGTCTAAGAGAGGTATCAAGCAGGGTAGGCTCCAGTTCTAGGTGATAGAGAGCACCCAGCATTCAGACTGGATGCACCACTCTAGCTCTTTTTTTGAGCGGCCCTAAATGTGGGGTTTAGTCAATAATGAGCTGTGGACTGATGAAAGGGGGTTGTTTACTTCTAATATAGTAACTTTTTGAAAAAAACTTTGTATGAAGCACCCATTTGTTATAACTACAGCCCTTACAGAGTTGTATACAACAATAAAGAAATAGTTAGCCCTTTAGATTATCTCCCTCCTGCTGTTCTCTTTCAGTCTCTCAACTGTGCAAAAATGTCCAAAAAAAAAGAAGAAAAATATTCCATTTCTTGTAGAACAGCGCCTAAAGCAAATGGAGAGAACAAAAAAGCAGGAACAAAATCCGGTGTAGTATTTTCAATTGTTGTTAAAGCACCCTGTGATGGAAAAGTAGACATTAAAAATAGAAATCAAGAAATGTTTTGATAGTGTGGGCTTCCCTTTAAAGAGACCTTTTCTTTCTGTCCCAAAGTGTGTGCAAACGGAATTGGTGTTCTCTAGGTCCTTCACCAAGTTCTAGTAAAATTGCCTACTTACAAGATAGTGGCAGTTATATCACATGTAGTTTGATTCCCTGTATTCTCCTCTCCCCTGCCAGCCATCGTTAGGCTCCCAGATAAGAATACAAAAATTGCATAGTACAATAACGTTTTACTATAAAAAAAATTTTTAAGAACATTTAAAATTACACTCACACTAAGCGGAAGTGACGTCACAGTCAGGCCACAGAGAGAACACCATGAGGGAGAGAGACGCCGGCACAACCTCCTCCTTTGTATTACAGCTGGTGATACTGCCGAAAGACTTGCCTATATGTGACAAAAATCTAGGGGGGGTGGTGGAAGCACTCTTAAGGCTAATACAAAATATATTTAAGTATAATGGAAGTGCTACTTACAATGCACTTCCCTGGGCCCCTGTCTCATAAGTAATTCAATATAAATGCAAATAGCATTACCTGTACACAACGTGTGTTGTGCATTGGTTTCAATCTGAAAGCTAAATCCTCCCCCGCCAGCAAGGGCTTTTAAGAGAGAGAGATTGCTCAAACCAACGCCCATATTTAAAAGCATAGGGCCACCATTATTATAAAGGGGTGGGTATGGGGTGCTATTAAAAAACCACACTGAGCTGAGCCACAGCTTGAGACAAACATACAAAAATCTACACACATTGTGTACAGGTAATGCTATTATGCAGAGAAGTAGCTTTTTATATTGTGACCTGAGTTAAGTAAGTTAGGGACCGCCATATGGGGTTTACCTTGACGTGATATGGTGGCTTTTCAACTTTATGATCATAACTTTGTAACTAAAAACCCCTGTTTTGTAAACATATGCATTTGCATTTATATTGAATTACTTATGAGACAGGGGCCCAGGGAAGTCCATTATACTTAAATATATTTTGTATTAGCCTTAAAGGAGAAGGAAAGGTAAAAACTAAGTAAGCCTTATCAGAAAGGTCCATCTAAATATACCAGTAAACCCCCAACGTTATGTTGCTCTGAGTCCCCTGTCAAAAGAAACACTGCATTTCTTTCCTTCTATTGTGTACACATGGGCTTCTGTATCAGACTTCCTGCCTTCAGCTTAAACCTCATTGCCCTGGGCAAGAGCATGCTCAGTTTGCTCCTCTCCCCCCACCCCTCCCTTCTCTACTGTAATCTAAGCCCAGGCAGGGAGTGATGTCACACCACATTAATACTGCAGCTCCTATTCTAAACAAACAGAGAGTTTCTAGAGCTTTTTACTCAGGTATGGTAAAATATTCTACAGAATAAATATAGCATTCTAGTTTGCACTTTTGCAGCTAATGTATTGGCAATAAAATGCCTCTGTAGCTTTCCTTCTCCTTTAAGAGTGCTTCCACCACCCCCCCTAGATTTTTATATGTGACAAAACCTTACAAACAAATGTGAGTGTAATTTTAAATGTTCTTAAAATTTTTTTTTTAATGAAACGTTATTGTACTATGCAATTTTTGTATTCTTACCTGGGAGCCTAACGGTGGTTGGCAGAGGAGAGGAGAATACGGGGAATCAAACTACATGTGATATAACTGCCACTACCTTGCAAGTAGACAATTTTACCAGAACTTGGTGAAGGACCTAGAGAACACCAATTCCGTTTGCACACACTTTGGGACGGACAGAAAAGGTCTCTTTAAAGGGAAGCCCACTCTATCAAAACATTTCTTGATTTCTATTTTTAATTTCTAATTTTCCATCACAGGGTGCTTTAACAACAATTGAAAACACTACACCAGATTTTGTTCCTTACAGAGTTGTGCCCAGTCTGTTTGGTCCTTCCTGTCGTTTGAGTTAGACAACAACGCTGTATCAAGAATTCCTCTCTTAGCTTGAGGGTGTGAAACAATTTCTCACACCCCAAATGTTATTTATCTAAAACATTGGGACTGTTCTTGTCAGGAAGTGGGTGTTGAGTTTGTTACAGTAATTCCCCACAATATTGGCAGCGATTCATGCAACAGACAGTTTCACTTTCACCCAGAGTATGGGCTATGATAGTTACTCTCAATTACATTTGGTTGAAAGGGGTAGATTATATTTAAACTTTTAGTACCCTTTAGTCATTGATAGCTTTTGCATTTGGTCTTCATTTAATATCTGTGGGTTTATGTGGGTTTTGAATATATTTTTATATAGTTATAATGAACTTATATAGTTATAATTTAACTTTTTTGTGCAGCAGCTCTACAGTCTGGAATTCCGGAGCTATCTGGTTTCCCCTAGCAACCTGGAAGTGGTTTGTTCAAGAGGCAGCAATATGAATACGAGAGGGTTATGGTAGAAAGATACGTAACATAGAGAAACAGTTTTATGCTTGCCAGGGTCAATGACCCCCATTTGAAAGCTGTAAAGAAGATGGTAACTAAACTATAAAATTAAAAATAAAGACCAATTAAAAAGTTGCTAAGAATAGGAATTCTATTACATTCTGAAAGTTAACTTAAAGGTGAACTGATTTTAAGATTAGTGGTATGTATAGCACCCAGCACAGAAATCAGATCAAAGTTTGCACCTGCCTTTGCTAATCTTTTTGTGTGAATTTGAAGAGCGGTATAAAAACAACCTTCTACAGACATCACATTGATGATCCTGTTCTGGAAGAACTCGTTGCAGTGTGTGCAGGAGCATTGGATCAGCTTCACATAGATAGCATAGCCATGTTGATCGAGGGCTGCTGTGATGTGCATATTGGTGGTTGGGGTGTTTTTGTGTCCCGTTTTACTCTAGCCACAACATCAGTGTCAGTTCCCACGGAATATGATACATTTAGTGCCTGTTATTTTCTGCTACATGTTACCTTGATTATTTTATTTTCGTTATATGTCCGCTTGCGTAATAGATCTTTCCAGACTAATTTCTTTTCATGAGAAGGTGAGCAGGGACCTCGATTTTGGGATGGAAGTGGATGTGATCTACTTAGACTTTGCTACAGCATTTGATCCAGTACCTGTGACGAAACTGGGGGGTAGTTCAGTCCACCAGGTATACTAAGTGGGCAAAAATAAAAGGGTACTATAAAAAATACCAATACTCCCAGGCTAATTCAAAGAGGTCTACTCTAGCTTTCAGCAAATTCGTTCAATCACCTTCACCTGTGTATCGTGCTCACTCTCCAGTCAGGCCACACCAGAAGACCCACAGACAATTTCAGCGAACATAGGTATGGATGGAGCACATAACTCTCAGACTCTGCCACAAATACATATTTATTATATCACAACATGTTTCGGATCACAAGAATCCTTTTTCAAGTGAAGGTACAAAATTACAAACACACCTTATAAAACCAACCCCACCTTACAGCTCCACCCCTGTAAATTAGTGTAATTAGTTTGTAAATGCTGCCAAGTAATTCCTTCTTCCACTCGTTAAGTACTCCAAAGTTAATGTCCAAACAATACAGTGTGACCATTCATATTGTCCAAAAAACTGTGAATATTCATAGCTGGGGGTTACTATGAAACCCCCAAAAAGGATAAAATTGGAGGTACTTTTCATCAGCACACAGTTATTTACAAATAGTAATATATAAATTCATATACAGTACAGTAAAGAAAAGGTGAAAAATATTCAGAAACTACCACTTAGGTTAATCCTAGTTTTGCACATCTTGTTGTCTGGGTTGCTTCCTCTGCTTAGACTAACTTGGGCGAGGCTGCGCAAGGGCTTTCCCAAAAGCAGGGACACCTTCCCAGGGATGATTGACAAATCCCTGTGCCACTCAGATGGGGCTATACTAGAACAGTTTAGCCCATCAGCCATTTACCTTCAATGCCTGAAGTTGAGCAAAAACCCACAAGGTCTTTAGAGAACAAAGGAAAGATGGCTCCCTGGTGGATACTTTGAATACCTCCTGGGGGGAAGGTAAAGAGGGGGGGGCATGGGACAGAGGGAGAAACAGAGGGACTGCTTGTAGTAAAGGACCATATAACAGCAGGATACAATAAACTGCACAGAGCCTGCAATGTCTAACCCCCCTTAAAACATGGAGAAAAAAAAATACAAAAGTTTTGCATTTTCTAATTAGTTAGTGGAGTTCCACAGGGCTCTGTACTAGGTCCTTTGCTTTTCAACTTGTTTATTAATGACCTGGAGGTGGGCATTGAAAGTACTGTTTCTATTTGTGCAGAACTATAGGTTCCATGAAGGATGCTGCCACTTTGCAGAGTGATTTGACTGGATTAGAAAAATGGGCAGCAAGCTGGAAGATGAGGTTCAATGTTGATAAATGGAAGTTTATGCACTTTGGCAGAAATAATATAATTGTAAGTTATACACTAAATGGCAGAGTGTTGGGAGTTTCCTTATTTGAGAAGGATCTAGGGGTTTTTGTAGATAACAAGTTGTCTTATTCCAGGTAGTGTCATTCTGTGGCTACTAAAGCAAATAAAGTTCTGTCGTATATAGAAAAGAGCATTAACTCAAGGAATGAAATAATAATTTTGCCTCTTTTTAGGTCCCTGGTAAGGCCTCATCTGGAGTATACAGTGCACACATTGTATGCATACATTGGGCTCCAGTACTTGAGAAGGGTGTAAGGTCACCCCTTTAGACTAGAGGAAAAGAACTTTGATTCAAAGCAGTATTGGTAGTTCTTGACAGTGAGGGCAGAGGGGCTTGGTTTATTTCTTGGAAAAAGTAATATCATTGGCTATTGTGATAACAAATCTACAATGAATATATATTCAGTGTTGGACTGGGTCACCAGGGGCCCACCCAAAAACCTTTGACCAGGGACCCACCAATTAATCTTAGACCATGGGCCCACTCTTAGTATTAATTTTCTTCCTCTCCTCACTCAACCTCTATTCTCCTAGTCTCTTTTCTTTACATACTATACTCTATTTTTCCAACTATTTAGCCTCTTTGTACTCATAAAAATAGGGAATGGCCATGAAATATACCAAATGTTTAGCAGCACGAGGGCCCACTGACACCTGGGCCCACCGGGACTTTTCCTGGTATCCCAGTGGGCCAGTCCGACACTGTGTGTGTGTATATATATATATATATATATATATATATATATATATATATATATATATATATATATATATATATGTATATATGTATGTATGTGTGCTGGGTTTCATTTGGAGGGGTTGAACTTGATGGAATTTGGTCTTTTTTTCAACCCAACTTAAATATGTAACTATGTCTTTGGCTCAGCAGAGGATTTAATGATTGATGCAGGCAGTCTGTGTTGTTTTTTCTCTCTCTCTCTCTCTCTCTCTCTGTTATTTAGAGTTTAAAGGTAGATTTTTTTTTTAACATCTATATAGGGTGACAAATCTGAAGACAAAGGAGGATATATCTGCCATTCTTGTGCCCAACAGCGGATTGGACCACTCATTTCCTTGATGGCTTGTCCAGAACGGGTAAAATCCATGACCCATAGTGTGGAAAATGTGATACTTCCCAGAAACTTTCAGTTGCTTTTAGAAGCTTTTTAAGAAAATAACAAAGGAAAACCAATCATTTTCTTGTTTAGCTTAATCTCCAGAAAAGTGCAATAAGATATAAACCGCATGCAGTGTTTTACATGACTTAACAGACCAGGAATGGCCATTTATACAAGATTTTACACAATCAGCATGGAATTCTCTTTTTACAAATACTTTTGTGTGTGTACATTTTATTTATATATATATATATATATATATATATATATATATATATATATATATATATATATATATATATATATATATATAAAATTACTTTTATTTGTTCTCAGAAAAAACATATGTATAAATAATAAAATAAGTAAGTATAAGAAAGCAACCAATATTTTCTACTTAGTTAGAATATTTTTCTTAATTTCACTGAAAAGAGGAAAAATATTATGTTTGGCTCTGATCCCTTAACTAGATTACACCAAAATTATGTGGACACATTAATGGTCAAAAGTGTAGCAATACCTCTACTAAAATGTAAAAATCCTTAGGGGCACATTTACTAAAGGGGCGATTTGTGGATATTTAGAGACAATTCACCAAAAAGACAATTCGCCATGACATTGCCTATTTACTAAATGGCGAGGAGGACAGTTCACAAGCGCAAAACCTCAGCTAGAGAACTTCGCACCATTCCGCCAGTGAAAATCCTGTAATTTATCTCCGAAGAATTTTCCCTACTACTATTGTATGGAGAAATATACTGGTGAATTTTCGCAGAGAAAATTCACCAAAAATTTCTTGAAAAAGTGATCCTACAATTTTTAGTAAATATGGAGATGTGTTATGAAAATACACCTGGCGAAGTGAGACGAATGTGGTGAAGAGAAAATGCACATTTTAGTAAATGTGCCCCTTAGTTGGAACACTTACTGGTAAAAGTGTATTGCAGAATAACTATTCATGGGGACCCAACATGACCACAACAAGCATTGCCTGGAGTGGTGGGAAGCAGCTGCCATTGTCTCTGAAGCAAAAGGGTGATCTCTGGAGTGATCGCACTTCACCAGCTGTCAGTATGACCTATGTCTGGATGAACACTACTTGCCTAAATGTGTACTGGAGAATTGATGTGTGGATCAGATGGGTTTGTGCCCATGTAATTACTTTCTGGTATTTACAGTATGTGACACTGACTCATAATAATAATAATAAGTCCATATCACACTTACGCACTATGGTTAATTTTAATCAGGAATCTAATAACCTTTCTGTAAGGTTTTGGAGTGTGGGAGGAAATTGGTGTAGCCAGAGGAAACTGAAGTACCCAGAGGAAACCCATGCAGACACTGGGAGGAGATACAAACTCCCTGCAGAGAGTGCCCAAACCACAATGAAACTCAGGGCCCCAGTGCAGCAAGGCAGAAGTGCTGCCCAAGTGGTGAGTCCTGGGCAAAACTTCTATTGAGGTCCATTCCTACCCAAAAGTTCAGTATACATATCCAGTCCTCTCCAGTGATGTAACTATTGAAGAATCCACTCCCAGGGCTGGAACTAGGGGTAGGCAAAAGAGGCATGTGACTAGGGCACAATGGTGGGGGTCACTAGCACCTTACTCACATGTCCTTTCTGCTATTTCTGGCCCTGCTTTCAGCAGTGGCATTGGTTATGTAAGAGATAGAGGAGAGGTGCTAGGAACAGTGGGGGAGACCGGTGTTGCTGGGGGCTTGGTTTGGGCACACTTATGCATTGGCCTGGCTCTGCCTACTCCTATCTGATGTCATCAGAGAGAGCTACTACTGAATTCTAAACTTTTTAAAACTAGGTGTGCTCCTGAATGTCGCAAAAATATATTTATGTATTGTTACTTAACGTAACAACATGTATTCTACTTAATTTTAAAGGCATTGTTCAGTATAAAAAGAACTGGGTAAATAGATAGGATGTACAAAATAAAAACTGTTTCTAATATAGTTAGCCAAATATGTAATGTATAAAGGCTGGAGTGACTGGATGTCTAACATAATAGCCAGAACACTACTTCCTGCTTTGCAGCTCTCTTGGTTTCCACTTATTGGTTACTGCCTGGTAACCAATCAGTGACTTGAAGGGGGGGGTCATAACTGTTTTCTTTTGAATCTAAGCTGCATGCTAAGGATCAATTGCTAACTAACTTTATTATAAATATTTTTTATTTTGCAAAGCCTATCTATTGACCCAGTTTTTATTTTTACACTAAACTGTTCCTTTAAAGAAACAAAGGGATCAGCAAGCCCAGGGAAAGTGTGATGCTGTCATTGAATAACTGGAAAAAATAAAATGGTTCTAGTATATATTTTCTCCATCCACCCAGCTGAAGAATGGGGAAAAAGGCAAGACGACTTTCAGGCTGTTGCAAGATTAATGTGTCTTAAATCAGCTCTTCTCTATCCAAGACTCCAGTTTTCACAAAACCTTGCATGGCTCTGTCATTTCCCTTCATCTTGTCTATTAATCCCAGTTTTTCAATAATATACATAGTAAGGAAAAGGAGATAAGGGAACGGTAATAGACAGATACCGTTTACAAAAGCAATTCCATTTACAAATGGAACCACTGAAAAATCCTTAATTATTTTTAGTTGAAAAGTTTTTTGAAATTAAATTTTGTCATTATTCAAAAAAAAAAAAAAAAAAAAAAAAAAATATATATATATATATATATATATATATATATATATATATATATATATATATATATTTTCATTCCTTAAAGTATCCCCAGTAGCATCCCATTGAGTCACCATGCAAAGTTTCTTTTGAAACATACAAGAATTGTATTGTATATGTATTGGCTTTTAACGATACTGAAAATAATTTGCCATATGTGTACCTCAAGAAGCCCCAGCACAATCATTTATATCTACAGTGAACCCTCCTCTAATTTAGTGGAGGACTAACTAAAATTTAAAGTAGGGGATCCTACAGGAATCACAGCGTGTTCTTTTTTTTCCATTTCTTAATGCTTCCCTCACTGACCGGAAAATGTTCTAGACAGTAAATACAGGTATGGGATCTGTTGTCATCTCCCATAGACTCCATTTTAATCAAATAAATCACATTTTTAAAAATGATTTCCTTTTTCTCTGTAATGATTAAACAGTACCTAGTACTTGATCCAATGAAGGTATAATGAATCCTTTTTGGAGGCAAAATAATCCAGTTGGGTTTATTATAATGTTCAAATGATTTTTTAGCAGACTTAAACTTAAAGTATTGATTCAAATTACAGAAAGACCCTTTATCCTGAAACATTCTGGAGTGTTTTTTAAAATGAAAACATTTATCCAAGCAGATCAGTGTTTCAATCAATCAGAACTGAACCACCCACTTTAAGCCTGAGGGTGTTAAAGGAGAAGGAAAGGTTAAAACTAAGTAAGCTTTATCAGAAAGTTCTATATAAATACACCAGTAAATCTTCAAAGTAATGCTGCTCTGTCAAAAGAAACACAGCATTTCTTTCCTTCTATTGTGTACACATGGGCTTCTCTATCAGACTTCCTGTTTTCCGCTTAAACCTCCTGGGCTTGGGCTTGAGCATGCTCAGTTTGCTCCTCTCCCTCATCCTATCACCTGAGCTCAGAGCTATGAGTGAGCAGGGAGAGACTCGGGCATGAAGTGATGTCACACCAAATGATATGGCAGCTGCTATCCTACACAAACAGAGACTGTCTAGAGCTCATTACTTGGGTATGGAAAAACATTCTAAAGAATAAAAATGGCTTGCACTGTTGTGGCTAATCTATTGGCAATAAACTGCCTTGGTAGCTTTCTTTCTCCTTTAAAAGTTCAGTTGGAAGCTGCTGATTCAGAAAATGCCAGTAAAAGAACAAGTATTCTGTTAGATTTGATGTAGTCCCCTTCTCTGGGCTCCCTCTGGATTGGCAAAGAGATTGGGTACATAAACTAGCCCCCTAGTTTATATACAGACCTGTTCCTTTATGTTTTTGTTTTATCATGTATAAAGCTTTTAATGACAAGATATACATGAGAAAATAAGTGAAATATTATATTTATATACCTAAATGGCCAAAAATATTTTCACAGAAAAAACATGCATAAATATTGTGTGACAGACATAACATACATTATTTCCCAAACCCCACTAACAGTATATTTTTATTACATTAGTATTCATTTTTATTAGTTCTTAACAAAGGAGGGAGTGTTCAAACGGATTTATTTTCTACTGTGCTGGAAAAACACAGCAAAAACTAGGATTCCGTCACTGCATTTTTATATAAGATGTCACAGAACAATACAATGCTACAGTTTCTTTACAGCCGCCAGATTATGCATTGTAATTGCAGAATGTATGTACATAACACTGAGTTCAATGGAAAAAAACTTTTTGAAAGTTATGAAGAGTTTTGATACAAAACAAATAAATATCGTACGAGCTTCATACAGACCTTGTCACCGTGTGTTGTCCCTTTTTCTGAACTCTCTTTTTGGTTTACCAATACTACTTTTTGTACTAAAAGTACTAGTAACAGCAAAAATGAACATATTTTGTCTTTTGCGCATGGAAAATTGATTCTCTCTGCAATTTGCTAATTTCTTGTAAAATATTTTTGCATCGGAAAAGATTGAAAGAATATTGCCACACAAGCAAAACTGTTAGTGCAAGGTCATTGTAGGTTTTGCCAGCTCAGAACAGGCAAGGTTTTGGCAAAAAAAAAGAGGGGGAGATTCAGAATTGATTTTGTACTTAAAGTGAAAGCATGCATGCCAGGTTAGTACTAAAAACAAAATCAACCTGTAAATGAGAGAAAAATACCTGCATTTGCACTTACAGGGAAAAAGGACACTGTTATATTAACTCCCCTTTGAGTAAATTTAGTTCCTAAGTGATCATTACTTATAAAATTATTTTAAGGCATGGTGTTACCAATCATTTAAAAATAAAACAGGTTTCAGTGCTCTGCACTAGAGTTCTGTAGCAAGCTGGGTACCTTTAGGTTGCCTGCAAAAAAAAACCAGGTAACTAGTAAGTGTTTTTGGGTCGGGGATCTGATATATAGCAAGTTATACTCCTTTAAGCCTTTGCCCCACTTCCCACTTCTGATGATATTACTAGTTGGCAAAAACAGCACTTCCAGTTTAATGGAGGTCAAAGGGTAAGGCTGTAGTTAGGTTAGGTAGCAGGTCCACATTCTATATATCGCTGCAGGAAATCAGCTGCTGCCACTTCAGGATCCTTAAGGCGGCATTGGTGATTCTTTGACCAATTTTCATGCGATCCAACAAATCTGTCAAATGATCTATGAATGATTTTTGTCAGGTTCAGGTTAGAAAATTTGCATTGCTCACAAGGAATATATCCATTATCCAATGTTTGCAGGGCCAATCAGGCAGCTACAGTTTTCTACCTTCAACTAGATAATATCGATTGAAATGGTCGTTTTTTGTTGATGGACAAATTGTGCATTTAAACATTCGTTTCCGGTCCTACGATAGTAAAAAAAGTTCTTATTAACATATAAACATCTATGGCCACCATTCAAAATTGTTTTCTATGGAGCAAGTAGTCGATACAATCATAGTCATAGTCACAGTAACTGCTCTTTATCTAGTAGCGTGACAAATGTCTATGAAGTCTATGGACGGTATTGTAGTTTATATGGATGGGTATAACAAGAACACCAAGAGCACTGCTTTCAACGATAGAGGTTTTTACTATTTGCTATTTGCTGCTATAAATGACGGAATCGGTTTAAAAACCGTGATAGGGTCCCTTCTAATTACTGTTTCAACCTGTATTATTAGGTTAGTAGTGACTGTAGTCTAGTGGTGAGACTGCTTGAGCCCCAAGAAGCTTGCTGTTATTTGCCACTCCATGTGACACATTTAGTCCAGTATTCACCTAGGCATTCCCTTTTTTTGCTAATAGTTGCCATCTCAAGTGTGGGACAGTAAAAATGCTCTCTTATTAGATACACTTTGGTATTATATATATTAATGTGCTTTTTGTCTCTGTTGGATGGCCCTAATTTCACATTTGTACCACTGTAAATGTGTACCTTACAATATTGGTACATTCACAGATACTCCAATACTTCATATTTATATTTTTCTGTCCCATATTACTAAAACTCATGTCAATACTGTTTAGAACCCAGAAGACCGTTGTAAGAATCGAATCTGGCTTGGATTGCTTACACAATCATCCTCTACACAGAGTCTTGAAACTTTCTTACAAATATGTCACTTCTTCTGTATTATCATCAGCACTGGGAAATAAGGTAATAGAATCCCTATTATTAAGGCACTCCAGCTCTATTTCATGATCTTCATTAGAAAAACCATCAAATGGCAGATTGTGCGCTGACTGCGTTAAATCTGGCTTGTAAACTGCACGATGCCTGTGGAAAAAGGAATATGGTCATACAATGAATTTACTTGCAAAACCAGAAAAATTTTAAAAAAATTATACATAGGCTTTATTTTCCTAAATTCAGTTACAACAGGGTTTCTTGACGTATGCCCCCCCCCCTGTGCTGTTTAAAGGAGTTGCTCGTCTTTAAATTAACTTTTAGTATGATGTAGGGAGTGATATTCTGAGACAATTTGCAATTGGTTTTCATTTTTTTAATTTAGCTTTTTATTCGCAGCTCTCCATTTTTCTGTTTCAGCAACAAGTCAAGCAGCCATGCACTGATTTAAATAAGAGATTGAAATATGAATAGGAGAGGCATGAATAGAAAGATAAGTAATAGAAAGTAGGAATAACAATACATTTGTAGCCTTAAAAAGCATTTGTTTTGTAGATGGGGTTATTGACCCCCTGAAGAGGAAAGAGTCAGGTGAGGAATGCATATAACTCTTGGACTATAAAAAACAAAAAATGAAGGTCAGTTGAAAAGGTGCTTAGAATTAGCCATTCTATAACATACTAAAAGTTAAATTAAAGGTGAACAACCCCTTTAAGTTGAGTTTCTGCAGAGATGGGTAAATAAAGAAAGTGCAAAACTAAATCTAAGCAAACCATTGGGTCCCTGATATAAAGGTTAAGAAATACTGAATTTCAGTAATGATTTTAGCTACATCTTATAATATATATTTAATAGATATATCTCTTTCCTTAAAATGAAATGCTACCTTATCATTTGATTGTATTGTTTTGTATTCAAATCAACCTCAATTGTAATATAAATCAAGACCCTTCTTTTTTAGTAGCAAATAAATGGCACACAGAGCAATATTGAAGACAAAAGCCTGAGCTAATGGAGAAAAAACCCACGAAGCTACAGGGACTTCAGCCCCTCGCATCATGGGAGTGTGACACAATAGCCCTTTTAGGGCAAACATAGAGGGGCCGATTCACTAACTTCGAGTGAAGGATTCGATGTTAAAAAACTTCGAATTTCGAAGTTTTTTTTGGGCTACTTTGACCATCAATGGGCTACTTCGACCTTCGACTACGACTACGACTTCGAATGGAAGGATTCGAAGTAAAAATCATTCGACTATTCGACCATTCAATAGTCGAAGTACTGTCTCTTTAAAAAAAACTTCGACCCCCTAGTTCGCCATCTAAGTCAATCGAAGTCGAAGGATTTTAGTTCCTAGTCGAATATCGAGGGTTAATTAACCCTCGATATTCGACCCTTAGTGAATCGGCCCCAGAGTGTATGCAGTTTTACGCCAGATCAGGGATGATTAGTAGATTAGATAATTTTAACTGGTTAATCCGCCAGTTGTCAGGCTAGCAAGAAGTTGGGGAACCCAATCAATTTGAGCGATTCAAGGGTTTCTTTTTGCCAAAAACTTGATCAATTCGAGTTTTTTTTTGGGTTGTTAACCCCAAACTTACTGATTCAGGTTTTTTTTCCATTCAAGTTTTTTCTTAACTTAGAAATTATTTGAGGTGTGAGTTCATTCGAGGTCTAACAAAAAGCTCAAATAACTTAAATTCGACCTTTGATAAATTACCCCCTTAATAGATTGAACATGAGATGAGTTAAGAAATACTTGCCTGTATTTTAAAAACAGGATCAAAGAAATGGCAATGATGGAGGCAACAATTGAAACGCCTGAAAAAAAAACCCATAATCAATTCAGTGCAAAGTAGTAGCACATTTTGTACTCACAATGCAATTTTTTGTGGTATCATCAAACCTGTAGTGTAACTTTGACTGTGATATATAGTTCAGCATGTGTGTAGGATATGGTCATATATTTATAGACGCTTCCGTTATGTCCACTATTGTTACAAAATTGAGTGCGTCTAGGCACAACTAAAACCAATTATCTAGCCATAAATGCTTGTGTATAATGTTTCAATTAGGGCAGATATCAGTGAATATGCTCTGCACTTAAGAATAGCAAATGAGTTCATGAGCTGGGGCGATGGCTGGAGTTACGTCTTACCTATTGAGATATACCCCGGCGACGGCTTCTGTTCTATGCCTGCCAAGAAAAATGTTTTGTAATTTTTAATAAGAATTGCTGTAAATGTACAAGAGGAGCTGTGACAGAGTACAGGTATAAGAAAATTATGAATGCTTAGAACACTGGCACATGGAATAATTCAGAGCATATAAATCATATTGAGATACACAAAAAATGGTGCAGCAGTTGGCCCACAGTACTGTAAGACATATTAAATAAGAAAAAGAAAGGCACATGTACAATACCTACCTAGATTATTAGGAATCTGTTCAGTGGTAAATTCAGTGGGATTGGATACAAGTTGTTCTGGCTCTGTTGTAGTTAGCATTCCTTTTTTAGCATCAATTTCTGCAAAAGTCCCAGTGCTTCTTGGAAATGTTAAGGCTTCTGGTTCTATAGACAAACATATCGAAATAAATACAGTGTAGATGTTTCTGTTCTACGTTATTTTTTCTGTCTGTAAAAATATATACAAATAAAAGAACGAAGTCCAGGCCGTCAGAGGCAATCCAAAAAGAGGGTAATAGTAATTATTATATCATATTAGTGAATGGTGTGCAATAAATGCACATGCTGCTTGCCTGACGTTCCGGTGCTCTGTCCATTGGGAGTGCTCTGTTCCAAAGTTCCATGTGTAATAGAATTTCCAGAAGGTGAGATCTCAATTGGTTGAGAGATATCTTGTGGCCTTCTATGTACATCATTTTCAGTAGACATTCCAAAGCTCACTGGTGACATAAAAGCACATGGTTCTATATACATATGTATGATGAAAGTGTATAATCACTAAGATGATTCAGGTCTTTTGATATGAGCATACAGTCAAATCTAAATGTCATTTGGTGTTTCCCATTCATGTTGATGGGAAAGAAAGGAGTACATTTTTGTGTTCTTTTCAGCAACATGTTTTATGTGGGTTTATAACTTGATGGACTTTGGTCTTTTTCAACACAACTATGTAACTATGTATGTAGTTATAATATTTCGAGATCTGTCAGGAAATGACTGCATCAACATGCCGATGAGATCCTCTTCTGCATGGACTGCCTGATCACTATATGGTTGATTTTCAGATAAAAGTTGGGTAGGCCTATCAGCGGTAGCCATACATGGGCCAATAGGGTCTGGAGGGGTCAGATCAGGAGCTTATGTCGGCCCATATATGGCCAGACTAATGCAGACCTAGACTTGCCTAAACTTACCAGGAAATGCTTAAAAAAAGGAAGAGCACGCAAGGGAAAATTTCCATAGTGTATCACCAATGGTATAATTACAAGGTCTCTATGGATGCAATGAAACACTGGCATCAAGTCGGATGTGACGAGGATAAGGTTAGTTGCAGGAATATCTGATGTAGTCGCAGCGTGCATCCGACCCAATCTGTCATGTCGTATGCATGCTGCAACTTCATTCAACATTTCTATTTCTTACATTACGGCAGCGTTTCGTTGTGTGGCGTCGGATCGGACCTAAAACGCACCATGTAGTTCTACCCTTATTCCTGTTACCAAATAACAGGGAATGAGATTACAATATATCAAATAAAGGTTCACCACGGTGCTCTCCCTCCCGCCTAGATACTCACAGACACAATATAAATGTGTTACAGTTTATTAATGTGTTACAATTGCAAATAACACGAAAATATATACATTTTTATATATAACAAAAGATTTAAAGTGCAATTGATTGCTAGGAAGCCAACCTAACAAACACTGTGCAGTGGTAACCAAATGAAGGTATAAAAAACAGTTGGAAAAATGCCCCAAACAGGAGCTATCCAACACCAAACCAGCAACCAGTTGTTAGGGAACCAACGGAGAAACCACTAAAAATGTGTTATAAATAAATTGTAACACATTTATAGTGGTTGCTGGGGCAAGGTCCTAGCAACCACTTGCACTTATATGCACCTGTGCACTTTTTTATTGTAGTAACATATATGTTTAGTGGTTGCCGGGGTCAATTCATGGTAACTGTTTGTGCTTTAAAGACGCTGACACTGATGACGTGGGACGGAGCCTCATGAAATGCGTCATACATTAAAAAATTGTGTTCTTTTTGCTTGTACTTTTATTCATATTGTGAGTATTTAACTATTGATACATCATTAACCATTGTATTGCATGATTGTATATTTTTATCTTTTTTCCACATTGATTGAATCATTTCCACACTACTGCTGATGCTGAAATGCTGAGGAATCAAGTTGGCTTTCGAAAAGCGATCCTTAATCTAATATATTATATATATCCTTATCTAATATATTGTACTTACATTCCCTGTTAATTGGTAAGAGGATTTTGAGACCTTGAAATTATACCATACCAGTGATACACTATGGGAGTTTTCCCTTGTGGGCTATCTTTCTTTTTTAAGCATTTCCTGATTGGTGTGTGTGTGAAGCTGAGGATTCTACACTACTGAGAGCTGCCTTCATTTGGATTTGAGTTCAGAGTGAAACCGTTATTCTTTTATTCGTTTTTTCAATGTGCCTATACTTACACATAGACACATATATGGAAAGTAATATTAAGACAGTCAGGCAATCACACACACACATGCAGTATAGCAATATATATACTTATTATTATTTTATTATTATTAACATATATTTATAGAGCGCCAACATATTGTGCAGCACACATAATACAGACAAACAGAGATACATACGGTACATACACACTTACACTATTACACTTACATGAATATACCCAAGCCCTTACTTACTCTCTATACACAAATACTTATGCACATAATAGATTTGAAAACAAAAAAATACATAAATGACTTGCCTGATAAAACATCATTCTCTGTAGTAGGGTCACTGTATTTATATCCAGTTGTGCTCGTACTTCCAGGAGCTGTGACTTCCTTTGGTTCGGCCCTCTCTTGTGTCTGCTCTGTGGTTGACGGAACTGTAAAGTCAAATTCTTCAGATGTCCCAAAATGATCTGTAGATGTTGATGCACTAGAATCTGAATAATTAATAATGGTTAAGGCTTGTATACAAGCAACACCCAGTGATGTTTCTGGGTTGTCTGAAAGAGTATAAGATGAGAAAACAAGCTCTAGGCCAACAAAGACCTAGAAGGAGATATTATGGATGGAGAAATGAGAAGAGGAAAAGAACACAAGCAAAAAAAAAACAGTTAAAATGTGCAAGAGAGAGGGAGAAAAATAGTTCAGTTGCACTCTCTATAGTGCTCCCAGCCACCCGCCCCAACGGGCAACAGACTCAAAACATCCTTACAGTATTTCTATAAGGTTAGGGCACACAGGCAGACTCAGGGAGATTACTCGCCCGGTGATTCTTCAGGGTGACTAATCTCCCCAAACTGCCTTCCCACCAGCTAAAATGTTACTCGCCGGTGGGATGGCATTTGGAGCGATTCGTTTTCCGAAGTTTCCTTGTCAGGCAAATGCGGGCGACTTCAGAAAACGAATCGCTCCGAGTGCCATCCCATCGGCGATTTACATTTTAGCTGGCGGGAAGGCAAGGGTGGCAGTTCGGGGAGATTAGTTGCCCCAAAGAAGAGGAGATTTGTCATTTCCCTGACAATCTCCCTGGATCTGCCTGTGTGCCCTGACCCTAACAAAGGGTTTTGTTCTGGAAGCAACAATCTTTTTAAATATGTTTCTTCATTGATATAGGATGGCTTTAAGTATTCTATCACTCCAGCAGTATATACTTCACTTCATCAAACACATATACAGTACAATATACTCCTGTAAATCTGATATTATAAAATGAATCAGCAGCCTCCTTGTGGAATATTGCATGGCCCTGTGCTACTGATTATACTGCACACAAGAATTATATTAAACAGTAGCCTTCGTGGCCAGCAGTACATGGCACTGGACTCCATACCCCAGCAGAAACCCACTGTTCCTAAAGCTCACTGAGCAACAACACTAAGTATGTTTAATATAAGTACAGTATATAACACAACAACTTGTATACCTACACAGCAACTCCCATGTTTATGAATTTTTTGCACCCATCAGTTTACAACCACCAGAACAATAGCAATACCAACTGCAAAGCTCATAAGTTACTCATACTGTAAGTTTTAATAAGTTACTCATCTGTAAGAATGAGTCATTTGGGCATGATAGTACATCAGAGTTTACCTGTGGTGCCAAACAATATTCCATCACAAAAAAATACATCGTTCAGTGCTTCCCCACTCTAAGAACACAAACGATAATTTTTGCACATTGCTATTAAAAGTGGGCACAAAAAAACAAGTTTACCCCCAAATAGGTGCATAAACTCACATATATGACAGTTAACCCATACCTGAAGGGGAGAATGCAGTAGGTTTTAAGAGAGGACTGTTGGAGGAGGCTGGGGGTGGAGGTGGAAGTGCTGAAAACAACAACAAAAAGAAAAACAAAACTTCATTAAAAGCTTCTCTTGTTATATAAATTATATGTCCATTCATCGGGCATGTAGAACTATTTTAGTACAGCAAATAATACATTTTACACCAAGAAATATTAATATTAGAAAAGGCATCAAATAACAAGCCCATTTACAATAATGCCATTTTTAAAAAAAAAAAAACATGGTTTGAAAGTGTTCCATTGTTTTTTTACATTGTCAGTTCTTATTTCATGTATTTAAATATTATATACTGTATATACAGCTATGCATTATACAGGAACCTATTATGCAGAAAGTTCTGACATAGAGGAATGGCATTTCTCATAGGGTTTAAACAAACAGTTCTCGTTCTGTAGATAAGATGGGTAACATTTAATGGATAACATTAAAGGAGTTGTTCACCTTTAAATTAGCTTTTAGTATGTGTAGACAGTAATAATCTGTTTACTAGGGCCCATTTACTTTGGCAACCAGGCAGAGACTTGAATATTAATAGGAGAGGACATGAATAAAAAAAGTAATAATAATATAATTGTACTCTCACAGAGCTATCGTTTTTTGACTGCCCGGGTAAGTGACCCCCATTTAAAAGTTGGAAAGTGTCAGAAGAAGGCAAATAATTAAAAAAAATATATATAAAAAATTGCTTAGACATACTATATTAAAGAGATACTGACACCTGAAATTAAACATTGTTTACATCTATCCTAATATTGCCTTTGAAAGCTACTTATAACTTTGCCATAATGTATTTGCACAAAGCTTTTACATTGCCTGACTGATGTCCCATGTTCCTGTATGAGGGGGCTGCCATATTTGTGCAGCAGGAGTCCGTTAGTATTAGAATCTCTTACTGACAGGCTGAGATGGGACAGTCAGGTTGGCAAAACAGTCAGGTTTAGAAACAAACGATATAACTTACAAAAACAAACCTCTTAGCACAAAACAATGAACATTCATATTTTAAAAAGTAGTTTTTTAGTGTCAGTATTATTTTAAGGGGTCTATTTATCATGCTGTGCAAAAAGTGGAGTGAAACATTACGGTTGATGTTACCCAGAGCAACCAATCAGCTATTATATTTCAACAGCTAGGGAACATAAGCAAAAATCTGATTGGTTGCTATGAGCAAGATCACTGTTTCATTCCACTTTTTACACAGCAGCAACAAACCAACTGATAACCATATTCTTAAGATAATGGTTGGGATCTGTCTGCCACAACATACATGAGACACAAATCACTTAACCATCATTTTATAGCTTGGTGTTTGTATGAAAGATCAGCCCCCGTTAGAGCAGAAATAATATAGAAATGTCTCTCCACAATTTATTCAGTGGGAATGTATAGGCAGAAAAAATAGCTTATACAGTATTGGGTATTGTGCTAAAAAGTCTCAAAATGTCTTTATTAATTAATTAGGGGTGGGAGTACTTTTGAATGAATATTGTGGGGACCTATGTTTATAGTTTTTACATCCTTCTGATTCATCATAGCACTGGAATAACTTAAGGCATTTGGACCAGATTCAATTCAGTTCAATTCAGAAAAAGTTATCTCACTGTTTATTACATGGAAACTCATGGACAAGATTCAATTTGAGGAGTGAAAACGTTGCTCTAATTTAATTGCAGTTTTATCCCATAGCGTTTTCATGTGAATAACAGTGAGATAAGTTTTTCTCAATTGAACTGCATGCCCATTATTGGTTGGATGAACATTTGTGGCTATTTTGTGAATTCTGTTTCTACTTACTGATGCAGGATGTGCTTCCATAATTCCACTGGGCTGTCCCATTGATCAGCATGCATACTGCCAGGTTGGAGGTGCCTGCTTCCCTTTTGTAGCCATCCAGACATGTGTATCTCACCACAGAATCCAGTTCAAATTTCCCTTCAATATCATTTGCATACTTTACTGTCTTTGGCGCACTGCACACTGTTAATTTACAAAGGAAAATGAATCACTCTTGCAGTCAAGATATTTAGTTGTCATAATCATCATCATCGTCATTTGTTTATACAGTACCAACAAGTTATGCATCAATTTACATTACAGTAGAACCCCGATTTAATGTAACCTTGTTTTACATTTTCACAGATTTTACATTGTTTTTCCACGGTTCCTTCATGTTCTACTGCATTTCAATAGGAGTTTTTCCCGGGTTTTACATTTTGTTATCCCAGGTTTTACGTCCCTTACCAAACGCTCTATTTTATCAATAAAAACCCTTTTACATTAAGGGGTTATTTATTAAATTCCGAATGGCAAAAAAAATTGTGTTCTTTTACTATAAAATCCAGATTTTTAGTGGAAAAAAAACCCAGAGGAAGGAAAAAGTCAGAATCCGAAAATCCGGCATCTCAGAACAGTCAAGGTTGCATATAAGTCAATGGGAGAAGCATACCTCCCAACTGTCCTGTTTTTAGAGGGATAGTCCCTCTTTTGACAGCTCAACCCGGTATTTTTCAGAAAATAATGAGATAAATTCAGACTTTGATAAATGGGCCTCCTAGTGTTTACACGTTTGAAACTTGTGACTCGCTTAGGGTTGCCACCCCATTTAAAACCGAACATATATGGAATCCACAGCCTGCATGGCTAATTAGCATTTCATTTAGATGTATGGCTGCACATAAATCAGTTTAGTCTGCAACATGCGTGTAATGGAATTGCTAATTAGCCATGCAGGCTGTGGATTCCAAATAGGAATGGACAGCTTTGTTGGAGATTGAGGGATCGAGCATAAGACACAAGAATGTGGTGAAAGCATGTGAAATAACTCAGTAAAGTAATTCTGTTTCAAATAAAAAAAAAATCCTGCACATTTATGTGTCCTTAACACTTTTCCCTTATTTTACATTTTCCTGGATTTTCCTGTTTTTTTTCCAAGGTCCCTTAAGAAACGGAAAATCATGGTTCTTCTGTAATTACATTAATTAATTATAACAAACATGGGTCGTACAATTTTAAGTCCTGGTTCTGAATGGGTCTTATGATAATTTAACAAACGATTTAAAGAATAAAAATGGAATCCGAGGGCCCTGCTCACAAGAGCGCACAATGTATATAGTTATTAAGTTATTAAGGGAGCAATGAAGCAGAGTACCTGTAGAAAGAAAACTAGTCTTAGAGCAGAAAACATAGAGGGCAATAGAATCTCATTGGCTGGGGACATTAAGTTTTCTAGTATCCAGTGAGTGTTGAAGAAAAAGGATATGCCACCAGTTTTTGTAAATGGGTAATATTTGCTTAATAAATGGATAATATTTTCACTGCAAATTCCGGCAGACATATTTTTTTTGTTACCTAAGCAAAAGATGACACACAGATGTTTTATGCAGTACTTTGCCCTTAATCCAAGGGGGTCAATAAATTGCAACACCGATGCTTCGTTTCTTAGGAGGTAACTGACTTGCCTAAGAAGAAGCAAAGTAAGAGGACAACTGGGATAATAAGGTACACTGTGTCTACCAATAACTTCATAAGACTTCTTCATAAGGCTCCTTGTCAATCACATTGCAATAGGGCAGACTGTTGTCAGGTTGGTTAAAAAGGCTATAATTGAGGGGCTGTTCTAAACTGAAAAAATCATGTTCTCTTTAGACTGATCAGAGTCTCAGAATGGGTTTTTCATTTGGACTTTTCATATCCACAGCTGTTTTGTTATGCAGGAAGCAATAGTCATTCACCACTTCCCATACAATCGTCAGCAGACTTCCAGACACCAATTTTCTATTTGACATTCCTAACTTCCACTTTTGAATAACAAATCTCACCCCATAATCAAAAGTTTTCCTAAAGGTAAGGTAAACAGTTTGCTTGATTTCATCCTTTATACTCAATCTATGTATCGATCTATTACACGTATGGTAACTATGGACTGACAATCCTGCAATCCCATTGGTTTAGAGACAGTAGTTTAAAGAAAAAGTATAATCACTGGGGTGTGCCAAAATGTTAGACAGTCCCCTGTAATAATAAAATGTTTCCCTGAGACCCTGGGCTAGTGCACCAGCTACGTACTATTTTACTAACACCATGTCACCTTTTGCTTCCTAAATCCTCTCTATGACCTGGGTGTGCATCTACAGTAGAGTGAAAAGTCAAACTTAGAAGCAGAAAGTTGGTTTCTCATCTGTGCAGGTAGGACCCAAAAACTGGAAGAAGACTGTGACTTGGCTCTCCTACAGTAGTACCCAAGGCTGGTGCAGTTTTAAGTGAAAATGAGCATCAGCCCATGGTCTCAGGTAAGCGATTATAATGAGGGGGTGTCTAATATTTTGTTATCTCCAGTAATTATGCTTTTACCTACCACTCTGACTGGTTTTAAGCCACTCTTTAATAGAGAGCAGTGGGATAGACTTTTTCATAACATTTTTTCAAAACTTTGGGCGTCACCTATCATATTGTGCAAAATGTTTCCTGACTTCAAAAAAAAAACCAAACGGATCACTCATTGGTTACTATGGGTTACTGCTCAGGTGTACATGTTACCACTGTTGATAAATGACCTCGATTGCCTCTTCAAAAGCAACAAAAAGTAGGCTATGCTTCCAAGTTTACCACTTGGTACATATCCAAGGAGCTGCCCAGTAAATTATATAAAGGAGTAAATAGGTGAAGTAAACCGATAATGGAGGGAATTCGGTTTAGCAAACGCAAATGGGAAACTTTAGGGTGGTAAGGTAATTGGGAAGTCCATCTTCCATAGAGGCTGTTTTAAGCAAATAATTCTATTTTTTTAAAACTTTCATTTGCCTCTGTAATAATAAAACAGTACCTTGTACTTGATGGTAATGAAGCTGCATGAAACCATATTGGAGGCAATCAGTTGTATAGGGGTTCTTTCATGTTTAAATTATGTTTTGCAGACTTAAGTTTGGTTATCCAAATTACAGAAAGATCTCTTATCTGGAAAACCCCAGGTCACAAGCATTCTGAATAATATATCCTATACCTGCACTTTGTTTGACTGCTGTTTATAAAGAGGAAATGTACTTACCACTATTTGTTTTTTCTGTAAGTCTTATAGCAGTGCACTATGTGTGTGGGAAGTGGTCCCCCTCTCTTGACAGGAAACAATTTCTCCTGGCCACGAGTATTTGTCCACCTCCCAAAATCCTGCTCAGTGTGCTTTCCAAGCCTGAAATACAGAATACTTAGTGAAAATTCTTCAAGTCACAAAGACAGAAAAATGGGAGGGGGTGCACTGCTGATAATAGTCCTAATAAAGAATAGCAATTGGTAAGTTTCCTCTTTATACTATACAAGATGCACATACACGGGCAGTACACTGGCTAGCTCAGCCACTCATGACTCAATCTATAGCCTATTGGTCAATGTATGGACCAAACAATCCTCTTCCTCAACAACATCTGATCAATAGAAAATTCTATTAACTCAACCTGGCCAAAGAAGTAGCTCTTCTTATTACTCAGCTTTCTACCCTTGATAACAGCAGATCTGGCAGCTTTAACAAAGCATTTTCTGGCAACAAAACACAGGAACAAGGACTTATTTGTTATCTAATACACCTAAAGGATTTATCTATAATGGTATATGGTAAGTATCTGAGTGAACGGTGAGGAGGCAATGATAAATTACCCAAAAAGCTGGAAAGGATGGGTGGCAAAACCAAACTGCACTAAAACAGAGTACAGATCACTGTAAAATGATCACTTCACTTATCCCTAAATCTTCTTTTCTTCCAACTGTAGAGGAACCCTTGTCAGAAGCAAAATCATGGGTCACCTGTGATTTTTTGCATGTTGCAGGTGACCTGCATTCTCTATCATGGGCAAGCCCCAGAAAATTGTGTGAGGGGCCCTTCAAATTTACACAACTGCTGCTGTCTATTGTGCCACAATCAAAGTTGGAATAGGCAGAATGCAAGTAAATGGCTACTGGTCAACCCAGGTTAGGATGACAAACTCTGCTTGTGATACTTTTGTTCATGTACTAATTACTACCAGGAAATCAATTTGGACTTTAAATAATTTTGCAAAATAAAGCCCTGCCAAAATTCCAATTTCATTATTAACCTAAATCAGTGGTTTTCAGAAAGACTTGTATTAAGGCATTCATCCATATTTTCATGAACATCAAAGCCTTATTTAACTCAAATCTTGTTCTAAATGTCCTCCACAATGGCCATGGGCTTCCAGTAATATTGTAACATAGTAGATAAGGTTGAAGAAAGACACACATCCATCACGGTCAACTTCTTTGCTTACATAGATACTGTCTAACTGTTAGTTGCTTCAGAGGAAGGTGAAAACCCCAATCTTAAGTCTCTCCAGTTTGCCTCAGATGGGAAAAATTCCTTCCTGACTGCAATCGGACCAGTACCTGGTCCTACCTTGCACTGGAGGTCATTTCAGTAACTTAATGTTTTCTCTTTTTCAAAAAAAAAATCCAAATCTTATTGAAACAATCGAATGCATCTGCCAGTTCAACAGAGAGAATTCGACAACTTAACAGCAATCACTGTACAATAAAAAACATTTGTTTCGAACTTCCTTTCTTCTAATATGAATGATAATACAGGCAATTATAAAATCAGAGAATTTATTGTATGCGCCCTTATATAGTTGTACTTTGTATATTTCTACAAAGTATACATATTTAACCCTACGGACCTAATAGAAGGTCCAACCCATTAATCTTTAAAGGATTGGCTGCCAGAACACCAATAATAGAATTAAAGAAAAATAAATTCATTGGTTCAAGAATAAAAATTTAAATGGTAGACTAAACTGCATGCAATGTACACAGTGTAATTTAGTAATAAAAACGACACAGTAAAAATTATTTTCATGTTCCTTCTATATTTAAAATAGACGGCCCACATATCGTAATCACTCAGTAATCAGAAATTTCTGTGTCCTGGACAATTGTAAATATGACGGGCACTTAAGGAAACACATATTTATTTTTATTTAATTTCTTGACACTGTGGGGCAAATTCACTAAGCTCCGAAAATACGCTAGCGAAGCCTTAGCCGCACTTCGCCAAACGAAGTTTCGCCAGGGCCCCGCTTATCCGAAGTTACACTCAGGGAGGCGAATGGTAGCGAAGCTGCACTAGCGTTAATTCGTCAAGTGATGTGATGCCTAATTTGCATACGGCGCCAAGTTAAAATACAATGGACGTATATGTAGCAGCAAATACATTACACTACACAAGCCTGGGAAAACTTTATAAAATAAAATAGAGTTGTTATTTTGCCCTATACATGTGCCCACTGTGCCATGTTAGGAAATGTAGGGGGGAAGGAGGGTACCCCCATAAAAAATTTCAATATTTTTCAGCCTATCACCCTTAAAAAAGTAAAAGACGCCAGTGTTTTTTGGGACTTAAAAAAATTTCAACTTTTTTTGAAGCAAACCCTATCTACTCTATTGCACTTCACCTGGTCTGAGGTGGCGAAGGCAAGTCTGGCGCAAGAGGTAACCTTCAGTAAAATGCACAAGTTAGTGAATTAGCGTAGTTACAACCCTTCACCATAGCGCAACTTCACCTGGCGTAAGGGTGTGAAGTAGAGCTAGATTAGGTCCACTTCGGGAATTTATACCAGCACCCGTTAGTAAATTGGCGAATTAACAAAATTACGTCACTCTGGCTTTAGTGAATTTGCCCCTGTAACTGTAATATTATTTCTAAGTATCTGCGACTACTGTTGTGCTGTTTTGAAGATCTGCATTTCTGATTCTGTAACTGGAAATTGGGATCTTAAAGTTACCCGTAGCTGCGTTTTGCATGGCAGGATCATCCTTGAATGCAATAACAAAAAAGTGTTGTTCTTTAGAAAATTCAGTTATCTATAACTGAAAACCATCTGATGCAGAGGTGTACTGTACCCTTTAACAAATGTATGCAGCCTAACATTTAGGATATGGCTATAAATAACAAAATACTTAGAATAGAAATGTCTAGGAATGGCTAAAAAAGAACTGGGAAACAGCCAAAAGGTTAGACCTACATGGGAACAAAAGGCAAATGAGCAGGCCAAAGAGATTAAAGATAAATTATTAAAGGTTTTATCATTTTATCTACCAATAAAGGCACCCTTTGAATTCATTTTCCAGATGTCACATCAGCAATAAAAGCAAGAAGGGAAGCATCAGGAGAAGATTTCTGCTTCAGCAAAATAAACATTTGCCATTCTGTGCAGTGTTCACCCTTTAGGTCTGAGTGAAACTCTTATTTAAAAAAATCCAGGATTGGATAGAATGCACAGAAAATTTTATTGAGGAGCAGGGAGCAGAGAATTGACTGAGAAGAACCAAGAGACACAGGACAGTGTGGGGCATTTAAATTACACTCTGGGACAAAGGGATGTGCTCTGAAATCAGAACTGGCTCACAAAAAACGGGGCAGTTGGGAGGTTTATGGCCTTCAGTTCTAAAAGAGTGTATAACAATGACCCATGTGAAAGGATATATTAATAGAAATAATTTGGAATTTTGGCATTTAAAAATATCAGAGAATGAAATTCTGTGTTGAATTTGTTCAAATACTATGATCAATGCAATGCACTGTAAGTCAAGTCTTCAGGTAAAAGTAAACTTGAATGACTTGTCTCCCCATCCCCCATCTTCTATGTTATTTGTTTTTTTTATCTCTTCACCTGAACCAAGGCTTTAGGTCAGAGTTCAGTCACTTTAACACTAGTACCAATACAGAATGAAGGGATATTTTATGTATTTAACAGTTTACCTGCAATAATTTGTAAAATACATGATCGGAGTAAAGAAGTATCTATTTTCCGCAGATCACAAATTTTTACAATCAGCTGTTCTGGCTTCTGCAGCTTGCTGCATCCTTCTCCTTCAAAACCATCTATGCAATGAACAGGGGTTTTCCCTTAAGTACAGCCTTACAATATTATATTTTGCAAATGTTTTATGCTCTCTTTTGTTCTGGCACATAGCAACAACTCACACAACTTTGTCAGGTGCATACATGCGCACATCTACATATACAGTTTTTGCTTAATTTTTTTCAACCTATTTTTATTTTATTTCAGTATTTTATTGCATTTTAGTGATGTGACTGAATTATTTTTTTGCATTTTCAGTTCTTTGCAGGGTCAGACTTGGCCGGTGGGACACCGGGAAAAAACCTGGTGGGCTCTGCCGAACCAAATCCCTTTCTTCCGATGGCAACTGCGGGCATTGGGCTCTCTGCCATGAGGGGTAAAAAGATTTGTTTAAATGTGGGAAAGCTTTAAATATTTAATGAAAAGTAACATTCACATGGGAGAAACAAGTGCTTTAAAGGAAAATGGGTCAAAATTATGGTGTAACATCCAGCAAATGCCACATAAAATCCAGGGAATGCACCCACTAAAATGCATTATGATAGAAAGGGACTACCAAAAATGGGATGGGGGAGGAATGTGACAAAATGCAAAATGTTAAGGGGAGTGTAAAGTAAGGGGTTTAACTGTACTTAGTTTTGATAATTGGTTATGTGTATAGTAGGGTCGCCACCCGGCCGGTAAGGCCTAGCCAGTAAAACACCTGCCAAGGCCGGGGCCAGTATTACAAATTTTCTAGTGAAAACTCATCTTTTTGCCGGCGACTAGCACACTGTGGCTCCGCCCCCTTTGACATCACAACCCGCCCCATCCAATCGCGCACCGTGGTGACCCGCCCCTTTCGCCATCACGGCCTACCCTTTTGTTCGCGTCCCCTCCACCGGCCGGTGGAAATTTTTTTCAAAGGTGGCAACCCTAGTGTATAGTGGCACACCACTCACAACCTCTATCCTATTGGACAGTTGGTTCAGGAATCAGGTAGTCAGCATCAGCTCTGTGTACTTCCTGCTGTTCCTATTGTTTGTGCCCTTTGCACAAACCTTGTATACAGCTCTGCATCCATTGGGCCTGTTGTTTGAAGAGCCTACCCAATCAGCCTTATATATGTATATATAATGTAAAAGATAACAATGGACTCTGTCAGCTTATAATAGATACTAAAGTAGAGAATTTCTTGATGAAAATGATCAAATTACCATGAATTCATTTTGAACCACTTTCATAAAATTAATTAAAAAGTAGTCTACATCTAAGGGTTCAAGTAACGAGTTAATTTGGGACACTATTGAAAAGATATCTCTAGCTTGAAAACAGAATTGTAGAGATCTTTGATCTGTATTATCAAAAGTTAAATATTCATATTAATGCAGGTATGGACTTCAGCACTTACTGAACACTTCTGACACTTCTCGATAATTACACAATTGAGCAGTCATTAAGCATCTACTTTTGGTCAGCCTTTTACCAGGGTTGCTATGTTTTCAGCACAGCCTTGTGCCATTTTGTCATGGCCTGTAGATGTCATTGTGTTCAGACATATTGTGCATACTTTCTGGACAGCTTAAAAAAGTGAAAGTTACTGTTGTGTAATGGCTGCATGAGACTGCTAATAAAGCACTGTTATACTCTACTCATCCTCGGCATCCCAAAACATAACAATTGGCGACGAGGATGGCTCTTCTACCTCTGCAGCAGCCTGCACCTTTTCTTCCAAACCCTGGTGAGCCTACCATACCTTTTACTGCTTGGATCCGTATGTTTAAAAATTACATTATTGCTGCTGACCAAGGGGAGATTTCTGCTGCTAGAAAGCGTGCTTTACTTATTAACTGCCTGGGAGCAGAGGGACAGCGTATATTCTATACATTACCATTACCTGATGATACTTATGAAACTGCTCTTACTGCTTTAAAGAACTTTTTCGTGCCAAGAGTAAATGTGGTTGCTGAAAGATATAAATTCCGCCAATGTGGACAACGTAATGGCGAATCTACAGAACAATTTGTAGCAGCTTTGAGAGAGCTGGTTGTTACCTATGAGTTTGGGAATCTAACAGATGAAATGCTAAGAGACCAAATAGTGGAAAAAACAAACTCACCTCGCATTAGAGAGAGACTGCTCCTAGAGCAGGATTTAACCCTTGCAAAGGCTATTACAGTTGCAAGCCAAATTGAAACAGCAGTGGCAGAGGCTAAAACTCTCAGTCAAGGAACTGCTGGGAATGTACAGATTGTGAATTCAGCACTGTGGCCTAATAATGCACTGTCACAGGCAAAATACAGTGCTAAGGAAAGGGATTCACCTACACTGCAAAACCATACAGCAAAGACAAATAGAAAATACTGCTTTCGCTGTGGTTCAACACAACACACTGCAAATCATGTTACATGTCCTGCAAAATCTACGGTGCCGCAAATGCACAAAGGTTGGACATTTTGCTAAGATCTGCCGTAGTTCTGCTAAAGATGTTCATGAAGTCACTTCTACTAATGTTACAGTATTAAGTGTGGATAAAGCTGGTACATTTATTCCAGACAAGTTTATATGCACTGTCAGTACTGCTTCTGCTGACAAGGGACACTCCATTAACCTGATGCTTCATACAGGTTCAGCTGTTTCTATACTACCAAAGGATATTTTTTTGAAATACTTTGCAAAAGATCCGCTTGTTGTACCTGCCCTGAGACTGGTCAGTTCCTTAAAGGATCCATTCCCTGTGCTTGGTTGCTTGCCAGTGACTGTACAATTTGAATCAAATATTGCAAAATGTGGCTTTTACATTGTGAATAAGGGTACTGCTATACTCGGAAGGGATCTCTTTGCTGCATTAAACCTACAATTAGTTGATGGTCTCATTACTACAGCACCAGTGCCTGCCACACAGCCAGTGTCTAAAATTTCACCACAAAGCAACACTTCATTGGGTTGTGCAAAGAACTTTGTACACAAAGTTAAGTTGAGACCAAATGTAAAACCAGTACCATTTCCTGATTCAGCATGGGAAAAACTTGATATTGATATTGTCGGTTCTTTTACAGATGCTCCTACAGACTGTAGATTTGCTATAACCTTGATGGACTATTACAGTAAATGGCCTGAAATTGCATTTGTTTCTCATTTAACATCAGCTATAATAATAACATTTCTGTCTACAGTCTTCAGGAGAGAAGGTAATCCAAAGGAGATAATATCAGACAACAGACCACAGTTTGTCTCATCTGAGTTTGAATTCTTTCTGAGAGAGAGGAATATTATGCATAGGAAATCTTCAGTGTATTACCCACAAGCAAATGGAGAAATCGAACGATTCAACAGAAGTCTGAAAGAAGCACTACAGACAGCAAATCTTACTGGGAAATCTTGGAAAGTATTTACAACAGAGTTCTTACATAACTACAGAGCAACGCGCCATGCAACAACCCAATCATCTCCTGCTGAATTATTACATGGCAGACAGATCCGTACTAAGTTACATGTTGCAGACATCAAACTTCCACAAAATACTGTGCCTACAAAATCATCTACTGCTGACATTGTGAAACGTCAACAAGCCAAATGCAAGGCTTATACTGGCAGAAAACGTGGTGCCAGAGAAGTACACTTTCAGCCTGGATCTTTAGTCACAATTAAGAAACCAGGAATACTGAAACAAGGACAATCTAAATTTACTACACCACTTGAAGTGAGACGCCAGCGATGACCATACACATATGAACTGTCTGATGGATGCATATGGAATGCAAGTCGTTTTTCTCCTGTTAGATATGACTTTGGAGAAGCTCCATTTGATGACGGACATTTTCCTACTCCTGATGTCAACTGCAAAAGGCCTGAAGAAAGTGAATCTATAAGGCATACTGAGAGAATCAGAAAACTACCTGCATGGACCCAGTACTATGTGATGTGAATAATGTATATTATTGCTTTAAGATGCATTGTTGTTTATTACATTTGGCCAAATGCTTTCCTACTATTGGGGGAATATGTGGTGTTTATACAAACAAATGGCCTGTAGATGTCACTGTGTTCAGACATACTGTGCATACTTCCTGGAGAGCTTAAAAAAGTGAAAGTTACTGTTGTGTAATGGCTGCATGAGAGCCTGCTAATAAAGCACTGTTATCCTCTACTCTTCCTCGGCTACCCAAAACATAACAGATGACATTACAAAAGGGTCGGCTTGGGTCTATATATAGAGGGGAGGAGGCCGGTGCGGGCAGGTTCGGGTTGAGTCGGATGCTGGTCGAGTTATTCTTGACCCACGCATTACTACCTCACACTGTAACCTGATTGTTGTGATATGCCTACTGTAGCTGATTGCTATATGGTAATGGGTCATGTATTTCAGCTATGCTGCTTTTCCTTCCAGTTTTATAAACCCTGTAATATGTTAATGGAGAAATATCGAATTAACTGCCTGTTGTAATGTAGGTGGGCTGGTCACCTTGCGATGTACCAGAAGAGGTGGGCTGGTGACCTTGTGACCTTGGCAGTGTTCTCCTTAATGTTTTAGAGGTTCCTAGACAGGTGCACATCAATAAAATGTTTTAAAGTTATGGTATCTCTACCTAATGTGTGTAAAGTCCTCTTGCCTGCTGCAGTGATTATTCCTTCGCTGGCTGAGTGTGCGCACTAGAAGGTCATGTTGGTTGGTGTGACAGAAAAATGGGTTACACATACATAAAATACATATTATGGTGACAAATGAAGAACGGGGTCTAAGAAATTTGTTACATTTCCCTAGTTTCCCTACATTATGATGCACAGGTTGCACCACTGTCTCATTGTATCTGCATGGAACTTAATGACACATCTGAATCACACATCATTGAATAAACAGGTATAACTTGTTTTTGTGGAGTAAAGAGTATTTTATAATACTGTCTCTATTTACTTATATCTAAGAAAGCTGTCAGCAATAAGAAGAACTGTGATGAAAATCACATCTTGACAGAATTGTACTTTTTGCTGACATTTCCTTTATCACAATTGTGGAATATGTATGTTTACTTTCATAGTTTTTAAAGCTCACATATGATTACTGTTATCGTCTTTAAGGAACTATTCAGTGTAACAATAAAAACTGGGTAAATAGATAGGTTGTGCAAGATAAAAAATGTTTCTAATATAGTTGGTAAGCCAACAATGTAATGTATAAAGGCTGGAGTGGGTTTAGTTGTTCTCGGGGTGCTCCCATCTTGAGGTAAGTTGAAAAACGTATTTAGGTGGTAGTGATCCACTTGTATTTTGCCATTCCTGGTAACTTTAAGAGCAAAAAGTCTAATTTTTAAACTGAAAACTTGACTCTTCTGATGTATGTGTGTGGCTGTAGGAGGAGTTTCAAGCGAGGAATTGGAATTGCATTTATCTTACCATATTATGGGGAAATAAGATATAGAACTGGCACTGTATTACTTGTACCATGTGTATGGATCTAACCTATGTTTTACCTACAGGTGTTAACATGCCTTCCCCATCGTCGTTATGCTGCTTCTATTCATAGCTGTGGAAAATAACTCTTCCCAGGGTCAGAGAGAGGAAGTAGGAAGTTGGGGAGTTCGGAACCATATTTTATATACAGGGCCGGATTTAGGGAGAGGCCCCCTAGGCCCGGGCCTAGAGCGGCAAGATGTTTATGGGCGGCAAGCAGGCGCCCCTAACATCTATATAACTGTGTAACTGTGCCCCAAAAGGAAAAGGAGCGCAAACAACTTATTCCTTTAGCGCGCGTAATGACATCATCGCGCGACTGTGCTGCGCATGCGCACACACCAGCGCAACGTCACTCTGCACGCCGGCCGCGGACGTGCAGTTCTCATTTGTAAGAGTGGAGTGAGCGAGCCATGGATCTGGGGGGGCGCCACAGCAGCTGTGCCTAGGGGAGCACAAAAGGTAAATCCGGCCCTGTTTATATAGCAAGATTCCTTGATAAGGCTTTTAGAAAAACAGATGCTTTATTTGAATGGCAAAAATACAGATTCCTGGGAAGCTTTTCAGCAACACCGATCAATGTCTGTAATGCCAGGGTCTACTTTGAATCCCAGTTCAAACATGAATTTAGGAGTTCATTTAGAACTTACCCGTCATCAGTGAGTGTCTCCTTCATGAGAAGATGAGGAGAAAGCTCTGCTGTATGAGAACTCTGGGTCAGGGTTGGAATGGCCCAGAACTGCTCGCTGCCCTTGGCATGCTAAAAGTGGCTGTAGCCGGGGTCCGGAGGGGGATTTGGGTTGGGGCTCTGGGGGGCCCTGAGATAGCAGCCCCGGTGGGCTCTGGGCCCCCCAGTTTGACCCTGCTCTTGAAAAGGGAGCGGCTTGCAGGTGGTATTAACCCCTACTATTCTACAGAGGACTTAACTGATTTCATAAATCCTTTCAACATTACTCTGATATACAGTATGAAGTGTTTCTTGTTTGAGCTGATTCATCTATTAACAAACTGACTGTTACACTGGATCAACCATGGATACTTTTATGTACTGTTCTGTCTCAATTAGGATTATTATGATGACCAATCCCAGGGCCAGTCTTATCAAGTGCGGGGCCCAAACAGGACCATTTTGATGGGGCCCCTTAGACTGAGTTGCCAGCTGGCATACCACAAGGACTCCAGTGCCTGCCTCTGCTTTTCTCCTGCTAACTGTTGATGTAACCCTGCCTTTGTATCTCTCTCTCCCTTATTCGATTATCCCCCTGCACTTCATGGCACATAGTGGCCCACAAGTATTTCATACTATGACAGCCCACTGCCGCAAGAATTACTTAAATTCTCACTGCTGTCACCCGTAATTTTCCCACCCTTCACCATTTAACTTTTCTTTATTCCAGTTTTGTCTCCTTTCATTCCTTATTCTTCTTCCGCATCTTCACTCCTATTTATTCTGCCCCTTTATTTTTTTTTCAATCAGCCTCTCCTCCTTTTACAAATTTTTTTTCAATTGTTTTTTCTACACATTGTAAAACAAAATAATGGATAATTGCATTTCATTAAACTATTAGTCTATTAGTCATGTTTCTCCTGTATCCATAGCAAATTATATAGTGAGAGCAGGCACTACAGGCATATTATAAAGTGGAATACAATATTTCAGCTCTTATGTGCTTCCCTTACATCTCCTTCACATACCCGATTTTTTTTTCATTCTTAAGCTTTACTTTGTCCATATATTACCCCCCACACTCACCTCTGCCAGTGGATCATCCCAACTTTTCTCACTTTATTGGTTGTAGCTTCCTTACTGTATCTCCCAGACTCCAGTCTCTCACATTCTTCATAACATTCTCTCACAGTCACATCCCACTACTACCCAACTGTTTTCTCTGTGATTTTTTTCTTTTCTCCTTTAACGTCAGTCTCTGTTATATTCCCACTATGTTTCCTGTTTTCCTCATGATTTGTTAATTTTTCTCATATTTTATGGCACACGTCCTTCTCTGTCATTCTTTGGTTTTTTTCACTTTCTCTTTACTCTTCAACTATTTCTGCATTTTCACCCTCATTTACCATACTTTTATCTGCTTGTCTTTTCCCTCCCCTACATAGATATCTTGCCCCCCTTCCTATGATCATCTGTGCTGGAAAGTTAAAAGTGTTGAAGGAGAGGGGTTAATGAGCAGACCTGTGCTGCCGGCAGCTGCTAGCAAATTAGTTGATTCGTGATCATGGGTACTGCACGCTTACATTTAAGAAAGGGTTCCGACGCTTATGGTGCAGGGCTCCCACAAGCCCTAAGGCTGCCCTGGTCAATCCTATACTGAATGGAGCTACATTCACAGAGCATTCCATTCTCCTGTGATGAGCAAAATACTGGCCTTCCTATATTCTTGTCATTTTTTACTATTAATAACATTGGCATCAAGCATCATTTTATTGGCCAGGCCCATAAAATACCGGCCAGGTGGCAACACTAGGTGTGGATCATTATAAATGCTGCATCATTTATATTAACCCATGTTCCAGGAATTATCTGCTAGTTCTGCCTCACATGTAGTCAATGTCCCCAAGACCCTTATTATGGGAGGAACTACATATCCAAAGGTTAAATGTTTTCAGGAGTTTCCCCTGCACCAGCAAAAAGTAAAGCCCATCCTGAAGCCTCAGGTAGAGATTGTTTGAACGCTTTAGAGGTTCTCTTTGGTACATGTGACAACCCTCCTGCCTGGCTTATTATGTTTCAGAGGCAGAATGAAGATGTCTATGCTTTTATTAGACACCAGTAAAATGCCTTGAGGAAGCTTGTGTAGGGGACATGAGGAATCCTTCCCTGTTTGTCTGCCTGTGACACCATCCAGCCCAGTTGCATGCTGGATAGCGATCCGATTGGCTGGGAACCCCAGTGCATCCTTGGGAGAAAGGGTGTGCCTGACTTTGGAGCCAAATGCACGGGGTCTCCCAGAGAGAGAGCTGAGAGAGCTAGCGTGAGTAGCTGTAAGACTGTAAGGTACAGAGAAGAAGCTGTTCCTGTGTCTTTTATCACAAAGTTATAAAAGACACAGGAATCAGCTTATACATGGAAAGCTGGGTGGGCATCCTGTGGCTAAAGAGCTCAGCATTATGCACTGCCATTGACTTGCACTAAGTGAACCCATTATTAAAGTGAAGTATCAAAAAATCTGTTGATTTTCCTAATAAGAGGCCTCTGTGATGCACCTTAAAGGGAGCTAAAGTCTAAAATAGCATAATTGCTGTATTTTGTATACTAAACATAAACATGAACTTACTGCACCAGAAGCCTAATAACACAAATGATTTTTGCTTTCAAAGTTGGCCACAGGGGATCACCATCTTGTAACTTTGTTAAACATCTTTGCAAGACCAAGACTGTGCACATGCTCAGTGTGGTCTGGGCTGCTTAGGGATCGTCATAAATTATCAAAACAGCACAAGTCAAATAATATCTGCCAGAAACCGATACAGCAAGACTGATTAATAATCGGAATATGCAGACTGCACTGGGTCCTGTGTTGTCATGTTATCTAATGTTGATTTTATAGTTATTGTATTGTTTAATACATACTTTCTCCAACTCTGCAAAACCAGTGGCTGCAGCAAAATAATCCTTCAACGAGAATCCCAGTTTATCTGTTTAAATCTGGCTCCATGATCTTTGTCCCTGCAGCTGGAGTTGGAAACATTAAAGGGGATGTAAAGGCAAAAATAAAATCCAATACGCTGTCTACTCTACAGGGAAACAAACAAAGCTGCTTGAGTTCTGCATGGCTGGGAAGAAAGGTGGGGGTTTGCCCCCTGATGTTAATAAGTATGATCGTTTCCCTGCAGAGCAGTTAGGGACCATCTGAAGTTTTCTATCCACAGCAGTCAGAGCAAGTAAATGAAGGTAGAATTTCACTGCATACAGTCAGGTTATTTTAAAAATGGTACACATTTTTTAACTAAAGTATATTGGAGATTTTTTTTTTAATTAAAGTATATTGGAGATTTTTTTTCATTAAAGTATATTGGAGGTTTTTTTTTCATTAAAGTATATTGGAGGTTTTTTCATTAAAGAAATTAAAAATGTGATTTTATTTTTTTTGCCTTTACATCCCCTTTAAGTATCATCCACCTGGTCAGGGACCTTCTGACGAGTTGATCACATTAGGTGACCTCCCCCATTCTTCACTTTGGGTTGACCCTGCTATCCTTCTTCCCCTCATATTTTGATAAATCTAATGGATGCATAGGCTGGTTAATAAGCAATCATGTTATTAAATTTTCTACTTTGTAGCTTATTGTTGCAATGGGCTGCCTCCAGTGATGTAGTTGAAGATGACAGCGATGATTTCCTATTTGCTGTGCTTGTATGTTTCTGTTGCTCCTTACAGAACCCAACCAGGGGGAGGATGTAGGGATCTCAAGAGGATCTAACTTATCTAACATGCCCAAGATGACTGCAGCTCCTATTCCAGGCTATGGATAAGGACTCTTCTCAGGGTAAGAGAGTAAAAGTTGGAAGTGCCTTCAGGTGGCATTAACCTAATTATTTTACAGAGGACATCAATGACTTTATAAAACATACTTGGGGCATATTTATTATGTGTTGTAAAAAAAGTCAGGATAATTCACCACACATCACCAGGCTTTGCTGTGTAAAAAATAGCATACATTTTTTACACGTTTATTCTTAGAGTGACTTTCGCCACAAGCAATGTAAAATAACGGCGGCAAATCTGGTGTTCGCATGGCGTAAGATAAAACACACCTTGATAAATTCGCCATTTATTATACACAGCTTGTTACACTGTTCTATTGCCAAATTTCATTTTACACAGCATAATAAATATTCTCCAAAGTGTTTGCACTGATTAGTCTGTTATACTGATCTGCTGTGGATTCTTTTATATACTATTATCTCTCAATAAGTATAATTATGATGCTCAATCCTACTGCGAAGGCACCAGCGCTACATTCACAGAACACTGGCACTGTCACACATGTCACAAAAGTGTTGTCTGATGGTGATGCTTTGCCTGTGACTTCCTTGTCACCATTGTGATAACTTAATATGCTTAATAAGGGGGGTTTATAAAGATGTGTCAAATGCGCTACATTATCTTTCTCTGGAAGTAGTTTGAATGAGAACTAGGGATGCACCTAATCCAGGATTCGGCCTTTTTCAGCAGGATTCGGAATCTGCCCGGCCAAACTCAAATTCTAATTTGCATGTGCAAATTAGGGGCGGGGAGGGAAATCACATGAAAAAAAAAATGTTTTCCCCTTCCCATCCCTAATTTGCACATGCAAATTGGGGTTCAGTTCGGTATTCAGCCGAATCTTTCACGAAGGATTTGGGGGTTTGGCCAAATCCAAAATAGTGGATTCATTGCATCCCTAACTAGTTTTTCCCAAGGAGACACAGAGAAAAAACATAGAAACATTGACATTGCAGTACATGAATGGCTATTTTGGGAAACAAAGTTGTGAAACAACGTTGAAATAATCATACCTCCCAACATTTTGGAAATAAAGAGAGGGAGAAAAAATTTGGCAAGCGCAGCGTGGCGAATTTTTTTTTAACCACGCCCATTTTTGTGGCCACATATCTTAATTTTACAAAATTTGTCAGGTTATGAAAGTTTGAACATATTTCTGTGTTTTTTCCAGTTATTACAGTTTTGCTGTGAGTATATTGTTACAGTTACTTATTTCCTTATCTCGAAATTGTTACAAAAGTATCCAATATGCTGCTGTAGCTGTTCTGGGCTCTCTGCCAAAAGCCAATTTAGTTAGAAACTTTGTTTCTTTTTCTGTCTGTTCAGTGCAGAGAAAACCGTGACTTTCCAGTACAAACGAGGGACTGCGGGTTGAGCTGTCAAAAGAGGAACTGTCCCTCTAAAAACAGGACAGTTGGGAGGTAAATCTTTTTGGTTTAGTAGGATACCATGCATCAGTCAGAGCCTGGTTTTTCTGTTCGACTGATATGTAGTCATAAATGGCAAGGATTTATTGCATAGTTTTACAAAACCAGAGCAGAACTGAGAATAATTCAACACTTACCGTGGCTGTCTGTTCCATGTTCCTGGATCTGCAATAACAGGAGGGCTGTCATCAGCACAGTTGAATAAAGGGTGGAACATGTGCTAGGGAAACCACAAGCCATTGAACTGCTGCAAAAAAATGCCCCGTCTTTGGCGTGCCACCCCAACAGGCTCACACAGAAGTCAGCAGTGATATTGCACTCAGTGGGTTCACATTGCAGCCTCTCCAAGAACTACAGGGGTGTCTGAAATGCTTTGTCACGTAGGTAGCCATCGATGTAAACCTTCAAAGTGGAGCCTCAACAGCATGGGTGGAGGAGAATAGCAAGAAGCTCTTTCACTTTCATTTTCTCTCTTAAAGTTACAGTACCAACAGCAACTTTTCATCAAATCCGTCCTAGTGATAGTTATTTTGCACTGCCATTACTACTACTTTAGAAGGTTTTGGAAAAAATAAAAATGTGAGTTGTACAGGGCATGCCACAATCAGGCACTTCAAGAACATTGCATAGGTATATGTGCATGCTCTCACTCTGCTTGCTTGACTTCTGATTTGATGTCTTTAACTGCATACACATACCAGTGATCTGGAGTTCTGCTGTAACTGTGTGCATTGTAAATCTGTTTTTTTTTTTCAGTTCCTGGAGGTAGCATTTAGATTTGGGGGAGGGGTGTAAGAAGGGGTAGAAAGAAAACTTTATGGATCGTGAGAATGTCTCTGCTAGATAATGCAGAGTAAATGGAAATCTCCGTCACAGGACTTGCTGAGTCTGAACTGCAGTTCTGTAAACAGTGTTCCCTGAGAGATGTATGGATGCATGGTATGTGGTAACTAAACAAACCACAAGTCTGAACTGCTTGGCAAATACTTTTTATTGTTTCATTGTGCTGAACAGTGTGCTTAAATACAATCTATAAAACAATTCTGCATTGTTTCTGAAATAATCAAGTTTATATTCACAATTCCTCTCTCAGCATCTGTTTCTCTTCATTCTGTCTTCATGCAGCAGATGGGTGTCAGATGAATTATCCAATATATCTTATAGGGGGGCTCTCTTTCCTAGCAGATGAATTAGAGCTCACACAAATAATTGATTCCAGTACAAACAAAATCTAACAAAATAACTGCCTTTTGCACAAATTCTGCATGAGAGACAGGATTTCTGGTGATTTGAATAGAGCAAGCTCTTGATACATGCTGAAACTAATATTAAACTAATATTACATTTTAATTTTCACAATAGTTCCCCTGTGATTGGATGAGGTTGATGAATGGCAAACATCTCCTTAATACAGTGGCGTAACTAGATGTTATTGGGCCCCACAGCAAATTAATTTTAGGGCCCCAAAAATATCAAGAGGTTGTCCTGTTTTACCAAAATGTATTGAAATTGTATATGAATTTGAGCCTCATGGGGCCCCCTGTACCTCCTGGGCCCCCTGCAGCCGCAGGGTCTGCTTCCTCTGTAGTTACGCCCCTGCCTTAATAGCTGCAGGGAGTTACGAGATTTGTAGGTCAATAACATCTGAACAGTCTCCAGGTGCACATTGTGTCTTTTATTCATGAAAATCTTTTAAAATAAAACACTGTTTCATGTGGTTTATATGAAAAACTAATGCTGATCCAAAAGTTATGCCATTTACAATTAAGGTTGCCACCTTTCTTATAGTAAAATACCGGCCCAAGGTTAGAAGAGTGGTGGTAGGACGATGATCAGTGATGTGAAGGGGCGAGGCAATGACATAAGGGCAAGTAGTAATGTTAAAGGGTCAGTGACAAAAACAGGAGGGATGGAAACCAAGGTATGGGAATTTTGTGGTTATAGACCATTAGCCCCTGCTTTAAGCAGAGGTTGAGGGTGGGCTGGATGCAGAATGACAAGTAGTTGCAAATACAGATACTGTATATGCTGGTAAGTTTCTAATACAGGCTCCAGCCTTGGCTGGTATTTTACTGGCTGGGCCTCTGAAATACTGGCCAGGTAACAACCATACAAACCAGTTTCCCCAGGATACTTTGGTTTCTTCCCACGTGCTCCTAATATAAATTCATATAAAAATATATTGAGTCCTCATAATATAAAAAAATAATTATAAAATATTTAATAATGCTGTATTAAACCTTTTTAAGATGGTAATTCTACCTAAATTAGCACATAAATGTCATATATATACTTAATATGTAATTTCCCAATAGTTTTTTTATAAACTCAAGTTTCCATGGCTGCCAAGCCCCAGATGGTTAAACATTGATGAGAAAAATTGAACCCCTCTTCCCCCCCCCGAAGTAAAGCATGGACTCTTCCACACCAAAAAGACCTCTCCAAGCTTACCCTCGCTCTGGCTGTTCCAATCCCTCCTCGATAGGTGCTCTGTCAAAGCCAAAAGGATGGACGGCACTCCGTTCGAGGAGGTAGCAAGTTTTATTGCAGGGATTGTATCCCGAAACGTGTAGGGCTTTTGATCCTTGTAGGAGCCTGCTATGAGGAAAGACTGGCCAATGGGTGATATGATAACTATGTATAAATATATAAGGGGATCATATAATAATCTCTCTAATGCTTTATTTACCAGTAGGTCTTCCAGCTGACACGAGGTCACCCATTCCGTTTAGAAGAAAAGAGGTTCCACCTAAATATTCGGAAGGGGTTTTTTACATTGGGAGCTGTACCTACATTAAATAGCTTTAAGAAGGGGTTGGATGGCTTTTTAACAAGTGAGGGAATACAGCGTTTTGGAAGATAGCTCATAGTACAAGTTGATCCAGGGACTGGCCATTTAGGAGTAAGTAAGGAATTTTTTCCCCCTCTGAGGCAAATTGGAGAGGCTTCAGGTGGGTTTTTTTGCCGTCCTCTGGATCAACTGGCAGTTAGGCAGGCTAAAAAATGTTAAAAGATTGAACTTGATGGACGTGTGTCTTTTTTCAACCTAACTTACTATGTTACTATGTATTTTAAAGGTTTACTTATCCTTTAAATCTTTTTTTTTTTTATTAGAACAAATGTACCCAAAAGGATTAAAAAAAAAAAAAAAGCTATGGAGCCAAATAGCAAAAAACGTTTATTTATTGTGGTAATCATGTGTTTACTGCATTGAGCAAAAGTGCAGCTCATCCTTGTAGGGCAAAGAAACTACATTTTACCTTCTATAAGAGGGTGCCCAGATTTAGCAGGATCTCTCCTGCGTTTTCCCTTTGATCACACAAAGTAGAATTAAAACATTCTTAGACCTCTGTATCATGTTGATAATGGTTTCATTTGTTTGGATGTACCATTTAGTAAGGTTAGTTCTTATCACACTGGGATTTTTTTTTCAGACAGGCCATGCATATAAAAATGTCTATGGTATAAGCATTATTCATGTATGCATTGTTTACATAGGAGCACAATACTGATAAAAAATTATTGGGGGCTGACGAAGGGGATATTTATCTTGGATCCACCTGGGCCCTTGGCAACGCAGAATGTATATTTTGATTAAGGAGTTCAGGAAATGAGAGAGGTATATGAATACAACATTATTGTTTGGGCCCTTATAATAGCATTTTTAGTCCTATGTTCTATTTAAGATCCAGCACCAGGTGTGGCTTCTATAGAATCACTTTTATTTACGTACCTTTAATATAGAAAGCACACCTGCTTAGATCTCAGGAGGGCCTTTGGACAATTATTGCCACAATGTGTTTACAAGAAATACGTTGTTTATGCATGCCACTTTAACTTTTTCACTGCCAGACAGATTGCTCACTTTCTTAACATGAACTGCCAGCTGATATTGAGCATTCTGCGGTTCTTTACTTAAGGAGTATTTCCTGGTGGATGGATTCTAGGGGTCTTTAAAGAATCTGATGACTAATATACATAGGTTTACCAAAGTATGTGACCTGTAGAGACCCCAAAATGAATGCACCAGCTGCATATGGAAGTGTGGAAGTGCAGTACCCCTGAAATGTGTAAATTATTTTAAATATGTGTTAACATTTCTACAAGTAGCAAATAAAGCACATGGCTTAAGATAAGTCTGTACTATTTAACAACAGAGGTAATGTTTTTTTTAAATGCTTTATTTATTTGTTTTTTGAGTTACAGGTTTGGATGTAGGCCGGAGCTGTATTAGCTCTGGAAAACTTCATTATATTGTCTGCTGCAAATGAAACTTTCTTATCAAAGATAAGATTGTTTTCTTCCTGTAAGGAAATCAAGGAGGAAACAGAGTTCAGAAACTTAATAATTAACAGGAGATCTCTAACTATTTTGAATGATATGCACATATAGTAGCTTACGATGCAACATCACAAATTAATTATCACCTCTCTTGTAAACATTATTGGTGCTCTGAAAATCAATTCCCCACGTTTATAATATACAAACAGTGAAAAACAGCTGTTAGAGCACCCTGCCCCTGCAGAGTGAATAGGGCTGATTCTGGGTCTGCTTCCTGAGTGGCTGTCCCCTAACCTTACGTCTCTTGTGCATGGAGTGAGGGGAGTGAGGACAAAACACTATGAGTGAACTATTGGTTGCCTATATCCATCTGCCACTCTTCATATGTATGTGCTGAGATGGATCTAGTGCTTCCTAATATATGGCACATAAACTATACACTGGGCACATATGTAGGGCATTATAACAAATGTATTTTATTTTATTAAGGTTCTCTGGGCTTGTGTAGTGTAATGTATTTGCTGCAACATATATGTCCATTGAAATCTAACTTCCCGCCGTATGCAAATGAGCCAATGCTAGCGCAACTTCGCTTTGCTTGCCGAATTACGCTAGTGAAATGTCGCGATTGTTCGCGCCCTGGAAGCAACTTCACGCTTTAGTGAATTAGTGTTGTCCTGGCAAATTATCGCCTGGCGAAGTGTGCCGATGTGAGCGAAGCCGTCGCATTTCGTCAGGTTAGTGAATTTTCCTCTAAATTCTATATTTAGTATAGATAAAGGTATATATAGTTTATGTGAAGGTATGGAGGGGTGTTTGAATGGATGCTGGGTTTTCATTTGGAGGGGTTGAACTTAACTATGCCCGATTTAACTATGTAACTAGGTAACTATATGATCTGTTAAAAGATCTGTTAAAAGCTGCCACTGAGACAGCCATACATGAATAGATAGAAAGTAGTTGGCTAAAAACCGACAAATCTGCCTCTCCAGATCTGTGCCTGTCTTTTAGTGGGTTTTCATTGACCCTACCCCCACCTTTTCATTACCAATGTTGTGGGCAGATGCACTGGACTGCCAAGAATGGAAATGGAATTAAAATACCCCAAGTATGGAAGCTAAATAAGAGATGAAATGATATAGTAGCCTTCCTTATCAAATATATCCATTTTTTGGTTTCTCAATATATACAGTTTTCATAAAATGTTTGAAATGCTGTGAAATGGTTTCCTTCCATACAAATGTTTTCATATGTGCAAATGTGCATTGCTCCCTATTTCGGGAGATTAGTCGCCCAGCGACAAATCGCTACTTCTTCAGGCGACTAATCTCCCTGAACTGCCTTCCCACTGGCTAGAATCTAAACTTGCCGACGGGATGGCACTCGGGAGTGCTTAGTTTTCCAATGTCGGGCAACTTCGGAAAGCCCAAGCGATCTGACTGCCATCCCGTCTGCGATTTGCCCTAAGGAACAAAATCACACGGTCACGTTACGTTATCAAGTGATAGACAATGTGGAACCACAGACAAGGAGGTGACTGAGTCGCTTGCTTAAAGAAATTAGAGATGAGATGAATACATTCATTAGGTACACTTAATCCTAGGGAATTGAACCGGTAGTATACTCCTATTTCAATTATTTAAGTAATAGATGTTGTTCTGATTTATTGGTGCCTTTTGGTGCGTAATAACCAAACACAGCTCTTGTCCTTGGGTTGACGTTGATGTTCTTAACATGTAGACATTCAGATCCAAGATTTGAGCAATGATGAGCCAGATTCAATTGAGTGAGAAAAAGTTATCTCACGGTTTATCACATGAAAACTCATGGATGATATTCAATTTGAGTACAAAAACTTTTCTTTAAATTCATTTGCAGTTTTTTTCACATAGACTTCAATAGAGTTTTCACGTGTTAAACCTTGAGATAAGTTTTTCTGAATTGAATTGCATCTTAAATGTAATCATGTTCCTAAAGATAAAGGCAGCTTTATCTACACGGGCAGATAAAGCTGCCGATATCGGTCGTTTGGACTGATTTGACAGCTTATCTGCCCGTGTATGGGGGCTTCCGACGGGTCTTCCCGATCGATATCTGGCCACGATATCGATCGGGAAGGTTTGATTTTTACCCGACCGACCCGTCGGAGCCCCTTGGCGCATCGTAATTCGATCGTTCGGCCATACGCTCCCCGATATAGCCATGCTGTTTAGTGGCATATCGGGGAAAGATCCGCTCGTTTGGCGATGTTTGAGTCTATGGCCAGCTTAACTTTTCATGTGATAAACCCTTTTCTCAATGAACTGAATCTGGCCAAATATATAAGTAGATGTTTATACAAAAGTTTTAATGTGACCATGGCATTTTAAATATGTATCAAGGAGGCAGTCATTCCACAGAAAAAAAAAAGGGTGACAGTTTTTATATACTGGATTATGGACATTGTTTTTCATGTGGACGTCACAATACAGGGAATCTTTGGAGTAATATATATGACACAGCTGGATTTTGTACTTGGACACTTATAGAATTTGATGTGTGATGTTAAAGATGTGTTATTTCACTTAATTATTGTATTTGATGTGGATTGTACTTCGCTGATCATCATGGGAGTTGTACCTCATTGTTGGAGGTGGGGTTAATTTACCACTCCCTCTTAACACATGTATTTAAGGACGTCTTATTACACAAGGTGTCTAAGCCTTGATAAAGAATTGGAGCCGAAATATTGCCTGGTTTATTGGCACAATAAACACTATTTCACAAGATTCTGAGTGCTGCCTGTGCAAGCTTGTGGAGGGGGGTTGCGAACTGTGGTGGGTTGCCTGCGGGAGCGGCTGTCGTGCTGGGCCGTCCGAAAGTTTTTCTGGTGGGGGGCCAGGAATGCATTTATTACGCCCCGGAACCACATTTACCGAAGTTGCTAATCACCATGCATTTCAAGTCAATAGCCTGTGCCTGGTATGTAGATGCACTTTTAAAAGCAAATTAAATTAACTATTTTAGAAACTATCAGCAAATTCCTCCAAGTAATTGATATGTGTGGATATGTGTGGATGTTTATTTTCAAGGAGTCTGACCAAAATTGATTTAGTTCAAAGCACTTCATACTCCATTTACCTATCCTATCGCCCACTCCCTTTTAACCTTATTCTTTATTCTTGATATCTGCAAATTACAGAAAACACTTAACTTTTTAAGTTAGATTTTTTTCTTGTTAAATATTGAACTGTTTAATGCTTATTCTGTGGGTACTATAGAAACATAATAAGAAGGGGAATGGATACGCCTGAACAATAATAAACAATATATGCATACATACCAATCTTCCTAGGCAACGACTGAAACAAGAAGTATAAAAGCAACAACCACAAGCATGCCTCCAGCAACAACTATAGAGAGAAAAGAAGAATAAAAGGCATAAGTCAATATGCATCAAACAAACTGTGCAATGCTTAGATAAATAGTGTATACTAGTAGTTTACTTCACTTCACTGTGCACTTCTTTGCTTGCATGTGTACTTTATTTGTGTCTCCTTGGTGTTTTGTTATCTCATCCACAATGGCTGAGATTCTAGCTATTTTTTTAACAAAGCATAGAAGTATAGACTCCATAACAGGATTTAGGTGCTAAAAAAGGGCCAGTGATAGGATCTGATTTGCAGTATTGTAACTGAGCAGGCACTCAAGGAACAATCTTCCAAACAGACGTGTACAAGAAAACATTCTTTATTAGCTACTCATGCCATCACCTTACGCATTTCATATCTTTACAGACACTTACTCATAGGCTAAACATCCAATCATTACATAGCATATTTAACCCTTTCACTGCCAGCCAATTTGGCCAAGTTGGAATTTCTATTGCCAGACCATGTTTGGAACATTTTTTGCTCTTTCACTTTAGGGGACTTTACTGGGGGGTCTTTTAGTTTACCCACAAAAACAAGGTATGGTTTTTTTCAGGACAACCTAAGCTTTCAAAATATGCAAGATATTTTTGTTATTCCACTCCTGTAAAAAGATATGGTCTTCTAAGTGTATATATATAAAAAAAAAAAAAACAGTTTCACATGACACAAACGCACATATCAGAAGCATAATTTATTTTATGCACCAGAACAAGGCAGATTTGGAAATTTCTGTGTCTCCTGAACACGCCAATACCAAATATATATAGTTTTATGGAGATTTCTCACTTCTATAGATATAAAACTCTGAAGCAGTAAACTGCCAAATTTCCAAAGCACCGCTCCACAAAACTGCAATCATCTGATTTCAAGGCCAAACATTCCACTAACAGTAGGTTTACCCTAAAAAACTACCCCTTATTGGAAAGAACAGATTCTAATGAGTTCAAAATGGGTAAATATATATTAGTACTCCAAACTACCAAGTTGCAATTCTTTCCTAAAGTTAGCAGTTTTTATAAAAATGTGTTACATTTTTGAAGAATTACATCAAAGTGTCCAGTCTACAGCATTGTATCTCCCACATATCATTATATACCAAGATAAAACACCCTAAATATGAGCTCAGGGTCCGCTGAACAGTTTGATGCCCAATATGCATAGGTACACCTAAGTATGTGGCATATAGGAGCCCCAGAATGATGACACCCCATACAAGTTATCAGTTTTGAAATTCAAAATACTACAAAATCAGCACATTTACAGCAGTTTTCAAGTGGCAAAAGTACAAAAATGTACGTTCAACCAGAAAACCATATATTTTTGGAAAATACACATTCTGATGAATCTAAAATGGGCATGCACGTCTTTCTACTCCAAAGTACCAAGCTGAAAAGCTTTCCTACATTTGGCAATTGTTATGGCATTTCTGAAAATCACCTTGATACTACAACTCTGAATCATCGTAGCTCCCACATATTATATACCAAAAAAAACACCCTAAATATGAAACCCCAGGGTCCACTGAACAGTTTGATGCCCAATATGCATAGGTACACCTAAGCATGTGGCATATAGGAGCCCCAGAATGATGACACCCCATACAAGTTATCAGTTCTGTAATTCAAAATACTGCAAAATCAACACATTTACAGCAGTTTTGAAGGGGCAAAAGTACAAAAATGTATGTTCACCCCAGAAAACAATATATATCTGACGAATCTAATATGGGTATGCACGTCTTCCTACTCCAAAGTACCAAGCCACAAAGCTTTCCTACATTTGGCAATTTTTATGACATTTGCGAAAATCACCTCAATACTCCAACTCTGAATCATTGTATCTCCCACATATCATTATATACCAAGAAAAAGCACATGAAAGCCTGGGGTCCACTGAACAGTTTGATACCCAATATGCATAGGTACACCTAAGTATGTGGCCAGGGATGCTTCGCCAATGAGGCAAGTTGAGGCTGTCGCCTCAGGCGGCAGCGCCTCACTAGGTACCAGGGGCAGCATAAATGCTGCTCCTGGTACTTTAAGAGCGAATTTCCGGGGGATGGGGGGCAGCAGCAACTGCTGCTGACTCAGGCAGCGGAGGGGCCTGGATCGACCCCTGTATGTGGCATATAGGGGTCCCAGAAGAAGACACCCCATACAAGTTCTGTAATTCCAGATACTGCAAAATCAGCACATATACAGCATTTTTACGTTCACCCCAGAAAACCATATATTTTTGGAAAGCACACATTCTGCCAAATAAAACTTTGCTAAAGCTATCTTTCTACTCCAAAGCACCATACTGCAAAGCTACACTAAAGGCAGTGTTTTTTTTATGACATTTCTAAAAATCGCCTACAAATATTGCAGTTGGTTGCACTTATCTTACCCAATTTCTTAGATACAAATGGAAAACACCCTAAATATTGATGTCAAGAGTCTACTGAACTGTTTGGAAAATCAACAAAATAACAAACTAACTTATCCGACAGCGTGGTTAGTGGTCAGAATGCTTGAGCCAGTAGTCACGCTGTGAAATCTAAAGTTTTTAGGGAAATAACAAGAGGGAAACTTAGAAATTGAAGAACTAAAAAAAAAAAAGTAAAAAAAAACCCTATAAGTGTGTGTTTGTGTATGCATGGATGTACAGCTCTAAAAAGTGTATAAATTTGTGCATATGTGTATGTGAGTGTGTAAATGTGTGCAAAAGTGTGAAAAATCAAAAAAAATCAGAAGTCAGAAAGGCAAAAAAAAAAAAAAAGTACTTTTACTAATATGTGTACTGTGTATATGTAAATGCTTGTAAAAAGTGGCACTTACCGACTCTGGATGCAGGGGGTCCTTTTCAGTGCTGGAGGGTCCAGGATCGCTGAGTCAGAGCAGCAGGAAGTGTGTGGGCGGGGCTGGAACACGTGAGGTCCGGGTCCTGCGACAAGGAAGCCGTTGCTGCATCTGTGTCCCTCATGGAGGAGGGAATTGGCGATCTGCTGCAGGTAAGCTCATTGCCTAAGGGGCTCTGCCGCTCATTGCTCCTCTCTGCACGCTGATTTTGCGGTGCGTGCAGAGAGAGCGCTATTTTAGTAAAGAACGTAGCTCCTACGTTCTTGGCACTTAAAACCAACGTAGGAGCTACGTTGTTGGCAGGGAAAGGGTTTAAGGGATACTGTCATGGGAAAACATGTTTTTTTTTAAAAAACACATCCGTTAATAGTGCTACTCCAGCCGAATTCTGCACTGAAATCCATTTTTCAGAAGAGCAAACAGATTTTTTTTATATTCAATTTTGAAATCTAACATGGGCTGTCAGTTTCCCAGCTGCCCCCAGTCATGTGACTTGTGCTCTGATAAACTTCAATCACTCTTTACTGCTGTACTGCAAGTTGGAGTGAAACACCCCCTCCCTTTTCCACCCCAGCAGCCTAACAACAGAACAATGGGAAGGTAACGAGTTAGCAGCTCCCTAACACAAGATAACAGCTCCCTGGAAGATCTAAGAACAGCACTCGATAGTAAAAGCCAAGTCCCACTGAGACTGATTCAGTTACATTAAGAAGGAGAAATAACAGCCTGCCAGAAAGTAGTTCCATCCTCAAGTGCAGGCACAAGTCACATGACTGGGGCAGCTGGGAAACTGACAATATGTCTGGGAAACTGACAATATGTCTAGCCCCATTTCAGATTTCAAAATTAAATATAAAAAAATCTGTTTGATCTTTTGAGAAATGGATTTCAGTGCAGAATTCTGCTGGAGCAGCACTATTAACTGATGCATTTTGGAAAAAACATGTTTTCCCATGACAGTATCCCTTTAAAGGATCATCCACCAATGAGCACTAGGATACAAATGCCAGATCTTTAAGGGGTTCACCTTTATATTAACTTTTAGTATCTTATAGAATGGCCAATTCTACACCACTTTTCAATTGGTCTTCATTATTTGTTTTTTTATAGTTTTTTTAGTTATTAGCTTTTTTCTTTGGATTCTTCTCAGCTTTCAAATGGGGGTCACTGAACCCATCTAAAAACCAATGCTCTGTAAAGCTATACATTTATTGTTATTGCTACTTTTTATTACTTATCTTTCTATTCAGACCCTCTCCTATTCATATTCCAGTCTATTATTCAAATCAGTGCATGGTTGCTAGGGTAATTTGGACCCTCACAACCAGATGGCTGAAATTGCAAATTGGAGAGCTGCTGAATAAAAAGCTAAATAATTCAGAAACCACAAATAATAAAAAATTAAAACCAATTTCAAATTGTCTCAGAATATCACCATCTACATCATACTATAAGTTAATTTGAAGGTGAACAACATCTTTAAGACAGATCCCGTGTTGGATAAAATTTTAGAAGATGGTTGCCGGTTTGTGTCTAGAAAGCCAAGAACCCTTACAAGTATGATTAATACCTACAAACAATCTACTTAATTATCATATAAGGTATCATATAAATGTGGGTCAAAGAAGTGCATCATGTGTCGTGTCATGATGTATTGAATTTTCTTCTCATACTACAAAAAAAACCTTTTAAGATAAAACAATATATTAATTGTAATATACGGAATGTGGTTTACCTAATTTCCTGCAAAAAATGTGGTCAGCGATATGTAGGCCAAACAAGTCGAACTTAAAAGAAAGGGCACGTGAACACATTAATAACATTAAAAACAACATAGAGACAAATGTAACCAGACATTTCCGCATAGGCTGCAATAATAACCTGGAGTGCTTCAGCATCTGTGGAATAGAGAGAGCATTTCTGGATCAAAGAGGTGAGATGTAACTAAGAAACGACTTCATTTAGAAACAAAATGGATCTATAATTTAGCCACTAGATTTCCTTCCGTTATGAATAATGAATATGATGTTACCTGCTATTTAGTTTTTGTTCAAATTGTGCTTTATAATGTTTTGTATAAATAAAGTTTTGAATGTTTTGTATTGCCCTCTGTCTTTGAGAGCACCAATATGGCACCTGGAGCTCAGGTTAACGATGTAACACACACAATACCATTGGTAGCTTCTAACTTGTTATTATTTGGCAATTGTATCTGAATGCTCATTGGTGGTTGTTCCTTTAAATATTCTGTTTAGCCTATCATTAAGTGTCTGTAAAGATACAAAATGCGTAAGGTGAAGCCGTGAGTACCTAATAAAGAACATTTTCTTTCACACGTCTGTTTGGAAGATTGTTCCTTGAGTGCCAGCTCAATTACAATATGCTGTGGATCCGCTCCCTTAGCTGAAGGTTCAGGGCAGTGCATCAAGACCTTTACCTACACTTGGTGAGTTAACCTTTGAGTGACCTTCTTTTTTCTTGGTACATAAGATCTGATTTGGCCACATGGAGGGCTAAAGAACATTGACCTTCTTATTCTCCTAATGGTCTAAATGGTAGACCTGAAAGAAAGTGACAGGAAAATAAGGAATGCACTTCTGGATCTGCCAGCGCTTCATAGATGTGTTGGTGAGAAACTGTAGCAGATGGGATTTTCTATCTGTATACAAACATATTAAAAAATACCGTGCAAAAAGTTTGTATACACAGTAAAAGAATACTGAGTGTACTTAATGTACCTCTTATAGTTTGAGTTGATGATGCTTCTGAAGTTGTTGATGATCCTAAAAAGACAAAATAAATTACTAAACATGGTTGCAGCAGCTGGAGGTGGTGCAGTTTCCAGAGTGCGTAGTGGTAAAACACCTGCTGAGGCCGGTATTACAAATTTTCCAGCAATGTACTTGCCAGTAAATTTGTAATATTTTTTACTTGTGAGCCTGGTCTGAACGATTCCCAATTTTGCCCCTTTATCTCTCTGATCCATTGAGAAACTGCTGATGACCAACTCATTACCTCACTGCCCGATCCCTTTACAACCCTACCACGTTACATTAGGGTAAGGTCACACTGGGCGATTTGGGGAGATTTAGTTGCCTGGCGACTAATTGGCTCGTCTTTGCGGTGACCAATCTCCCAATCTCTCGCGAGCCATTTTCGGAATACGAAGCGACACGTGGGCCATGCCGCAGGCGATTTTTCATTTTAGCCGGCACAAGACAGAGGTAAGGCATTTGGGGAGATTGGTCGCCGCAAAGATGAGGCGATTAGTAGCCAGGCGACTAAATCTCCCACCATCACCCAGTGTGACCTTACCCTTTGTGTCCCGTCCCTTTGCATTACCACTTGTCTGCCCAACCTTTTATAAGGTAGCAATCTAACCCCTCAGGGTCAGATTTTTGTGCTGCTATTGTGATATTGTACCCCAATCAAACATTATATTAAAGATAAATGGACAATGGATTGGACAATTTGGGGGCCCACCGGGTTCCAAACTTCGGGGGCCACCAGCGCACATGCTGGTAACGTGAACACTGGCACATGCGGCATATCATTGTTTTGTTTTGGGTACAGGCAGATCAGGGGAGCCCAGTCCGACCCTGGCCCTAGGAAATGCCCCCATTGCCCTGGATACAAAAAAGAGGTTCTTCCACATAAACAGGAGCTTGAATAGAGATTTAAAGGAGAAGGAAAGCTACAGAGGCATTTTATTGCCAATAGATTAGCTGCAATAGTGCAAGCTAGAATGCTATATTTATTCTGTAGAATGTTTTACCATACATGAGTAAAAAGCTCTAGAAACTCTCTGTTTGTTTAGGATAGGAGCTGCAGTATTAATGTGGTGTGACATCACTTCCTGCCTGAGTCTCTCCCTGCTCTGGGCTCAGATTACAGTAGAGAAGGGAGGGGGAGGGGGAAGAGGAGCAAACTGAGCATGCTCTTGCCCTGGGCAATGAGGTTTAAGCTGAAGGCAGGAAGTCTGATACAGAAGCCCATGTGTACACAATAGAAGGAAATAAATGCTGTATTTCTTTTGACAGGGGACTCAGAGCAGCATTACTTTGGGGTTTACTGGTATATTTCGATGGACCTTTCTGATAAGGCTTACTTAGTTTTAACCTTTCCTTCTCCTTTAAAAGAGGGTCAATTTTGAAGAGAGTCCTCCATTTACAGTAATTGTACATTGTTGATGTTGATGAGTGAATTGCATGGGTGCAAATGTTATCAGTTCAGTTCTTTTTCTGAAAAACCATAATACCAGACATTGCAGCAAACCCCTAGTTTTAAATTCATAGGCTGTGCTCCCTGCCACATTAACATTAGTTTCTCTCTGCCCTTCAATTACAAGTACATCTGTCATGTTCGGGTTTAGTTTCATTCAGTTCAGTTTCATCCAAACTTTAAAGGGGTTGTTCACCTTTAAATTAACTTTTAGCATGACATAGACATTGATATCTCTACCCATTACGTGTACTATGGAACTCCGTCATATACAATACAACGCCTAAGGGTTACAGACTACTAGAATAAAAATATTACAGTGCCTGCAGCCTTTGCTTAACTCTAAGCAGACCTGCTGATTTAATTGTGTGCCCTCTGATCCTCTGATATTGTTAACATTTATATAACTTGCATGATGCTATTAAAAAGTAGCACTAGCTCACATTTTGCAGATATTGCAAATATGTGAATATCACTAGTCTTCATCCTACTTTTCATGATATTGTACACATTTTTCATATCCATACTCAGGCTTGTGTTTTCCTTCGCTTGTTTATTTTCATTTGTATTTCCAGCTTTAGTTGTGTACTTCTTGGTCATATTGGGTCCACTTGTTTTATCCCTGTAAGGCAACTCTTGTCTCACTGGAATAGAATTGTTCAGACTGGCATTCGGTATATATGGCAAAGGGCCACAGATATCTGTTAAAAACAAATTACAATTATTGTAATACATTAACATTTACATAATACATTTTAAGGAATTTAAGATTTAATTTCATGTTTTGTATATATTGTTTTTTTATCCCCCAACACTTTTCATTCCTGTAAGGGGCCCTGGACTGGAGTCCCGGTGGGCCCTGGGCCCCCCAGTCTGACCAGCCTACCCTAAATTGATTTGCACAAGTGGCAGTCCTATATTGGTGGAGAGATCAAAATGATTGCTTTGGACCTCATGTCTACACACTAGGAACAAACTTACATTTTTAAGATCTGTGTATTCATGTTCAGTCTGATCTCTCTGGCTTGGTGTGCAGGGGCAAATGCACTCTTTGCACTAGTGAATCCTCCCTGTTGGCACAATAAGGTATCCCCACCTAGTCTCCCAGGGATGTCATTCTGAAATTAATTCCAACACCACCTGGTGTGGGTCATACACAACTTTGTAATGGTTTGCAGACTTGTCTACAGTACAACACCCCTGCCTCAAGGAGGATACTCTTAGATATCCTATGCCCACTGGCAAATGTTTTCCCGTGGGGGTTTATAGCCCCACTTTATTCTTAGGTCGCCCGAGTGAAACGAGGCAAGTCAATAAAATTTGGCTAGTTCCACTCGGGTGACCTAAGAATGGCCTTATGTATAGCATATATGGGCACATGTTAGGGCCTATCTCCTGCAATTGCCTGTTGTTGCCCATCCTCTCCACTGGATTTTTACAAACTCTTTAGCTGCATACTAAAGAAAAGTAGGAAACTATAATATCCAACCTCAACCATTGTTTTCCTGAGCCCCTCCTATCTGCTTAATATTTTTATTTGTTGAATTAATGCTCTCTTGGCTCAGAAGGGATACCTCCCTGGTGCTAACAGAAGGCATATGCAAGAATAACAATAAGAGGTTGCTGCATTCAAAGGCATTGGACCTCGGCCCACCCCCTTCCCTCCTGTGGAGAATCCAGATATGCCCACCCCTCAGATCTGACCCCAGGTTTAGCCACAAGTATCCAGGCTGGGAAGATTTATTTTTTACAAGTTTATTTACAATCTGTACAATTGATGCCTCATACCTGTAAGGTTGTGTTGTTTTTGTTCAAGTTTCCGATTTTGATCACTGGTAGTTGATCCTGTGCCTTCTTTCTCTATTGTCAAAACCAGAAAATAGAAAAAGATAATAAACATTTGCAATAAGCAAAGATAGGGCACCAAATATTCTCTTTTTGTACTAAAATTGCTCATTGTGGGAAATTATTCACCTTCATCATAAGCACTTCATAACATTTGATTGTTGTAAAGAGGTGTAAAGGGTATACTTTTTCCAGATTTTCCCTTTTATAAGTTTAATGGACCTTCCCCCTGCAGTACTGAATGCCTTCCATTGGACCGCCATCTATAGGCACTTCCGATTCTTCCCTTTCCTCTGGGAAGGAAGTGGGTCTGATAACCATTGTTTCTTTTATCACATCCTGACAAAGGCTCTTCTCTGCAGAGGGCAAAGTAGTAATAGCTGGGTGCATAAGTACTGCAGCCGTAACCAGTATAAACCCATGCTTAGAAGTTGCGACTGCAGCAAATGAATATAATCCCAGACATATAAAGTAGTGCTACACAAACACTATCACAGCTTTTTGTAGCGACGGATGCCGACTGTGACTGCTCAGGTCCGGTTCATACTCAGGTCCATTTCAGCAGCTGAAATATTTTTTGGACTGTAGCAAATGAGAGAGTGAACGTGAGTGACCATAGATTCATGAGTGTTTTGCTTGCAGCAAAATAAATACACCCAAGGTTGTGAATGTTGTAGACCAGTATGTGAGTTGTGAGTGGATTGGGGGGGAGTGGACAGCTCTTGCAGGGGGAAATTTTTCCTTGTCATGGGAGGATTTGCCCTTGTGATTCAGGGAAATGCAAAAAGTTTAGAGTGGGAGGGGGTGGGTCTTTTACCGAAAGTAATATTATCAATAAGATCTGCACTTTGTTTTTTTTTTATATATTAGATTTATTATTTTGCTCACAACAGGGTCTTCAAGGATAATGCTATCAGCTTTATGAGACCTCAAGAATGGGATGTGTTCTGCTCTAAGTTTAGGGAGTCTGCAGAGGAGAGATTGTGCAATATGTTTATAACCATCCCGGTTTCCAGGCCATCTGAACTGAAGGTCACCCTGTTGATTGAGAACAAGTCCATCCCACCCGCATACTTAAAGGTTTGGCATATAAGGTTTGGCAAGGTTATAGGGGAAATAGAGAGGGGCATATAAAGGGATTTGGACAGGTAGTTGCCTGTAAAGTTCACCTTCGCATAGGGATTTGGTATGTTGTTTTTTTTTCCAGCCAACCTAGGGGCAAATTTACTTACCTGCGAAAATTTGCCAGCGCTGGCTTCGCGCACATCGCCACAATTCGCCAGGCATAAATTCGCCTGGACAACACTAATTCACGAAGATCCGAAGTTGCGCACAGGGTACCGAACGCTTGTAAAGTTGTGCTAGTGAAAATACGATCAGCAGTTCGAAGTTACGCTAGCGTTGGCTAATTTGCAGTTAAAGTACAATGGCCGTATAAGCTGCAGCAAATACATTACACTACACAAGGCCAGGGAACCTTAATAAAATTATATAGAGTTGTTATAATGCCCTACACATGTGCCCACAGTATAGTTTAGGTGCCATGTGTTATCAAATGTAGGGGGGAAGGAGGGTACCCCAAAAAAAAATTCTATCTTTTTCAGCCTATCACCCTGTAAAAAGGAAGAACCCAGTGTTTTTTGGGACTATGAAAAATTTTCAACAAAATTTCAAGTAAGTCCTATCTACTCCATTGCACTTTGCCTGGTCTCAGGTGGCGAAGTAAAGTCTGGCGATAGAGGTAACGGTCAGTAAAATCAAAAACTTAGTGATTTTGCGTAGTAACGCTCTTTCGCCAGAGCGAAAATTCGCCTGGCGTTAGAGTGAAAAGTTGCGCCAGAGTCTATCTCCTTTGCTAGCATAATTACGCCAGCAACCATTAGTCAATCTGCGAAGTGCCAAAATGACGCCACGCTGGCAAATTTTCGCCAGCGTTAGCCACTTCACCCTTTAGTAAATTTGCCCCCAAGAGCTGGTCAGGGAGCAGCAAACCTTTCAACAGCAGACTCCTAGAGAACATAGGAAAAACAAAGAAAGATTTTAACTAACCTCATTTTTTGTCATAGTGGACCCGTGTATGGTAAAGTTCAAAGCACAGCATAAAACATAAAACCGGCCAACTTGGGCACTTGGGGCAGTAGTAGTCCTGGGGATACTGTTAATTAGGCATGGGTGGGATGTGGCCAATTACGTGTTTTCCCATCAGCCTGGCAACAGTGCAGCTGCAACTGGTACTTGTGAACTAACAATTTGGAGCCTGATCCTGCATTGAAGACAATGTACCAATTGTAAAGGGTCATTTTGTCATTTTTTTGGCATAGCATATCAATCAGCGTAGAGAACCATATCCTCTAGCATATCCTTTATAACAAACAAATGGAATAAATCTAGAAGGTCAAATTTAGCATTATTGACCTTAACTCCAAGGACTCCAGTAAAGGGGGAGGGACAGAGTTACCAGGAGGCACCCATGCAAGCTCTCCAACAGCCTCAGAAAACTCCTCTGCCACTGCTTCCACCTCCTCTTTCTCCTCATCTACCACCAAAGGGACTACTGGGATACTGCTACTGCTACTCCTACCGTCTGACACCGTCAGTCTCTAGTTCACTTGGCACATGCTTTGAATTAGAATCACTAAATTTTATTGAGCTAGAGGCCTCTGCAGCCACGCAAGGCCTTGTGCCTTGGCCACCCCCTCCCTAAAATAAACTGTACAGCCTAATTGCAGTAAAAGGTGTATAGTTTATACGCCTCTGTATAGCGGTGAGAAAACCTGTTTCAGGCAGGCAAGATTCTCTTCTAAAAATTCAAAGTAGGCTGCTGGGAGGCAGCAGAAGGGCTCCAAGATACAGAGGAGTGAGGGAGGCACTTATGAGTACAGCTTTATGTAAGGCAGTGCTGTCCAAACGTTCCCCCCCCCACGTGTAGCCCTCCATTGAAGTCTGGTTACTTTGATCACTTACCTTTGTGTACATTTCAAAAAAACTGAGATTAAGCATTTTTCAGCCCTCTTTTATGGTTAATTCTGTTAGTATATCATTTTGTAAAATGTTATACTTTGCACTAATCTATCAATCTAATTAATCTTTCTTTGCTTTTCTTTTTTTACATTTATTGTGATGGATATGTGAAAACTTCTAATGATCTGATCTTTTTCTAAAAACCTGAGTTGAAGATTTAAAGCGTTATCCAAGGAATGAGATTAAGTTCTGATACCCCAGTGGCTCCAACAAGTTTGCACATGTCACCATAAGAACAACAGGCAGAGCCAGATAGAGCAGGCTCCAATATGTCTTCCCCCACCTGTATGAGAACTGTGGGGCTTGCCTGTAGTCTGGGCCAATAGGGGCATAAAAAGAGCCACCAGGAGATACTTGGGGGCAGTCTTCAGAGAGAAAGAGAGAGAGGAAAGACTCCTGTTCATCAGATCTTCTGCTTCAGTTACTTTTCAGCCATCATAATTTGGACTTTTATATGTGCTTGGGACTTTTCATTATTTAACTTCCACAAAATTATGTGTTGCTGTGTGATGTCATTGGACTTTACATAATAAAGCGAAACATGCCAAATGGATTTTTCTCCAGTGTTCTGACATGCTTCTGTTAGGTAATTTTCCTGGCACTTATGCATTTCCCAGCAAACCTGGGATGAGTTATTTGAGGGTTTATTATCAAGAAAAAAAAATGTGTTATGGCACTCTTGATATGCATAACACATTTTCCTGATTTTATAATTTCCTGGATTTTACACAATTCCTTTCTGGTCCCCTGAAAAACATAAAATTGGGTTCTACTGTACTATATTTGTACTATAGCTCCTCCCCCCCTATGAAGCAAATCAACAGAAACATTTAGGTTAGTACAAACCATTCAATGTACTGTTATAAAGAAAGAAATTAAGTTTTTAAAAAATGGCACTTACTTTTGCATTTCAGATTTCCTGTCCACTTAAGGACTCCTGAATTATTGACGCAGTCATATACTCCATTTGTTTTCCATTCTCGTTGATATCCAGGATCACAAACAAAGGTTATTTTTGTTCCAACGAAAGGCTGCTGTTCTGGGATTATAATGATATCCTTATTTAAGCGGAATATACAATTTGTTTGTATTTTTTTTCTATCATTCATTCTATTTAGAGTATATTTAATGTGATTATACAAAGCATTTTTTCTGTTAGCATGGGTTGATCACGCAGCATAGGCAGGACCTTAAACTGAAATCTGGTTTGGTGTAGGTTGACTTTGCCATGAAAATGTAAGTAGGCTAGAAGCGAGAATTAATAGGAATTGCTCTTAGCTCTTTGTCTTCATCATCTCTTTAGCAAGACTGTCATTTCTGACTGTATGAATAATGCAAATACAAAACAATATAAATAATAGATAGGATTGGCCTATCTCTTGAACTATACATTAATAACTATTGGTCTATTTAAAGATATGTTTGCTATTGGTAGCCTGGAGTAGTTTGTGTGTTTTGAATGGTGGTAAAGAAGACATTACAATATGCAATCTAGGACTTGTATAAATTACAGGTGTATAAAAACATATATATGCTTGTCATGTGGGATTAATAAGACTACCTTTTATGGGCTGGTGTTGAGACCTGTTCAGGGGAGGGCAGTAATGGGTACAATCACTGAGTAAATGAGAATCAGAGGGCCTTATCTACACATGCACAGAACAAAATTATAAGCTTTGTTTTACATGCATATTTTGCCCGCAGTGGATCATTACTTTCCCAGAATTCCAACGAACATGTCACAAAGCACTGTGTTTACTAAGATGTAGAATTGGATTCTTATACACATTTACCCTGCTATTGGCCTTGATGGTACCAGCGGCACAGGCTAAATGCCTCCCTCCCTCCGTATTAAAGTTAGAGCAGCAGGCAGATCTTAGCATGAATAACAGTTTATGGTGACTATATGTTAAGTATTATAATAATTTAACTACCAACAGGACAGTATTTCAGGAAAGGCATGCAAAGTATTTGCCTAGGTCTTTGTGTCTGAAGGTGGCACCCTTGTCTTGTGTTTCTCAATTTCCCCAGCTGCATTTGTCATTGAAGACATGACAACAAGGCAAGATTTATATATTTATATATGGGGAAGGTTTGAGGTTGACTGATTGAAAGACAGTTAATATCACTCCTCCTGGCTTTCTGCAGCGTGCAACTGTTTGTGAGTATGAAGTTTCAGATCAGGCGACTGATCCTGTAGCACCTCTAAGGCAGTTACCAGCTGCCAGACCACCTTCTAATCTGTTACTTCAATTGCATCTCTGTGACCTCCTTCATGTACAGATTTAGAGAGTGACTTAGTAGCTGCTGGTGTCCCGACCCTATCCTCTCTGATTGCCAGGACAGAACATTGTGATTTTATTCAGATGCTACGACCAATAGGAAATGTTATCACTATGTATGAGTCGTCTTATGAATGTCAGTTTGTCTGTGTATTTTTGGACATGTCAAAGAATATGCATATAGGAGAATGTATGTGGGCATGCATGTATTCTCTAGGGCAGGGATCCCCAACCTTTTGAACCCGTGAGCAACATTCAGAAGTAAAAGGAGTTGGGGAGCAACACTAGCATGAAAAATGTTCTTGGGTAAAGAGTAATTGAAGTTTATCAGAGCACAAGTCACATGACTGGGGGCTCCTGGGAAACTGACAATATGTCTAGCCCCATGACAGATTTCAAAATTAATTATAAAAAAAACAGTTTGCTCTTTTGAAAAATGGATTTCCGTGGAGAAGTCTTCTGGAACAGCACTATTAACTGATGCATTTTGGAAAAAGCGTGTTTTCCCATGACAGTATCCCTTTAAGGTTGATTTTGAAAATGCTTTATGGAGGTCTTCTGGGGGGGGGGGCTGCTTAGTAAAAATAAACATCACAGAAATATACTGCAGGAAAAGCAACCTTGAAAGAGTAAACCACAGCTCACCAGCAACACACGCAATTATGTTATCTTTCAGACATGAATGCCTCTAGAGTCACTTTCACTTTTTCCTGTTACAATGCATGCAAATTCTCGCAAACATTTTTTTGTATACATTGAATAGCTGCAATTTAATAAATCAAAAATGTTTGAAAAATCACAAAACTCAGCAAGCAAAAGCTGGTAACTTTCTATATAATCATTGGGAATTATTTCAAGCAATGTTATTTGCCATATTTTCAATTGTTTATCTTTCTTTTAGGGCCTGTCCTACTGTTTTTTCAGTAAGCAAACGGGGGAAAACGGCTTCCTGACAACCAAGCAGGCAATGGGACCAGTCTCTGGATCAACTCTGTAATAAGAGTTAATTTGAGTAACTGCATTTCCCTAACTTTCTAAAAAGTCATCTGACCTTTTTCTTGAAAGTAATGTTTCTGCCAAAACAAAATCCTTGGGGAGAGAGTTCCACAGCTTTACAGCTCTTAATGCAAAAAAGCCTTTCCATAACATAAGATACAACCTCATTCATTGAATCAAATGGATGCCCTCATGTTTGTTTGAAGACCCTACTAATGAATAAAGAAGAGTATGGTCCCCTTCTATACTTATACAGAGTTATTATCCCCCTTAAGTGACTGTTCCCCGGTCTAAACTTAGCCAACCTTCCATGCTCTGCAGTATCTGCTTCCTCTATAGTTACACCAGTGCTGCTACAGGTAAGTGTATTATACATAAGTACACCCAGATCCTTCTCTATCAAGGATGTGTCTTACTTAATGCCATTTGTATTCCAGCTCATCCAAGAACCTACTAGGAATAACTCTCTTTGGACCTTGTAATAACTAATAATACTGAATTCATCTCTAGCATTTGTGTGGGTGACCACAGGCCTGGATTTGTGGTAGGGCCACAAAGTCCCGGGTCTAGGGCAGCAATATATGACAGGCAGCATGCCGCCCAGCTGCTTTCTTAGGAGCACTGGGGACGTGCAGCTCCCCAATTCTCTGGCGCATGGGCGAGTTTGCTTGCGGGCAGTGTGGGCACTAGGACCACGAGGCCCAGGGGCGCTAGGACTGCACAACATAGGGGTGTGGCCTAGGGGCAACCAGTAAGGAAATCCGGCCCTGGGTGAGCATTTTGGGAATAGTGATCATAAAACAGTCTCCTTTGAGATTCTGTTGCAGAGGCAATTCTATAAGAGAGTAATTAAAACAGAAAATTTCAGACATGCAAACTTTGACAGTATAAGGGAATCTTTGCAACATATTAAGTAGGAAATGCTTTTCAAAGGGTTAAACACATAACAAAAATGCTGCTTTAAAATGCTATTTAATAAATATACATGTCAGTATATTTCCATTGTATGCAAGGAATGCTGTTGCATTACAAAACCTTTGTGGTTCAATAGCAGTATTGGTGTTGAGGTGGGTAAGAAAAGACGTGCTTAATAGATCTTGCCAGACTAACTTATATTTTTGCTGATGATACTAAATTGTGCAGAACTATAGGTTCCATGCAGGATGCTGCCACTTTGCAGAGTGATTTGACTAAATTGGAGAACTGGGCAGCAAACTGGAAAATGAGGTTCAGTGTTGATAAATGCAAGGTTATGCACTTTGGCAAAAATAATATAAATGCAAGTTATACATTAAATGGCAATGTGTTGGGAGTTTCCTTAAATGAGAAGGATCTAGGGGTCTTTGTAGATAACACGTTGTCTAATTCTGGGCAGTGTCATTCTGTGGCCACTTAAGTAAATAAAGTGCTGTCTTCAGGCTAGAGGAAAATAACTTTTATTTGAAGCAGTGTAGGTAGTTCTTCACAGTGAAATTGTGGGATGCCATGCCGGGAGTTGTTCTGATGGCTCATTCTGTTAATGCTTTTAATAGTGGTTAAATGATTTCTTGGACAAGCATAAAATCCAAGGCTGTAGTGTATGTATGGATGCTGGGTTTCATTTTGGAGGGGTTGAACTTGGTGGACTTTAGTCTTTTTTTAAACCAATTTAAATAATCAACTATGTAACTATGTAAAGCATAACAAAGAAGTATGCTAGAAAAGCTGAACAATATAGTTTGAGATGTGTACCAGTCCAAGGCGGCCACAGTCTTTTAGCTATGAAGACGTGAATCTGTTCATGCCCCTATAGCTTCCCATTTTCTTTTCTGCTTAGGTTGACTACATAAAGGGATTCTGTCACTGGAAAACATGTTTTTTTCAAAACGCATCAGCAGCTGAAGCAGAATTCTGCACTAAAATCCGTTTTTCAAAAGAGCAAACAGATTTTTTAATATTTAATTTTGAAATCTGACATGGGGCTAGACATTCAAATGGTTAGAGGAGGACAAGGTGCTCCAGAATTAGTTGTAAAGTAACTCACCAAACAGTGAAAGTGGTCCGGGTGCACCAGCCCCAGACCCCCAGCTTTAGGGAGCGGTACAGCAGTAGATAAAGAAGCAGGGCTGACCGGCACTCAAACGGGTCCACAAGACCAGAGATATTCAGTTAAAAAATAAATTTATTGGTAGAAAAATTCAAATTATAGCTTCATCTCCATCCTATCCACATGGGGCTAGACATGTCAGTTTCCCAGATATCCTTAGTCGTGTGACTTGAGCTCTGATACACTTCAGTCACTCTTTACTGCTGCTCTGCAAGTTGGAGTGATATCTAAACCATCCCTTGCCCCCCCCCAGCAGCCCCCCAGCAGAACAATGGGGAGGTACTTGGTACATATGAGTATAGCACTCAATAGTAATAATTAATGTGATGTATATGTTAAAGAGTATGAGGGCTAACCATTTTGTTTAATAAATCTGAGTATTAATAGTTTGTGTTGGCATAATGGCAGGAGGGGGGTGCCCAAAAGTTACATTACCACTGATACTGCTATAATGACTAACTTCTTGTCACGTTCGGCACCCTAAATCCAGAACCGATGCTAAGCTCCCTGGTCTCTGCTCTTGCTTCTGCCTTTAACAGCCGTTTTCACCTCAGCTAATTGGATGCTGCCAGGTCCTACTAAGAGAGGTTCTGGACGAGCAAAGGGGCACAATGGTTTGACAAGGATACTGGAAATGGAAGACCACACAACTTGGAAGACAGGCCAGAAAACACAGCGTGGAACAGGCAGGCCGGGCCAACACAAGCAGAGTTTAATAGTCAGACAGGCCGGATTGGTGCAGGCAGAGTTCTAGGAATGGTCAAACAGGCTAGGATCAGGATTGGAGAGCGCAGAGTAGTCAGGCAGGCAAGGTTCAGCTTGGAGAGGTCAGAATAATCAGGCAGGCAATAGTCAGATTGGAGAGTACAGAATAAACAGGCAGGCAAGGACCTGGATACAGAGTTCAGAATAATCAGGCATGGCAAGGGTCAATAACCAGGAGAACAACGGATTCACATAGAATAACACACCAAGGTACTAGCAAATAGAGCCTAACAATGGGCAATCTTTATAACACTGAAATCCCCTTAAATACTATTTGAATTTCACGCCATTGCTCCATGACATCATCATGCCGGCGCATAAACCCGGAAGCATGCTCCCGCATGTGCCATAGGGGAACAGGACGCATGCAAGGAGGAGCACCATCCAGGGGTTTAAGGTTATCAATTATATTTACCAGGGGGTTGCATAAAATGTTCACATCAACTGATGCCTCATTTACAAAAAAAGAAAAATTAAACAATACAAAAGTGCTTGTGTACAAACCAAAGTAAGTTTGCAAGCAGTGCCCTACTGCATACATTTAAACTTGATTGTAACCTCTTATGAGCAGGGCCTTCTTTACCTGCAGGAAAACAAGTACCAAATTGGCCCCACCACTAGATAGAATTTTGTGGTGTTAACATTGTTATAGTTGAGCTATATGCTTTTAATCTTTTGTTTTTTATAATTGACACTAATATTTTACAAGCTGGAATTTCCTGCCAAACAGAAAATGGCTGATTAAATAAAAAGTCCGGATTCTATCTCTGTGCCAAGAAAGATGGGGGAAATGAGGCACAGCTCTTTTATTGCTAATGCATCACTTTCTGTTCCTATTATTGAGTATCTCTCTAAGGAGAAATTTGATGTGGAAAAGAGTATTCACTATGATAGTGGTTTTTGCTACTCACTGAGTCATGCAAAATGTTTTTATCCTTTCTCAGGCATCTGAAATTTCTCTCTGCTCTGTCACGCCTGTGGTTGTGCAGGTCTGCTATACTAATAACACTGATTTGTAGTTCTGCAAAAAAACTAATGTCACTCACTCAAACTTTAGTGATGTATATTTATAAGCACCTGAGGCTTCCCTTATGTTTAACGGAGAATGAAAGTGTAAATTAATCACTGGGGGTGACAAATGTTAGGAAAGGGATGGCTCTATGGTGCTCCTGAGAAGAACCCCAGGCCCTTGCAGTTTTCTACTAATAGATGCACAGGCCCGGGGTATCAGGTAAGTAATTACAATCACTAGGGGTGCCTAACATTTGGCACCACCAGTGATATATACTTTCCCTCGCCTTGGTTTTGATTATCTGTCCCAGGATATGTTCCTAGTTTTTACAAGAGAAAGAAAGGCTGAATCACAGGCAGATGCCAATTTGTTAGGCACTAAGAAATGTAGTAGATACACCGCAAACCCGGATTCTACTCACTCTGATGTTGGTGGTGATATAAATTAAAAACAAGGGGCACTTCTCCCACTGAAGAAAATCATGTGTGTGCGGATCCGTAAACTAAAAGAATTTGTTAGGCACCCCAGTGATTATAATCCTTTATCTCGAGCCAGTGCTCCTATTCTAATGAGGACTGACAACTTTTGTCTTTTCCCATGATCTCTTGCTGCTGGTCTGTGTGCATGTGCATTAGAGTACATTAAATGTTCCTCAAAGCAAACAATCAGATCTTTGCTTTTGTTTGTTGTTGAAATCTAATTGCTGATTTGTAGGCAACATCGCTGGTAATGCTTCACTCCACTTTTTACACAGCATGAGAAAAAGGCCCCTTAATCATATATAGAGAAATAGAAACTTGTCTTTAGTCTGGACATAGCATTCTAAAAAAAACATTTTCCTGTACTTATATTGGCATATGTGCTTAATATATATTTAATTAATGAACAAGTTAAAATAATCCGCAAGTCTTTGTTCTGCTGTTACTGCACAATGTGCATCTTGTATTAGCCCTAAAAGTGAAAGGTGTAATATACTCTGAAATCACAGTATAGGGAAATGATGCCCAAATGTTATGTAGTGATCTAGAAGTGGATCTATGGATGGTGACTAGTAAAAAGTGCATTAGTTACCACCAGGGCAAAAACTAGGAATAGACAGCAGAGGCATTAACTGGGGAAGGGGCACAATCTTGGGAGAGAGAGTGAACAAATGACCAGACATTATAGCAAATCATGCTGCCAATTGAAAAAAGTATGCTAAATATGCCTCACAGACTGCAATACACAACAGCACATTTATCAAAGGTTGAATATAGAGGACCAGATTCAATTCAGCAGGAAACCTCATGGACACATTTCAATTTGAGATACAATTCAATTACGAAAAACGTATCTCACTGTTTATCACGTGAAAACTCTATTGAAGTTTATGGGAAAAAACTGCAACTGAATTAGGAGAAAAGTTTTTTATTTTCATATTGAATCTCAAATATGAGTTTTCACGTGATAAACCATGAGATAACTTTTTCTTACTGAACTGAATCTGGCCCAGAGTTTGATAGCTATTCTCTAAACCAGGATTGCCCATACTTTACTAATGTGAGGTCTACTTTTAGTGAAGTTGTCCCATTATGATCTACATCCATACAAGCATTGTTAGCATTTTGTTCCATGGAAAATATTACTTAAATATTGATTTATGAGAAAATGTATATTGTTATATTTAACAAACAAATATTTCTTATGTAGCCTTAATGTAATAAATATCTGAATGAAAAGCATGAAATAGGAGGGTGATTTAATCTGTTGATAGTGTCTTGAGATCTACTGAACTCTACTAGTATATCCTGATCTATCTTTTGGGCACCCCTGCTCTAAGTCAATAGAGAAAATGTAAAGGAACAGAAACACCAAAAAATGAAAGTGTTTTGAAGTAATGACAATATAATGTTCTATTGCACTGCCCTGGTACAACTGGTGTGTTTGCTTCAGATACTCTACAATAGTTTATATAAACAAGCTGCTGTGTAGCCATGGGCTTGAATGGCTGCACCCATAGCTACACAACAGCTTGTTTATATACAGTAATCTATATTTCTGTTATTATAGCAAACACATCAGTTTTACCAATGCAGGGCAGCTAGTACATTATATTGCCACTCCTTTAAACCACTTTCAATTTTTGGTGTTACTGTTCATTTAACTGGTGAACTGTGGTGAACTCTTTTCACCCATTGATCAATAAGCCCAACAGTCTTAACACCCTGCTGTCTAGCTGACAACCTTGAATGCTAACAAGTTCTCTTGTTACTTTTAATTCAGCAAATTGTGTTTAATTTAACAGGATACAGCATACAAGTCAATCTTCATATTTAATGAGCTTTGTCCACATCTATTATATAGAAAACATACTTTTTCTAGATATATTGCTGCTCTACCATAATCCTTGTTCCCTATTCTGCCCTCTATGTATCCAAATTTACCATCATGTGTCACAAAATTGATAACTTACCTACTTTGCTGGAACATCCCAACATAAGATGAAAGAATGCCAGTTCAAATACAAGCAGGCGGTGCTCCATTTAACTCGGATAACGTTCTGTCTCTGCTTCCTTTGCTCTGGAGAAATGATCTTGAGCTAACACTGGCATGTTCTCTGCTGATGAGGACTAGACAGAACCTACAAATCTAGCCTACAATCTATGACACACAGTTGTGGTTAGAGTTAGCCTTTTAACCAGGAAATCACTCTCACGGACCAGAAAGAAGTAAATCATAGGAAGTGACTATACACCTGGGTACTCTGTAAATGACAGTCTTACTTCTGGATGATGGGATAGCTACTAGAAGTAATCAGTAATTTAGCTCTCAGTGCAAATACCAAGAACTCTGAAGGTTCTAATAGTTTTAACTTTTATTCAAACCCCTCAATTACAATAATTCCTTATTCTTGTACATCAATACAAATCACAAAGACACATGCAAGTGAAAAACTAACACAAAGAACATGTGTACAGAGGCCAGGAACAAGTTTCTGTTACATTATCAAGTTATAGAGATGGATCTGTGATGCTACTGCTAATGCCATAAATGTATACCCCCAATAAGCATCCCTTTCCTCTGAGTATATTATCTCATTATTATTAATAATAGTAATAATAATGAATTTAAGTAGAAGATATTTCTAAGTGTGTACAAGCTCAGGATATAAGGAGTTAATGGTAATTTCCAGCATGGTTGCTAAGGCAATCTATAGTAATACTGAAAGTACCTTAGTTTCTATTTTTATGTAGAATGTTGGATCTTATCTCCCTGACTTCCTTGTATGTTCTGAGAATGCCCGTTTAATGCTGATGCTTATTTTATGGCACATATAAAAATAATCTAATGATCACAATTTATAATATTTGTTTAAACCTTAATATATTTGTAAACGTAAGTAAATATAAGCCTGCTATGCATGTCCTACATAATGTACATAAGATATTCAAGTGAAACCTAAGAAGTTATATATATTTAGCAATATCAAATCATCATCAACATTTTAGATCACTTATTTTACTTGAATCATCTTAATTTTATTGTGTCATTTGATTTTATTATTAAGAATCATTTGTTACAACGCAGATTTGTTACGAAGCAGATTTTTATGCATTAGCTTAACAAGCAAAACAATTTCAGTTCCTATAAAATTTTGTACACTAGCAAGCAAGAACTTTAAACTTAACCCCTTACTAGCCAACTTTGTCAGCTTGACCTGACTTTGAGGCCCAGTTAGTATATTCAATCTAACATTTCCCCCTTTGGACATAAAAATGTCCATACTAACTTTATTTATATACAGGAAGTCTATGCTATGGAGAAGAATTTACCCTTGAATGAGTGATCAGGAATCTTTCGTTTGAGTCCAAACTATATTGTAATGGTATACGAGTTTCAGTTAGTTGTTCAGTAATTATGGCCAGCTCAATAGAGATACCTTTATCAAGAGCAGCTACGGATGAATCAAGTTTTATGGTCAAATATTGGCCAGCAATGTTGGAGCTTGATTTACATGAACAAAGGGCTTTTAAAACACAAACTTTAGATAACCAGATAAAAAGACCAATACTAATCACTATCACCAATCCTTGCAAGGCAAGTTGCACAATACTACCCTAGAATGCTCCAAACTGTTCAGTAAGCAAATCATCATCAACATTTTAGATTACGTATTTTAATTGAATCAATCTTATTGGTCATCTTAATTTTATGTCATTGGATTTTATTATTAAGCATAATTTTTATGCATAGCTTGTCTAGACATAACTTCTCCTTTTTCCTATATGATTTGTTGCCTGAATTCTAAGCTTGACCTGATTTTGAGGCCCAGTTAGTATATTCAATCTTTAACATATCTCTGTTTATTAGTTTTCATTCAAACGATACATGTATCAACATTGAATAAAGTAAGCAAAATATCAGTACAGTATGACAAACAATACGTTTTATCAGTGTACACCTCTGATCTATTGAGACAATGTTGATAATAAAATTTTGTATTCAACCGCTAATCTAAAGAAAAATAAAAATAAAAAATAAATCATAAAAGTAAAGTTTCATAACTTCTGTTAAACCGTGATCTCAAGTAATCGTGCTATTACATATTGGTAGCAATTATCTGTGTTCCCAACCGTGTCGCTTTGACAACAATCGTCTTATGGGTAGGATGTGATGTTATCTAAATTGTAATGGAAAAGCAGGGGACTTCTTAAAATCTTCCCAAGGTTGCCATATAGTGTTGTGGTTTTCTCTTTTGTTCTCAAATATCGCTGTCAGATAGTGCATTTCTTGGATGTAATTGAGTCTAAATATAAACTGAGGCACAGAAAGAGCCGGAGAAATCCAATTAAGTGCAATAACCCAGCGTGCTGCTGACCATATTTGCAATAATAAATAGTTAGCTGATTTGTCAAAACCAGGGAATGGGTAGTTCAATAAACTATGCTCTGGGGCTCGTAATATTGGGTTGTTAAATACGTCTGACGCTATCCGTATTATGGCATTCCAATAGTTTTCTACAATCGGACAAGTCCACCAAGAGTGTTTATAATCGCCGAACTCTCCACAGCCTCTAAAGCATTGTGGGGTTGAGGTAGAACAAATGGCATGTTTACGTGTTGGTGTAAAATACCACCGTGAAAGGACTTTATACGCCATTTCAGGTATTGCAATATTAGGTGATATTTTATGTGTTGAGTGCAATGCTTTAGACCAGTGTTCTGGAGTCCACGTTAAGGCTAAAGTATATTCAATCTTAACACCCATCCACTCCCCCAATCTTCCCAGCTCTGCCCATGCCACCAGGCCCCCCGACACGGGCTCTGTGCGAATGCTTAGATTGCCTCTATAGTATAATGAAAGTATATAATTTACTAAGTGAGTTAAGGTGCAAAGTGTAAAAAGTGTAAAAAAAGAAAAAAAAAAAAAGGGGCAAAAATGCACCTTATTTTGACTTTTTGGCATCACCACTGTATGGCTGCAAACATATGCTTCTGACAAAGTATGGAATATTGATAGTTGCAGCTTTTACCATCTATGTACAGGGTCTATATGCATGAATATATGCATGCCCCTTACTTGGGCAGGATGAAGACACAAGAGGCAGTTAAAAACTACTTTTACAAAATTCTATGTGTACCACTGCCCTAATTGTGTAGTTGCTGAGATAAGAAAGATAAAAGGAAATGAAAACCGAACAACAGCCGTGAAAAGGAAGAGAATAATCAAACCACAGTAGTGTTATAATTTTATGAAACCCTGATATCGTAAGTAACAGAAAATGGCTTACGTTGTAGAACTGATTGAGTAAAGCAAAAACACACACAAACAACGACACTGAACAGGCAAACTAACAAAAAGATTTCTCACTTAGATATGAGCAAAATGAGTAGCTCAGAGAGCTAGCATTCAGCATGTATTAGCTCCTCAGTTGAAGCGAGTCTTTTATCTGCCTGATCAGGTCCCCTTTAGAATGCGTGGGCAGAAGATCCTTGGAGTTAGTTACTGACCTGAAATTACTGATGGTATATCGGACAACATCTTGGTCTGAAAAACTATACATGCAGAGGTGGTGGCAAGCTACTAAGAGAAAAATGAAAGTCTAGACCTAATACTTAGGGGCAGATTTATTAAGGTTTGAGTTGAGATTTCCTTGAAAATTCGAGGTTTTGAGGTTTTTTATGGTCAAAACTCACATTTTTGGTAAAATAAAAAACCTGAATTTTTTCAAGTTTTATTATACGCCATTTAAAACCTGTCATGGTCATGTAGAAGTCAACGTCAGAGGCCCCTTGAACCATTTGAAGATGTTAATAGCCTGCATGATGTTCGAGTTTTGTCCAAAAACTCAAATGATTTGAGCAATTCCAGGAAGTCTCCTTACATCGACCTTTGATAAATAACACCCTTGCTCTAAGAAGACTTCATTGGGATGGCAGTATGGGGTCCATACATGTAGCAATTGTTGGGCAGCAAAAACAAAAGACAGACAATTGCCCAACTATATTTTTTAAATGCAAGCAAATTCAATCTAGTAAAGAAAGGCTCTGCTTAGTAAGTTTTGCACTTCTGTATATACTTTACAGAAAAAATAGTTAAATGGTATATACAGAATAATAGACACTTTCTTTTAAAATATAAGTATATTAATAGGCACTGAAGAGTTCTGTGGTGATGTGGTTCATGCAACTCCAATGTGAGTGCTAATATCTTAATAATATAAATGGAAACTCCACACCAATTTTTAACACAAAAGAAAGTCCAAAGCAAATTTCCAATATAGAATAATTACAAAAATGCAGTGGTTTCAAAGTTATCTGTAAATGCATTGAAAGCATTATACTGTATGTCTGTCTCTGATTGAAACCTGGCTGAGGGATAGATATTTATTGTTCCACGAATCAGAACCAGCAGAGCAGAAAGAGACACACAATCACTGCTTTAAATTGCAGTTCCTTTTACAAATCACTTAAAAACCAAAGTTTGATTACATTTAATGAATGTATATTGGCAAGTTATTTAGAATTTTATTTTTTCATTTTTATTTATTATGTGAAAAAGGGAAATAGGTGGAATACGATATTTTTCACATTCATATATTTTAATAAGCTGGGACACAAATTAAACTAAGCACTCTTTAAAAGGAAGTCAAGGATGCGGAGGTGTATTGCACCAAGTTCCGCCGGTGGGCAGTGGAGACTGGGTGGAACGACATGGCGATTCGCAGCCAGTTCCGTATTGGGCTGTCTGATTCTGTCAAAGATAGCTTGGTAAATTACCCTTTATCTTCCAACCTGGATGATCTCATGTCACTTGCCATCCAGGTAGATAGGAGGCAGAGGGAAAGAAGGGTTGAAAGGGGTTCTCCTTTGCATTCTGGGTTTACCAATGTTAAGTATAACTTTTCTAATATGGTGTCCAATGTTAAGTCCCCTAACCCTTCCGTGGTTCAACCTCAGGAGGAACCCATGCAATTGGGCATATCCCGTCTAACCCCTGAGGAAAAAACCCGCGGGCGTTCCCTTGGTCTTTGCATTTATTGTGGGGAGAAGGGTCATTTCCTGAATTTATGTCCTAAGAATTTTCTAAGAAAGCCGCAGAAACCCTACCTCCACACAGGCAGTATGATTGTTCTATAGATCTAATTCCAGGGTCTACTCCCCCTCGGGGTAGAACATACCCTCTTTCCTTGCCGGAGGCCCAGGCAATGAAGGAATATATAAAGGACAACCTTGAAAGAGGGTTCATCAGGCCTTCTAGTTCCCCTGCGGGGGCGGGCTTCTTCTTTGTGGGGAAAAAGGATGGTGGTCTACGCCCCTGTATAGATTATAGGGGTCTCAATAAGATCACCATAAAAAAACGCTATCCCCTCCCGTTAATTTCTGAATTGTTTGACCAGGTTAAGGATGCTAAGATCTATTCTAAGCTAGATCTTAGGGGCGCCTATAACCTCATACGTATTAGGGAGGGGGATGAGTGGAAAACTGCATTTAACACCAGGGACGGCCACTATGAATATCTGGTAATGCCCTTTGGTCTCTGTAACGCACCCGCGGTGTTCCAAGAATTTGTCAACGACATCTTTCGGCTTGATAAAGGGCCTGGTAGGCCCGAAACGTTGCCTAATTGTATGATGTGGGCTTAATAAATTTTGGTACACTTTTTGCAACTTGAACACAGTGTGCTGCTGGTTCCTTTCTACATGTTATTATGACCCAGTGACAGGAGTGGGTCCTCCAGTTACAGCACCTGACACTACAAGAAGTGGGAAACAGTAAGGTGAGCGCTCCACGTTTACAGAGAACGACATCTTTCGGGACCTGTTGGGGATATTCGTAGTGGTCTATCTTGACGATATTTTAATTTTCTCCTCTAACTTGGGTGAACATAGAAATCATGTTCATCAAGTCTTGTGCAGACTCAGGGAAAATAATCTTTATGCAAAACTGGAGAAATGTATCTTTGAGGTTACTTCCGTTCAGTTTCTAGGGTTTAATATTTCCAGCAAGGGTCTTGAAATGGATCCAGGCAAAGTGAGAGCTGTACTGGATTGGACCCAACCCCAATCATTGCGTGCTACCCAGAGGTTCCTAGGGTTTGCAAATTACTATCGTCAGTTTATTAAAAATTTTTCCCTAATTGTGTCCCCCATTACTAATTTAACTAAGAAGGGTGCTAACCCCAGCATCTGGCCTCCTGAAGCTGTACAAGCTTTTGACTTCCTCAAGAAGGAATTCAGTTCTGCCCCCATTCTTCAACACCCCGACACTGCCCTTCCTTTTATTGTAGAGGTAGATGCTTCTGAAGTTGGGGCGAGGGCAGTCCTTTCTCAAAGGCATCCAACAACCAACAAGGTGCATCCCTGTGCATTCTTCTCTAAGAAATTTCCCCTGCTGAGATCAACTATGATATCGGGAATAGAGAATTGTTGGCTGTTAAATGGGCCTTTGAGGAATGGCGGCATTTGCTGGAGGGAGCAAAACACATGATCACGGTTTATACTGATCATAAGAATCTTCTGTACATTGAGTCAGCCAAGCGACTAAATCCTAGGCAGGCCAGATGGGCGCTGTTCTTCACCAGGTTAAATTTTTCTTTAACGTTTAGGCCTGGTTCCAAGGATACTAAAGCGGATGCAATCTCTAGAAGCTTCGAGTCCGATTCCTCTGAGTCTAGCGAGTGCATTCCCATCATCCCCAGGGAAGTAATTGTAGCAGCACTTGAATCTGACCTTTCCTCTTTATTGTCCCCTGTACAATCATCTGCTCCGGTGGATACTCCCTCTGGGAGGCTGTTTGTTCCACAGGAGTTAAGGGAACAAGTATTGAGGGAGGTTCACGATTCTAAGATGGCGGGGCATCCTGGCATTTCTAAGACGGTGTCTCTGTTATCCCGTTATGTCTGGTGGTCTTCCTTCAAACAGGATGCTAAAGCCTTTGTTAACTCCTGTCCGATATGCCAACGGTCAAAATCATCTCATAACTCTTCCCAGGGTCTGTTAATGCCTTTACCAATTCCTGTGAAACCTTGGACCCATCTTTCGATGGACTTCATTGTAGATTTGCCCTCTTCCCAAGGGAAGACTGTGATTTGGGTGGTGGTGGATAGGTTCAGTAAGATGGGTCATTTTATTCCCCTTCCACACCTCCCTTCTGCTAAAACCTTGGCTGATCTGTTCATTACTCACATTTTTAAGTTACATGGTTTTCCTGAAAATATTGTTTCTGACAGGGGGGTTCAGTTTGTCTCGAAGTTTTGGCGTGCCTTCTGTTCTTTAGTAGGGATTGAGTTATCCTTTTCCACTGCATATCACCCCCAAACGAATGGTCAAACCGAAAGGGTAAACCAGTCCCTAGAACAATATCTTAGATGCTATGTGTCCGATAATCAGTCTACATGGTCCGAACTGTTACCCTGGGCGGAATTCGCATACAATAATGCTACCCATTCCTCCTCAGGAGAGTCTCCATTCTTTATTGTCAATGGGTTACATCCCAAAGGGTTTTCTTTTTCTGGCTCTAATTCCCCTGTACCCTCTGCACAATTCTTTGTCCGCAGCTTCCCTTGCTCAGAAAAGAGCTGCTGATAAATCCCGTAGGGAAGCACCCCAGTACAAGGTAGGGGACATAGTGTGGTTGTCTACAAAGAACATCAAGCCAAAGGTTCCCTCTCTAAAATTGGGTCACAGGTTTATAGGTCCATACCCCATCACTGCAATAATTAACCCATCCTCTGTTTGTCTTCAGTTACCTGCTAATTTTAAAATTTCTAATTCTTTTCATGTCTCTCTCTTGAAACCTGCCACTCATGTTCGTCATTTGTCTGTTCCTCCCCCAGTATTGGTTGAAGGTCAGCCTGAATTTGAGATCCAAGAGTTCCTAGATTCCCACCTCGTACGAGGTAAACTTCAATATCTCACTAAGTGGAAGGGCTTTGGTCCTGAGGAGAACTCTTGGGTCTCAGTAGAGGACATCAAGGCTGACCGCCTCAAGAAACAATACCATGCTAAATTTCCCGGTAGGCCTGGGGTCCAGTGGCCCCCCCTAGAGAGGGGGGTAATGTAATGAACGTACCTGGTGGTCTAGTGGGGGGACGGCAGGGACGTCTGCCGCCCCCTCGGCGGGGATGCCCGCCACGACGAGCAGCTTCCTGTAGGCCACAGGCGCCGGCGTCTTAGGGCGCGCGTGGCGCGCTCTGGTGTAATTTAAAGGCGCAGGCGCGCTGACGTAGTGATGTCAGCGCGCAATGGCGCGCAATTCAAACCCTATTTAAAGCCCATTAGGGCTGTGGGACCTTGCCCGTGATAGGATATTGTTTCCTGGTGCTTGTGCTATATTCTGAACCTGTTTGATTCCTGTTTTTGACCCCTGCCTGGCTATTTTGACTATTCTGACTTCTGGATTCTGACCCTTGCCTGATTACCGACTACCTCCTCTGATTAACCCTCTGATTGACTTCCTGGTTTGACCCTTGCCTGCCTGATAACGTTTATTCTCTGCCTGCCTCGACCCGGCCTGATCTGACTACTCTTTTGCCTAAACGCCTTGTACTACGATCTTCTGTCCAAAGACTTTGCTTTACTGTAGTGCCCCTCTGCCTATCCAGAACCCTCATCTTGCACCTCTCGTTTAAGTCCAGGTGGCATCCAAGTAAGCCGAGGGCTCCTCCCGAGGCCCAAAGGTGGTCACACTACTGGTGAAGCACGAGCCGAGACCAGGGTGCCTGGTGTTTGTTCTGGTGTTGGGTGCCGACCGTGACATTAACCCATTCAGCGACTGTATTGTATGCTACGGTCGCTATATAGATGACCTTATATTCATTTGGTGTGGGTCCTCTACCAGGCTCACAATGTTTTTGGACTATCTCAATACTAATTCCTTCAATCTGATTTTCACATTGAACAAAAACCCTACCCATATTGAATTTCTGGATACCTTGTTAATTGGTTCATCCAATACAGGCAAAATTGAATCTAAAGTCTACATTAAACCCACAGCGGGTAACACTATTTTGAGGGCAGATAGCTGTCACCTTCGCCATACAAAGACCAGTATTCCATTCAGTCAATTTTTGCGTTTCAGACGAAACTGCTCCACATTACAGTTTTTTGATGAAGAGACTTTTACCCTAAAAGATAAATTAATAAATAGAGGCTATTCTCCGGATTTGGTAGAATTGGCTTATCAAAAGGCTCGAACTAGGGATAGATATAATCTCCTTCCTAAAAACAAGGAAAGAAGGAATGAGAATAGGGAAATCCTGCTATCTAAAAACAATGACAAAACTATCATTTATTTCAATACACAATATAGTATGGAATTTAATGATATTTGTAAAATTGTACGCAAACATATTCCAGTTTTATACAATGATCCTATAATGAAAAAAATATTGAAGGATAGCGAATTAAAAACGATTTCAAGACGATCTCCCATTTTGGGAACAAAACTTTCACCAAGCATGATTTCCAGTCGAGGCTCTCCTTCATCCAATACTTGGTTGGCAGTAAAGGGCACCTACAAATGTGGGAAATTTCCGTGTAAAACATGTACAGTTATTTCGATCAGTACAGACTTTAAATCAAATGTTACAGGGAAAATATACAGCAACCATACATATAATAATTGCTGTAGTAGTAGGGTTGTGTATTTACTCGAATGTAAGTCCTGTATGAAGCAATATGTTGGACGCACAATCTGCCCTCTCAAAGACAGATTAAGGGAACACTTGCCATAGAAAAAGGTGATATTAAATCCCCCATCGGCAAGCACTTCAAATCCTGTAGTAAACGTGGTATCCAGGACTTAGGGGTTAAAATAATTGAAAAAGTACTTACTCCCTTAAGGGGAGGTGATCCACTCCTTTCTCTAAATAATCGTGAAGCTTTTTGGATTCTAACTTTGCATACACGCAATCCAGATGGGTTAAATACTAGATTTGATATTTCCCATTTTATTTGAACGAATTAAGTGGCTAATCATAATGTACTAATTGACGAATTGTGATAATTTTAGCTCTGGTTTTAACCTTAACTGATTTGTATCTAAGTATATTATGATGGATACATTTTTAATTTTGTAACTTAATACCTACTTTGTTTATTGGAGGTCACTATAGGAAATAGCTATTTAAATTGTTCCCTTTACCATTCTCTTTCATGCTTATGATTAAGGGCAGCTGAGCCCGAAACGTGTAAAGCAGGATATGCAGCGTGTATTTTAACATGGCTTAATAAAGATTGTGACTTTTAACTGATGGTCCGGTGTGCGGAATTCACCCTTTCTTCCTCATCTCAATATGTATACTATATCAAGTGTCTGTTTTCTTGTAGCCATGTCAGTCGAAGTAATATAAAAATACTGTGAGGGTTGGTTTGACTTTTTGTATAAGATAGTAATCTGGACAACAAGGGTTGAATACTGAAAGTTTCCCAACCAAACCTGCTGGTAGTCTCTCCCTCCCAAATGAAGCTTTTTGTTCAGGAGGCTGCACCAATGAAGTGAGTTAAAAAAAGTTAAGCACTGAGGATGGCATTGCAGAAGCCACCTCAGCCATCTCCTTATAGAGAAACGCCACTTTTTTTTTTTTGATTATATTCTGGTATCTGTATAAAGGATTTGTACATAACCGATTTGCTTGATAGAGTTGGTATTGTACACATTTTTTCGAGTTGTCAGAAATCCCTGAATTTTTCAGATTATCGTACGAGACCCAGCACAGATCATGATGTCAAGGAACATCTTCAGGGACATCTGCCATTGACTTCTTCATGACCTCGACAGGTTTTAGCTGGAGTATTTTCAGATTTGGCTTTCTAGCTTTGGGGTATAATAAATCTCTAAAAATTCAAGGTTTTTGTTTTTTCTTCTAAAAATTTGAGTTTTGTTGTTATGATCCACTACTCTGCCTGTTTGTCTGGGGGAGGCATCTGCTATTGCCAAGTTAAATTAAAGGCACAGAAAAAAAAGAATATCCATGCAGGTCATAAAACAGAAAAGTAATGATGAATTAATATAAAATATAAAAGATGGGGAAAATAAGGGAAGGAGTACTGAAGAAGGGAGACAATCCTAGCACACCTACTACTAAATATCTATCAGTTTTTATTAATTACACTGTAAGGACCAACTGCTCTGTGAGAAGTGGCTAAGGGTAATTTTTAGATACACTGTTACTACATGTTGCACATACAAAGAGACTGTATTTAAAAACAGAGCATAGGATATGTTTTCCCCATTTATAAACAGAGCATGGTGTGAAGTGAAAATGTTTTCCCCACAATACCAGTGTATCTTCAGCCACTTACTTAGTTGTGCCCACTTGTGTGCTAATTAACATTCATATTTCCATGAATCGAGCAAAAATTGCAGCTAGCTTTTTAAGAGTGGAAAATAGTGTCACTTTTTTATGAAACAGCGTAACAATCAGTGACCCACAGGACCCCAATAACTGTTGGGTCCCTAAGCTTTTCAAGAGTCTGCTTCATTTATATTTTTGTAATTCATGCTGAAAATGTGAAAGGATTAACATTCTCAAGGTATTTTGCAGACTTAAAATGTCACAGACTTATGTTGAACCGCAGGAAGGAGAAATCATAGTAGATAGCTGACCACAGAAAATTTTCCACCCAGTACATTGTTCGCTGTACTTTGCAGTTCTCCGTTTTATCTGTTAAATTTCCTGATATTTAGCTTAAGATGTGTCATTTCTTCACTTTAGAAGGTTAAAAGGATGGTCAAACACTAAAAAATTCAACCCACTCTTGTCACATATATATTCCATATATGAATTTATTTTTCAGTGTTTTAACAAAAAAATAATATGCAGACAAGAGGTTGATAAATGTATTTCACCTTCATTATAACCATTTGAGCTGAAAACTCTATTTCTCTCCTGAGCTGATTTTTTGCTCTTAAGCATAAAAAAAAATCTTCTTTTGATAGAATCAAAGTGTTAAAATTTTATTTATGCTGAAATTGTATATAATACAGAATATTTACCTCCTGGGACAAAAGGAAAAATACCAAAAATAAGGAGCAAATCTCAATGTTTTTTCTTTGCATTTTGGCCCCATATGGTTTGTACCTGCTGCCTATACATGCAAAATTCTGTCCCCTGACTAAAATCATGTATAAATAAAGGAAGATCCTTTAATTAACTAAAAAAGTTCTGATAAAACAGATACAGGTATGTTATCCATAATGCTTGGGACCTTGGGCTTTCCATGTTTTTTCAACAGTCACAGATACATGAGGTCAGTGCTGGGCTGCAGACTTAGGCCCTTGTGGGCCAACCATTATTAAAGTGCATAGTAGTAGTACAACATTTAAGTTGCCCTTAAAGGCAACAAAGCAAAGCCCTTATAGGCTGCAAAGCAAAAGCAGGGACACAGCTAGAAGACCTACTTGCACCCACAGTCAGGATAGGACCTTCTTCCTCGGCCCCTTCCATTAGGGAAATTAAAAAGGTATGTCTCCTATCTGTGTCCTTATAGTCCGCTTTTTTTATATGTATGGAAAAATAGATCTGCTCTCCATTGCACAAACCTGTTGCGAATGTATCTCTTCAAGTTGCTGAAGCACTTGTACACCACATCTCTGTTACAGTGTACAGCGCTCAATTCATCTGCTTCTAGCTGCCGGGCTGTTTCCATCTGGCAGCATTGAACACACCAAACAAACTGTCCTATAGATCCATCACCTCATCAACCAGTGCCAATTTCTCGTCACTATAAAATCTGGGGCCAATTTTGGAGCTTAGCCCCTCCCCCTGGTGTGTTGGGGTGGTAGTGGAGTCCTCCTCTTCCTGACTCCACTCCCGGAGGGATGTTGGTCATCCTCCTCCTGGCTATACTCCCCACCCCCTGCCCTGGGTTCCCTTCCCTACCCCCTGCCTTTACTCCCTTCCCCACCCCCCTACCCTGGATCCCCATGACTACACTCCCTCCCCCCCGGGCCACCCTGCTTACACTTCCTTCCATGTGGCCCTCCTGCCCTGGCTCCGTTCACCCTCCTCTCCCCTTTCCCAGACCTCTTGGGCCATCTCCTCCTCCCCAGGGTCTGGTGCCCTTTCCCTCCACCTTGCAGCCTACTCCTATCTGAGATGCTGACCCTCCCTCTGCCCTCCCTTTGGGGTTCCCTACTTACTACCCCGCTCTCTGGCCCCCGCTCAAACAAGCCCTGAGTCCTCCCCCCCACTCCTCTTCCCTACCACTTCTGGCCATGGTTTTTTTTAAAAAAACTTGGTTTGGGCAGCCTTCAAAAAACACCTCCTTCGTGTATGCTTTTGAAACTGCAAATGAATAAAATGCGTGCCAGTGCTCCTGAAATGGCTTCTGCAAGACCTCCTGTTTGTCAAAAATAAGCAGGAAGCATGAAAAGAAACATCCATTTATATTTCTCAAATTTTTTAAGGAAACTGCTTGGAAAACTTTAATCTTTTGGGGAAGCAATCCAAATTATTCATACAGTTTGTCTCGAAAAATGTGGGTCGCTGGGGAGAAAATACAATAAAATCGTACGATTTTTTGGTGAATAAGAATAAATAAGCCAAATATCATGGATTTTAAAAACCACTAAAAAATCAAGTTTATTCCAACAAGCACACCAGTAGATCTTATCAGTTAGTACATATCCTGCCCCTGGCTATAATAAAGGAAGTTCTCAAGAGAACTTCCAGAAGTCATAAACATATTAGGAACTAATAACAGTCATAAACGTATTAGGTAATTGAGTTCAACAGTTCCTTTCCGACAAAGCTGTATTATATAAGATATTGAGTTAACTGAATATTTCTAGGGTTTAGCAGTTCTTCTCTACAAAGCTGAGTTACACACTTCTATGATATATGTGCGTTTGTCTTAGGTTCAACAGTTCCTTTCTACAAAGCTGTTTTGTACAAAACCATTATTAAAGTATTATTCATAACCACTGATACAAACCTCTCTCATTACATTCCCATGTGGTGCAACTTCATAGGTTGTGCATTTAGCCACATTCATTGTTTCTATATTTTAAGTGTGTTTTATGGCATTATGGCCTGAGGAGAACGACTGTTCTTTTTGCACACTTATATATGTGTACTTTATGTAACTTGTATGTACTTTACCCCTGCACCCATCCATACCACAATGCAGAATAAAGACCAAAGACTAAGTTTAGAAGAATAGAAGTATAACCATTAAGCATAGGCAGTGGCGGAACTACCTGGGGAGCAGGGGGTGCAAGCGGGCCAGGGCCCGCACCCCCTCAGGGCCCCCTGGCAGCTCACGCGCCACTGTCAAATGCGGCCGAACGGAGGGGGGTGGGGCCCAGCTGCGCGTCACGCACCAGGGCCCGCCCCCTCTAGTGACGCTACTGAGCATAGGTTGCCAATGTGTGGAGCTGAAGGGGTCAGAAGCCAAAAGTACAGTCAGGGTGAGATTTGTGGTGAATGTTTTTCTTCTCTTATTTTGCTCAGACCAGAGTCCAAATAGTATTTGGGGGAACATTTATTTGCTCACCTGAAGCTCGCAAGATGAATGATTAGATGATGATGATGGCCATATGCTGGAACCCAAGGATTAGATTACTGTCTTGTATGCATTTTCAAACTAAATCAGTGCTTTACTTTTAAATCAAGTATAGTGTTACACACCTAACCACAGTTTAATATTACCATCATGTGTAAAGTTGCACACTGAAGCAAAGCTTTATTGTAGTACAGTATGGGATCTGTTATCCGGAAACCCATTATCCAGAAAGCTCCAAATTACGGAAAGGCCATCTCCCATAGACTCCATTTTAATAAAAAAAAATTCCGATTTGTAAAAATAATTGTCCTTCTTCTCTGTAACAATAAAACACTACTGTGTGTTTGATCCAAACTAAGATATAATTGATCCTTATTAGGTTTAATTAATGTTTAAATTAGTTTTTAGTAGACTTAAGGTATGAAGATCCAAATTATACCCTTAACCGGAAAGCAACAGGTCTTGAGCATTCTGGACCTGTATCTAGAAAGTTCAGAAATACAGGAAGCCCATCTCCAACAAAGACCATTTTAAGCAAGCAATTATAATTTTTTTCAAAATGATTCTTTTTTTCTCTGTAATAATGGCAGATTTAAGTTATGATGATCCAAATTACAGAAGGATTGCTTATATGGAAAACCTCAGGTCTCAATCATTAAAGATAATAGATCCATTAACTGTACCATTTATATTATAATATATTAATAGATTAAGTAAGACACTGATCAATGTATCAAGCTTTTTAAAGTATCTGCTCTTACAAAAACCTCAAAGGCCACTTGAACCTTGCATATATAGCTATTTATGTTTTTTTCTCTGCCTGAGAGTACAAAAGTTTTTAAATCAGGAGCACTCCTCCAACTTCTCTCCATACCAGCGGGATCTATTCCAATGAAAGCAAACTTTTATTCATATAGTTAAGATACAGGAGCTTAAATCATCATCCCCATACCACACGTTTGACGAGTTTTGTGGCTACTCAAAAGCCTTACTGATTTGACTGCACCATCTCCAGCCATCCTTTCGGCAGATTATTCTCTAGGGTTTACATGGACATACCATTATCCTTCACCATTTACCCTTTTATATTTCACCATTGTGTTTCACCCTTCCATTCACAGTCAAGGGATTTGGTCAGGGGATTGATCCAGAGACTTCATTTATATCCTCCCAAGAGCATTTTTATCTCAAAAATAATATTTCAATTTTTGTTTCTTCTTTTTATCTGTTTTGCAAAAAAATATTTACACGTTCTACCTTTACTGGTTCTTTTTTATGCTTTCAATGTAAAATCAGTTGCTACCACACTTTTCTTAACATCTCTGCATTCATGCAACCCTCGGATATTGCATTATTATATAGCGTCACATTCTCTGGAACCATCCAGGAGATACAATGTATATTTTTTCATGTTACATGAAACCTGGTTCTTTCAAGACTTGGTCCTGTTTTTTATGTTAGTAAGTCTAAAACCATTGCAAACCTATGGAACAAGGTTTAAGCAACAGTTTTCGAGAGAGGTTCCTTGGCTAGCTATGCACCTGTGTAATATTACCCTTTTTACTCTTATATTGTATTACAAATATAAAGTTGTTACAATCTGAATATGTGAGAATGAGAATAGCTCTAGTTTCCCATAACGTTAAAAACTTAATTCACCCATAAGGCACACTTACCTACATAGATGCTTTCCCTTAATTCCACTCTCACATAATATTTACTGCAGACAAAGTTACTGATCCTGAAAGTCAGCAGATTTTACTTCAGAGAACTATGCTTGGTAAAGTTATTTTTAATGTATATGCTCCCCCTACAGGCTGACAATGCTTTTTTCTCTGCAATTGCTCAACATAACAAGGGGGAAATTTTCTTATTGGGAAACTTTTATTTAGCCCTACATCCAAAGTTGGACCAGAAAGGCCCACTACATTAACCTCTAAGGCTGCCCCAAAGTTTGTAAAAACTTTTCTACACAATGCTGAAATTATATATATATATTATATATACATTGAGATTCCTGCATCCTAAAGATATTGACTATACTTTTTACTCACCTGTGCAGCATTTCTACTGACTATACAGTATAATGTTTTGCCTATTTAGTTGAATGCAGGAATTGAGCCAATTGCATGGTTCGATCACTCCCCTCGTAGCCTAGCAGTTACATCTAGTCTGCATCTAGTCTGCATCTAGTCTGCCTGGCAGATGTGCATGGTGACTTAAAGTGCTGGTTCACTTTTACGTTAACTATCAGTATGTTATAGAACACCCAATTCTAAGCACCTTTGAATTGCCCTTCATTATTTGCCTTTTCTTCTGACTCTTTCCAGCTTTCAGTTGCAGGTCATTGACCCATCTAAAACAAATGCTCTGTAAGGCTACATATTAAGGGGGTTATTTATCAAAGGTGAATTTATTTTTACTCTAATAAATGTGAATGTACTTAAAACACGAATGGGAGGTTATTTATGAAATAACTCGAAAGACTAATATTCGATCTAATAGTCCCGACCTGAAAATTCTAATCAAATTCGAATCCAGTTTTTCCTCAAATGTCAGGAATGCATTTAACATAATCAAAAGGCTCAAGGGACCCTTGCCATTAACTTGTAAATTAACTTGTCAGGTTTTAGGTGTCGAATATTCGAATTAGAACTGTTTCCATGGTAGAGGCGTGATAAAATCACTAATTACAAATTTATTTGAATCGGAGGATTAAAATTCAAATGTACTATTCAACCCTTAATAAATCTGACCCTTATTATTATTGCTACTTTTTATTACTCATCTTTCTATTTATATCCCCAGTCTCTTATTCAAATCAATGCATGGTCGCTATGATAACTTGGACCCTAGCAAACTGATGAAATTGCAAACTGGAGAGCTGCTGAAAAAAAAGCTAAATGACTCAAAACAATCAACAATGACTAAAAACAATAAAAAAATGAAAACCAATCGAATATTGTCTAAGAATATCACTCTTCACATCATACTAAGGGGCCCATTTACTTTGCTCGAGTGCAGAAATAGAATAAAAAAAACTTAGAATTTCGAATGTTTTTTTTGGCTACTCGAATTGGCTACTTCGACTACGACTTTGAATCGAACAATTCAAACTAAAAATCGTTCGACTATTCGACCATTCGATAGTCGAAGTACTGTCTCTTTAAAAAAATTTCGACCCCCTACTTCGCCACCTAAAGCCTACCGAAGCTCAATGTTAGCCTATGGGGAAGATCGTTTGATCAAACTATTTGCAGTAAATCATTAGACTTCGATATTCGAAGTCGAAGTATTTACATTTGGCAGTCGAATATCGAGGGTTAATTAACCCTCGATATTCGACCATATGTAAATCTGCCCCCAAAAGTTAACTAAAAGAACAATCCCTTTAATGGCCCCTTTAATCGTGAATATCACACCCAGTAGTCTCTAATGACAGAAACCTTTCATAAACGTAGAAAACCTATGTTTGCGATAGCTTAAAAACCACTGAAGTGGTCAAAGCATAAATTTAAAAAAATAAGCCTGACTGCCTGTTGAAGAAAACATTGCAGCCATTAGGTAACCCCAATATGGAACTTGTTACATAATCCGATTGACATTATAAAAGTAGTTAAAGATTTCTATACTAAATTGTACACAATGACTTATAAGTAACTTTGCCCAAATTATCCTCTTATGAAAATATAGCTCTAGGGGGTAAATTTATCAAAGAGTGAAGTTCCACCACTAGAGTGAAATTCTGCAGCTCTCAATTCATTTCTATGGGATTTCGAAAGGCGTATTTATCAATGGGTGAAAGTGAAATTTCACCCTTTGATGAATACGCCCTTAAAAATCCCATAGAAATGAATGAGGAGTGGCAGAATTTCACTCTAGTGGCGGAACTTAAAATTGATAATAAATTATTTTCTAAAATCCTAGCTAGCAGGCTCAGTTTTATCCTTTCATGGCTAATTCACCATAACCAATCAGGTTTTGTCCCGGCAGGCAATAGATGGAAGGAATGGATTTGTGCCTTTTTTAAAGCCAAGTTAACTAAGTACCCATTTATACCCTTAAAGGCATCCTGTCATCGGAAAACATGTTTTTTTCAAAATACATCAGTTATTAGTGCTACTCCAGCAGAATTCTGCACTTAAATTCATTTCTCAAAAGAGCAAACAGATGTTTTCATATTCAATTTTGAAATCTGACATGGGGCTAGACATTTTGTCAATTTCCCAGCTGCCCCTGGTCATATGACTTGTGCCTGCACTTTAGGAGAGAAATGCTTTCTGGCAGGCTGCTGTTTTTCCTTCTCAATTTAACTGAATGTGTCTCAGTGGGACATGGGTTTTTACTATTGAGTGTTGTTCTTAGATCTACCAGGCAGCTGTTATCTTGTGTTAGGGAGCTGCTATCTGGTTACCTTCCCATTGTTCTTTTGTTTGGCTGCTGGGGGGAAAAAGGGAGGGGGTGATATCACTCCAACTTGCAGTACAGCAGTCTTGAGTGATTGAAGTTTATCAGAGCACAAGTCACATGACTTGGGGCAGCTGGGAAATTGACAATATGTCTAGCCCCATGTCAGATTTCAAAATTGAATCTGTTTGCTCTTTTGAGAAAATGGATTTCAGCACAAAATTCTGCTGAAGCAGCACTATTAACCTATTCATTTTGAAAAAAAATTTTTTTCCCATGAAAGTATCCCTTTAATGGGGCTGTATTAGGTAAATCCATAATGGAAAATACATACATAATGGTTAAATAATAAACTTAGCTGTGACAAGCAATTGCAGGCAGCATCTGCAAAGGCACACAATGTATTGAGCTGTATTAAAATGGGCATAGATTTACAGGAGGAGGGTTATACTTCCACTTTACAGAGTGCAAATTATGCCCAATCTAGAATATGCAGTGCAGTTTTGGTCTCCAGAGCTCGAGCTCTTAAATGGGGTTGTTCACCTTTGAGATAACTTTAAGTATGATGTAGAGAGTGATATTCTGAGAAAATTTGCAATTGGTTTTCATTTTTTGTAATTTTGGTTTTTGAGTAATTTAGCTTTTTATTCAGCAGCTCTTCAATTTGTTCTTAAGCAATCTGGTAACTAGGGTCCAAATTACCCTAGCAACCATGCATTGATTTGAATAAGGCACTGGAATATGAATAGGAGAGGCCTGAATAGAAGGATCAGTAATAAAAAGTAACAATAACAATAAATTTGTAGCCTTACAGAGCATGTTTTTATAAGGAAGTCAGCGATTAGCTTTTCCATTAGAAAGCTGCAAAAAGTCAGAACAAAGGGGCAAATAACTATAAAACAAAAAAAATGAAAACCAATTGAAAAGTTTCTATAATATAATACAAGTTACCTGGTTTTCCTCCTAAATGAAAACCAATTTTCTCTGGGTCATAACTGTTGCTTTTGAATCTGACCTGCATGATGAAAATCAATTGCAAACTCACTGAACAGTTATGTCCCATGTGGCCTCCCTTAAAGTCGCTGACTAACTCAAGAGTTAGAGAGCTGAAAAGCAGGAAGTAGTGTTCTGGCTATTATGTTAGACATCCAGTCACTCCAGCCTTTATACATTACATTTTTGGCTATCTAACTATATTAGAAACATTTTTTATTTTGCACATACAATCTATTTACACAGTTTTTATTTCTACACTGAACTGCCCCTTTAGGTATTTATTAGATTCATTAAGCATTGCGTTTTTAACAAAGTAAATGAATAACAGACAAAAAACAAGACTGTAATCAGGGTATTGATAATGTCCCTATGTTTATTACATCTTGTAGAAGACAATGTGATAAGATCAAGCTGTAAGGAAATATCTGCCCGTGCTTTAAAGCGATCCCAAATTATATGAAATTCTCAAATATGGTTGTTGCTTTGTCGCATGGTGTTCAGCAACACCAGGTAATATTTTATCTCCAATGGATGTCCATGCAAGGTCTCTGAATAAAACTTGAATAAAAGATTTGATACATTACATTTTGGTTAACTGTAAAAAATAAGGTCCTTGTTAGCACAACAATAATGGGACCTTCTCATGCCACTGTTACTGGTAAGAGATGCCGTTGCCACACAGCATAACTAGACTGTGAGTGTGATCTAAAGCAAATCTGAATTAAACAGACACACAGCGAAAAGAAGAACCTATATACTCAAAATTACTTATTTGAATATTACTTAGGGGCAGATTCACTAAGGGTCGAATTTCGAAGTAAAAAATACTTCGAAATTCGACCCTCGAATTGAAATCCTTCGACTTCGAATATCGAAGTCGAAGGATTTAGCGCTAAACGTTCGTTCGATCGATTCGAAGGATTTTAATCCAACGATCGAAGGAAAATCCTTCGATCAAAAAAAGTTTAGCAAGCCTATGGGGACCTTCCCCATAGGCTAACATTGACTTCGGTAGGTTTTATCTGCCGAAGTAGGGGGTCGAAGTTTTTTTTAAAGGGAAAGTACTTCGACTATCGAATGGTCGAATAGTCGAACGATTTTTCGTTCGAATCGTTCGAATCGAAGTCGAAGGTCGTAGTCGAAGGTCGAAGTAGCCCATTCGATGGTCGAAGTAGCCCATTCGATGGTCGAAGTACCCAAAAAATACTTCGAAATTCAAAGTATTTTTCATTCGAATCCTTCACTCGAGCTTAGTGTGTCACTTTTGTACAATAACACTAAGGGGCAAATTCACTAAAATGCGAAGCGGCTAACTTAATTTGCCAGCGTGGCATAATTTCGTTCCTAACTCATTTACAGGTGCTGGTGTAAATTTGCTAGCGAAGTGGATCTACTCTAGCGCTACTTCACACCCTTATGCCAGGCAAAGTTGTGCTATGGCGAAGGGACGTAACTACGCTAATTCACTAACTTGTGCATTTTACTGAACGTTACCTCTTGCGCCAGACTTGCCTTCGCCACCTCAGATCAGGTAAAGTGCAATAGAGTAGATAGGGATTGCTTCAAAAAAAGTTGAAATTTTTTCTAAGTCCCAAAAAACTCTGGCGTCTTACTTTTTTAAGGGTGATAGGCTGAAAAAGATTATTTTGGGGGTACCCTCCTTTCCCCCTACATTTCCTAAGATATGGCACCTAAACTATACAGTGGGCACATGTATAGTGCAATATAACAACTCTATTTTATTTTATGAAGCTTTCCCAGGCTTGTGTAGGGTAATGTATTTGTTGCTACATATACGTCCATTGTACTTTAACTTGGCGCCGTATGCAAATTAGGCATCGCTAGTATAACTTCGCTTTGCTTGACGAATTAACGCTAGTGCAACTTCGCTACCTTTCGCCTCCCTGAGCGCAACTTCGGATTTTAGTGAATTAGCGGCGCCCTGGCGAAGTGCGGTGAAGGTGTCGCTAGCGTGTTTCAGCACTTAGCGAGTTTGCCCCTAAGACTCCATATTATGTGAAAAACTCGCCACTGTGTAGTAAAACACAGGCTCCATTTCACTAGGCCCTAGTTTAACCCACAATACTGTTGTTTTTTTTTCATCAAACTTAGCAAAAGTCGTATTCATTGCACAAGTGGCCGCAACTCTAAGCAGAACATATATGAATTAATGTGAGCAAGACGGTCGGGTGGCAGCGGGGAAAGCTAATAAACAACAAGCTTTTGTTTGTTCCCTGACATGAAAGGAGGTGCGAGTAGAGGAAAAATAATCATGACATTACGCCCACAGCTTAGATTTCTGCAGTACTGGTCTACAGTGCCACGCCCCAAAAAAGGGCAACGTGCCGCGTCACTGCGTTAGTATACGTGTCGTGACGCCAGAGTCTCGCGACACAAGGCTAGTGACGTAATTATTAGGCGCCCGGCAAGAACCGAGGAGCTCGATGTTATCGTCGTTGCCTGTGGCTATACTGGACTGTGGGCTGTATTAAGAAAATCGTGACTGTCCCGCTTTTTGGGCGGTATGTTTACCCGATGGCTTGCGGTTGTGTTACATTTCTACACGATGTTTGTGATCGCTCTCTTTCCTCATGCATTGCTCATGCTTCTAGCATTGACACACCATCTCATTCAGTGAGAAAGGGCTGCATACAGTTCGTACGTAATTGCAGTCACATTGCTTGTTCTTTAAGTTCCAACCTGCCCCCAAACTGTTTCTCACTTGAAAAATGTTACTATTCAAAAATCTAAAATTACTCATCAGTAAGAAAACTACTTACATAGAATCTCATGGTGCATTTCTTAAACGTTCTTTCTTGAAGCTGTTTATTGTGTCTGCCAGCACAAATACTACAGGCAGAGAATTCCACCACTTACTAAGCTTAAACACAGAACGTTTTAGCATGTTAACATGGAATCTCCTTTCTTCTAATCTGATTGGATGCCCTTGTGTCTGCTGGAAGGATCTACTGGCAAAGTATTAGAGACTTTATTTATGCAGAGTTATCACATCTACTCCTAAGTGTCTCCCCAGTGTAAACATTTCCAAATTCTTGGCCTTTCCTTCTTCATTCCATACCAGGTGTAAAATGACACTTTACACTTCAATATTAGAAAAAAACAGGCACACATAGACTTAAAGGAGAAACAAACCCTTAATAAAAAAAACCCTACCCTACATTATGCAGATTCTGTCCAGCGGAGTTTACAGGCGCCACCTTTAGACACTTTGGTAATATTCTAAATGAGACCGGTGCTTCTGCAATTTTTTGTGAGTTTTGGCGCATGCGCAGTTGTTGTGAAACAGAAAATTGCTCCAACTGCGCATTTGCGGCTTCGCTGGTCTCATTCCGAAGATAAGTGAACTCCGCTGGACAGAATCTGCCTTCTATGGACAAAGGCAGGGCAGAAGGCACGTAAAAGGCAACACTTGGAACCAGTTACTTATACAGAATCTGCACGGAGGGTTGAGTAAAGATTTAGGGGCATTAGCCCCGGGGGGGGGGCAGCTAGACTGGAGGGGGTCTTTGTAGGGTAGGGTTTTTTTTGTTTTTTTTATTAAGGGGTTGTTTCTCCTAGAAAGTAATTTGAAAAAGTATTTCTGGTAAACTCTGAATCTGAAACCAACTGAACTGAAAAAGTGTTGGAACAATTATATTCAGCGAGTTCGAGTTGTGAAGCCCAAAAACTTGGATTGATTGAGTTTTTGGTGAGAAAAAACTCAAATCACTCGAATTGATCAAGTTTCGGGAAAAACCCTCTGAAAAAACGTGAACATCATGCAGGCAATTAACATCGTCAAATGGTTCAAGGGACCTCTGCCATTAACTCATATATGACCTCGACAGGTTTTAGATGGTGTATTTTCATATTCAAGCTTTTCCATAGTTTTCCATATTATGGTCGGCTTTCGAATCCAAACAGTTAGTCATGTCTTTAAAGGAAAACTATACCCCCCAAACAATGTAGGTCTCTATTAAAAGATACTGAGTAAAACAGCTCATGTGTAAAACCCTGCTTCATGTAAATGAACCATTATCATAATAATATAATTTTTTAGTAGTATGTGCCATTGGGTAATCATAAATAGAAAATTGCCATTTTAAAAAATAAGGGCCACCCCCTGAGATCGTAAGATTCACTGTTTACACATACAAACCACATGTAAGGTCACATGAGCCAATTAACAGACAGAGTTCTGCCTTTTGCTTCCTCACTTCTTCCTGTTACAGTTACTGTTGTAGTATTTCTGGTCAGGTGATCTCTGAGGCAGCACAGATAGAGTCACAAAATGGTGGCTCAAGGCAAGAGATGTAAAAGGGCAATATTTATGTAAATATATATTCCAGTTTGGTAAGATTCTTTAATATGTCATTCAATTTGATATAAACTATCTGTTGCTTAAGTATTCATTTTGGGGGTATAGTTTTCCTTTAAAGCTCTGGACAGCAACTGAACACGATCATTATTTGTTTGGCAGTATTCTCAAGTTTGAATATGCAAATAAGGATTTGTTCAGTATTTGTCCAGATCTTTTGTGGAGGATTTGGTATATGTCTGTATCCAAAAACTATAGATATGATGCATCCTTCTTTAAAAGGAATTGTTCTGAAGCATTTATTTCGCAAAGCCTATCTAGCTACCCAGTTTTATTTTTGCACAATTTGTTCACTTTAATAATTTTTACATTTCCATTAAACGCAACTGATTGATACGCATTATATATTCTACGAACTGCTAGTAAATGTGGTTTTTTTTTGTTTGTTTTTATAAAAAATGCAGCACATTACATTCTTGTCCTTGGCATTATCTGCTGCTTTCAACCAGAAGTGTTCTCTGCCCTATGAACCTTACCAATAGCTTTTGTTAACCTTTTTAACGCTGTTCACATTTGTTTTTTTAGATTAAAACAATAAAATGTCTTTATATGATGATCTTGGTGTGGAAACTAGTGATTCAAAGACAGAAGGATGGTCAAAAAACTTCAAATTATTGCAATCCCAATTGCAAGTTAAAAAGGCAGCTCTTACACAAGCAAAGGTACGTTGATTCTCACTAGGTGATCAATTGAAGGTTATGAGTCAGATTTGACCAAAGCTAGCCATAAAGTTCCACTCATTTGCTGATCTAACAATTGGCAAGCCAGATTGTGTCTACCAGCTCATATAGAGCTTCTAACCAGGATAACAAATACTTTGCTGATGCCTGGGCCGATATCCGTTGTGCAGGTCATTGTTTTGAAAAAAAATTTATTCACAGCAATAACTTCGACTTGCTTAATGGAAAGCCAAGGTGCCATGCCTTGAGCCTAATACATTGTCAGTTGGGTAAACTGTATAAATAACTGTTGGCATTCGCTCCAGAGGATCACTTCAATCGTCTAGGCTTGTAAAATCAAAGTTACTTCATAGAAACTTCTGCTTAGCTTTGCACATTTCATGCTGTACCTTGTTGTACCTCATACTCGGTACAGCACAAAATGCACAAGGCTGAGCTGATGCCGATGTTTCAGTAACTGATTTTACAAGCCTGGATTGGAGTAATCCTTTGGAGTTCATGCCAACTGACAGTGCTGTAGGCTCCGGACATAACATCTGGTCTCTTTAGAAGACCATTGTTTAGGCCTTACCAGGTACCAGTAACTTGCTCACCATCTGGAATGACTTGCAATGACAGTGGTTCACAGCTATTGTTGGTCTATGTATGGTTTCTTTTAGAAATCCTTCTTTTGTTTATTGGTCCAAAAAGAATGCAGTCTGTATTTTGATTTTATGTAATGTTTTGGTTTTTGCAAGATTACAAAAAGCAGTTGGTTTGGCTATGCTGGTGTTTAGCCAAATTGTGCTAAGCCAGTAGTTTGGCCACTGGTCAATGATCAGATAATATGAGGGCACTGGACAGACTTGTCAGGAGAACACTGTATTTATTGCCGACAGGATTGTCCAGCCAGTCTGGTTGACAATATATTGATTGGAGAGGGTGTTGATTTGGACTTCCTCAGTGGGCTTAGCTATGGCCTGCTTGGGTTTACATTCTGCATTATGTTTTTTTAAATATCTTGTGCTTAAGGGGTTATATTCAGTAGTTCACAGCAAGAGCTCAGTTTTTTTGAAAGGTATAACTTGATGTTTAAACTTTTTTAAAATCTTAAGTTCATTGTATGTGTCATATTTGCTTGTTGATAAAATGGTATTAGACATTCAGAAGCAAATGTTCAGTGCTGTTAAACTGTATATTTAAATGTATGCAAAGTCTATTTTTTTTTTGTCATTACTTTTTATCTGGGAGTCTGGAAGCTGACTTCATATAATTGTCATGCTACATTTATTATTTCTAACCTTTCTGTTTATTTTTCCATTGAAGACGCAGCGAACAAAGCAGAGCACAGTTCTTGCTCCTGTCATTGATCTTAAGAGAGGTAGTGCATCTGAAGAACGCCAGATTGTAGACACACCCCCCCATGTGGGTGCTGGAATAAAGGTGATCTTTATCAACAGACTTGTCAAGAAAATCTGTCTGTCAGACACAATTTTCAGAAATATTTCTTTTGTCAAATAAGATCACTCTTGGGTTATGTTATTATTTGAGAATAATGTGACATTAGAGTCTGTTGGGCCATGGGTTCCATATTCAGCCATTTGTTTATATATGTATCTAGATATAGTTTATGAGCTGTTCTTAAACAACAAAAACATAATGCAGTAGCATTCCTCAAATCTTTATAGATCTTTATAGATATGTAAAAGTCTGATGCCCTGAAAGGAAGTGTCTGGAAAGTTTAATTTAGTGGTTTAGTTGCCCTTTAATTCAAATGCTTGTGGTGTATTTTAGTAGCCCCCCCCCAGTCGTGTGGATTTATTTCTCAATCTGTTTTATTGATTATTAAAAATGTTTTATTTTTTATTTTAGCAGGAATCTGTTCACAGTGGGTTTTCAGCTGCTGAAGTTCTGGTCCCCTTGGCAGATGAATATGACCCCATGTACCCTAATGACTATGAAAAAATAGTTAAACGTCAGAGAGAGGAGAGGCAACGTCAGCGGGAACTGGAAAGACAGAAAGAAATAGAAGACCGGGAAAAGTATGTTGAAATGCCTTATTTAAAGGGGATCTAAAGAGTCCATAATATTTTCCCACTGCGACCGTAGTTCTCTAAAGTTCACAAGTTCTTTTGCCATGTATCTTATTATATTAAAGTATTACGTAAATATGGCTTTATTGTATTACACTATAAGCAAACTTCAGAAGAATGAACATGCTATTGTTTAAATGTCTTGTGAGAGAAAACTGTTTAAAACTTAAAGCCACAGTTCTAGCAACAGCTACATTTACACAAATCCAGTAGGTTTCACAGTAGAGGATTCTTAAGCAGTATCTGGACTGCTGGGGTACAGTTTTTATAGAGTAACATGGTTTTAAGGATATGGTCCTGATGTACCCTATAAGTACGAAAACTTGTGGCAGCCAGTAACTAGAGCAATCAGATTCTCGGAACCTGGAGCATGGAAACAGAAGCGTTGCAGCTCAGACAGGTTATATTAACAGCCATATCTTATAGTCGTCATGTCATGGGAAGGGATTTATTGTTTAATGCGTATAATCTTTTTGATGCCACGTGCCTTTCAATTGTGCGGCATAAACTCACTGCTGTGACCCAGTTTTTAATGTGGAATAAGCTGACCGTATATATACACACATTTTACTTTATGTAAATCATCTGCTGAGATACTTGTTGTTTCTTAGAGAGCCAAACCTCTCACTACTGCAGAACCAGTTGATTTTTTTTTTTTAAGTTTTCTATCTACAACCTTTCTGATCACCTCCCATAAGATCCCTGTTATAATGTCCTAACAAGAAGTCTAATTGGGTCTGTAAGTAGAACTCTTCAGGAACATTCACATACTTTTTTTTTTTTTTATAAACTAAACAGACACAGGTATGGGATCCGTCATCTAGAAAGCCATTATCCTTTTACGGAAAGGCTGTCTCCCATAGACTCCGTTTTATCCAAATAATTCAAATTTTTAAAGTGATTTCCTTTTTCTCTGTAATAATAAAACAGCAGCTTGTACTTGATCCTAACTAAGATATAATTAATCCTTATTGGAAGCAAAACCAGCCTATTGGGTTTATTTTAGTAGACTTAAGGTATCAAGATCCAAATTACGGAAAAATACGTTATCCGGAAAACCCCAGGTCTCGAGTATTCTGGATAACACATCCTATACCTGTACCAAAAAGTATGCCAGTGTATTACCTTGTACTAAGCACAATTCTACAGGAAAAGGTATAGAGAAAGTAAGCTGTAAAGCTCACTAAAATAAGTCTAATTCTTCATTTTAAGACATAAGGTTGCAGTACTTTAATTTCTCAGCAGATAATTTACAGTATGAACTCCGAATTCTTCTCTAAATATCAGGCAATGAAATGTCACATTTCGCTGGTGTTAATTGACAACAATTAAATTTTTTTAGGAGACGTAAGGACAGGCATGAAGCTAGTGGATTTTCTCGTAGACCTGACCCAGAGTCTGACGAAGAGGAAGATTATGAAAGAGAAAAGAGAAAAAGACGTAAGCTGTTTTTTTACTATTAAAGGTGACCTGATAGGTTAGACCTTTTAGCCAGTTTTCTTCAAAAATTTATATATTTATGATTTCAAATGAATTTCTCTCTGAATTATTTATTAAAATGTCTCCTTTACACTATTAATTTAAGCATGAAGCATCTCATACAGCTATGTAACATTCATTTTGGCTATTTATGCTCTTATTTCCATAAATAATTAGGCATTCGGTATAATAATCTTCAAAGTTGTAACATATGCAATTTCATGGTACATGTTAGATGTCTTATAAATTTATGAATGGAGTTGATGAGGATAAATATGGAGAGACCTTCAGAGTGCTTCCATCAATGAGATTAAGAGATTATCTGATTTGCATGTGCAGTTTAAATACAGATGCTGACCTTGCTTATCCACAATGCTTATATACATTACATCAGTTGATATCTGCTTCTGAACCAAATGCTTTCTGCTCAAGGGCAAATGATCCTCGAATAATTGTTTTCAGAAAATTCTGCTACAGGGAACTATAACATATGTACGCATGACCAGGAATTTCATGAATGATATTAAATATTGCATGTGTCTCATGAAAATGTTTTTATTTGAATCTAATTAGTGAATGAGAGCAGTGTTTGGAAAAAGTGATCTCCAAAAATTATAGAGAAGCTGTTACAAGATATTTCCTGGAAGTGCATGCTGTACTACTTTATTCATCATTTTGTAGCAGGAAATGAGTTGCTTGTGTAATACAGTCCCCCACTCTATCATATATATTTACTCAGGGTAGTGTAGGGATATTCTGTAGAGGCTTTGTTGAATACTTTAGCTATGAAGTGAGAAAATTATATCTTCAGGCCATTGTTTTTTGGTACCCACTCAGTACTTGTGTACCTGCACTGGTATATCTGTTTTACACCTGAACATTCTAAAATGTGTATATATTCTAATGAGAGCCAATGGTAATTTTGAGTTAGCGCCATACTGGAAAGTTTTATATCGCCATGCTGCTCAATGGTATTTGCCTGCTTCTGCTAGGTAGTAGGTTATAACTTTTTACCAGTTATTTTGGCTCATAAGTAATATATAAGTGTGAGATCTATCACCCAGAATGCTTGTGACCTTCTGTTGTACAGTTAATGGATTTTTTCCAACAATTTAAACTTAAAATAAACCTAATAAGATTGTGCATGTGTAGGCATAGAGGATGCTGGGGCACTGGAAAAGTATGGCAGCATGCTACCCTAGGCCAGTGGATTTTTGGATGAAAAGGAGTGCTGACCTGGGGTGTAATTTAAGCCTAGAAACTTGTCTCTTCACCATTTGTACCCATGCTTATCCATTAAAATAATACTTATTTTGAACAAGGGGGTATATTGCCCCTTTAATCAGCTCCTGATAAAATTGACTGTAGTGTGTGTGTGTGTGAATGTGGTTGTAACCCCAGTTCCAAAAGTGCCCTTTATGATACGGGGTGCATGATCAGTGAATAACTGCACCTTTCTCAAGATAATATATTTTCTATACAAATAGTACAGTGTTAATAAAAATGTTGTTGTATACACATTTCCTATTACTACTTTATAGCAATGGGAGGAGCAGCCATCGCACCACCTACATCCCTTATGGAAAAGGACAGGGAATGTAAGTAATTCAATGCGGACCCATATGTTGTTGGAATTTTATTTTTGACAAAAGGAGAACTTGCTAATGTTTTAGGCATGAACAAATTTGTGTTTTTGTTTTTTTTCTAAAGCAGCCAGGTAATTTATATTGTAAAGAATGAAATTGTTCAGTAGGAAAATGAATAGTTCCTCAAAACTGTTGATGAAATTTTGTGGGAGGTATACACAGTCGTAGGCTGCTGCATGTTTTATCTGAGACTGTAAGCCCCAAACATCAGCGATAGCATTTCTAGCCAAATGTTTGTAGGGCTATAATCTTGCTTTAAAGAATGTGGCAATTTTTTCCCATGTTGTATCACCACTAGATGGCGAAACATTCCATCTGTGATTTGACAGAGATGACTGTTTAAATCTAACGTATTAAAGCATCATAACTAACAGTCTGTGCTTGCATATGTTGCTGTTCTGTTAAAACTTTTTTAACGCATTAACTTTACCATTTGAGTGTAGGAAATACCACTGCTGGTGTCTATTTAAAGGGGTAGTACCTTTAAGTAAACTTTAATCATATAGTATATGTAAATCCTTGCAATTTTGCAATTTTTCTTCGTTATTTTTTTTTTTTTTTTTAGAGTTTTACATTTTTTTCTCTTAGCTGCTTTTAAATATGGGTTACTGACCCCAGCAGCCAAAAAAACGATTGCTCTTTTAGGCTACAGTTTTATTGTTATTTTTCTTTTTATTACTTATCTTTATATTCAGTCCCTCCTATTTATATTTCAATTTCTCTCTTCAAATAACTGCATAGTTGCTAGGGTAAATAAGACCCTAGCTATCGGCTGCTGAATTACCAAATTGGAGAGCTGCTAAACAGCATGTCTACTGAGTTGTTAAAGATTGGGGTGGGGGTTACCTACTGTATTACAAAGTGTGCTCTAATTATGTATTTCTGATATAGCTATTGTGCCTGCTTATGATGATGAGCCAAGGCCACGACCACCAATGGGAAAGGCAGCAATTCCACCACCTATGTATGATGAGCCAGAGAGACCAAGATCACCAACTGGGCCCAGCAATTCTTTTCTTGCAAATATGGGGTATGAATTATGGTTTTCTGTCTTTAAAGGAAGAGTATCTTAATATATACATTATTGGTTTAGAAGCTCACACTGGTTTGTTTGGGATCGTGTGCAACTGAGAAAAATAAGAGCATTATACACAGCATTGTTTCCTATTAATTGTGGGACATTACATTTTCAGGGTTTGACAACTGCAGGGATAGTATTCTCAGCAGCCCAGGGATGGCCCAGTCTCTCTACTTGTTTCTTTTTCTCTCATATGTTTAATTTGAAGGACACCGTGTATTGCCTCATATTTGACTGGGTAAACATACAAGGTGCCAAGTTTCCCATGTCTAGTACTTTACTGGTCTAATAATTACAAATGAACGTGTAAGAGAAATATAAAGCTAGTCCTTCAGTTATGTTGACTCCTGCCGGTCCTATATCAGTCTCTCAGCTGTACAACAATTTTCACAAAAAGTGGATCAGCGCCTAAGTTTACAGAGAAAACAAACAACAAAACAATATAGAAGTGACTGCGCTCTGGGAGAGAGGTTTAATAGGCTTCTTCTATCCCAGTATACACCCCCACCTCAGGTGTAAAGTAAATCAATTTAAATTGGAATTACTGAGAGAAACAGCCAAGATTGCAGTGCTTGCTGCTAATTGTGCTTTATTGCCACGACATGTTTCGGGCTCAAGGCCCTTTATCAAGTGTTATCTCAGTAACTCCAATTAAAACAACAAAACAATAATATGGTGTAGTCATTTTGAACAATTTGGTTTGTCACCATGTGTTGGATTAGGAAAAGAAAGTGCTGTTTTAGGTTAGTTCCCCTTGAGATGGTAAGTCTTTACTTCAAAAGGGTAAAAAAATATCCTGTGAAAATTCCCCTCTAAATGGGCCAAAGAGTTTTCCATGCATGCATGTGTGCTTAATTTAAAAGCTTCCACCGAATCTGGCTAAAGTGCCTACTTACAAAATAGTAGTTTTTTTTTTTGTTGCCTGTAATAACGGTTATTCTCCCTCCTCCTAAGCAGCTCCTTTATGCTCCAATACAAAAGTACAGAGATTCCATAGCCTTAAAGGGGAACTTGCACAGAATATTTTTTTACCCTTTTGAAGTAAACACTTGCCATCTCAAAGGGAACTAACCTAAAACAGCACTTTGGTGACAGACCAAAATGACTACACCATATTTTTACTATACTGGTCTGCTGACATACTAATAATGAAAGCAAACATGAAAACAAATATCTAGTCATTGGTTTAGAGCAGGAGCCAAATGTGCAACTTCTACAGTAAATTGCAGTAAAACACATGTACAAAGATTATACTTTATTCATCTAAATACGTTACTTGAGTATTAAGACATAGGAATTGCCTTTTTGGATGTATTTAATTAAGATCTCCACTGCTGATTCGTCCTCTATTTTTCTCAAATTTGCAGCTGATTGGCCTGTGTGTGAGACCAAAAATGATATCCAATATAAGTTAGTAATGCATTGGAATATATATTGTCCACAGTCAGCCACTGCATAATCCACATATTGAACTGGTGGCCAGACATTACGATTAGCCTAATTTGTTGATCACTAAACAAGGAGATATTTTGTGTACCACTTCAGTACCTAATGTATCATAACACGTTACAGAATGCTTGTTTGGCTTTGAGCCATATTGTTTGTACTTAGCATCTCTCAGACATGGAGTCACTCTTGTTTTACAATAGGAACAACCCACATATTTACCTGTCCCTGTCAGGTTTTGCTTACATTTCTAGGGGAATTACTGATTGATAATGCCGATAAAGGGGGTGTCTTTGCCCTGTTTTCCACCTGTCAAAACTGACTGTCAAAAAGTCATTCTGCGCCATTAATCTAGATATTTCCATTAGACACATCCACAGGAATATTAAAAAATTAAGGTATAGTGGCATTTTAGGTAACTTTTCTGAAGAATCGAATGGACAAAATTCCACAATACTTTCCCATCACTTTATTCGTTTTTAAAGTTATTTGCAGCTGCTGTAGGGAAAAAACAAAGCTGAGGTTTTGTACTGATTTTTTCTTTTTACAGTGGCACTGTAGCCCACAAAATCATGCAAAAGTATGGCTTCCGGGAAGGACAGGGCCTGGGCAAACACGAGCAAGGGCTAAGCACTGCACTTTCTGTTGAAAAGACAAGCAAAAGGGGAGGAAAAATTATCGTTGGTGACTTGGCTGACAAAGGTTTGTTGTTTTGAGTAAAGATTTTTAGATTCATAGTTGTGTTGTTTTTTTGCTAAAGGATAAAAAAAGTGTCTCCATGATTAAAGATTTACTGAGTTTCAGAGTGTGGTGTCCTTACTTCACTGGACATATATGTATATCAGAGTGTTCTCTACTTTACTATACTTATATATTACTGAATTTGCACTTTCTAAATCCCAAGTGTCAGTTGTTGGCACTGTAATTTCTGTATATATTGAACAGTAGATGCTGGTAGAATTGTTTTTTATTTTTATTCTAGGTTATGTCTCACATATTCCCTTTTTAATATATGAAGTGATTTAATTTAAACGTTTAATCTTTTGCAGTTGAAGCAGCTAAGAAAGCAGATCCAAACCCTCTGACGGAAATACTGAAGACTCCCACTAAAGTCGTTTTGCTTCAGGCAAGTTGTATAGGCGAAAAACTTATCAATACTTTCATATGGAAATTGAGGTTTTTTTTTTAAATAACACATTCATTGTGCTTTTTCTGCCTTTGGAAGACACTCAGTTTTTTTTTTTTGTTTGTGACTATCAAATACTCATTCTGCTGATTTCATCTTCTAGAACATGGTAGGTGCAGGGGAAGTCGACGAAGAACTGGAAGGTGAAACAAAGGAAGAGTGTGAAAAATATGGCAAAGTTGCAAAATGTGTCATTTTTGAGGTAAGCTCATAAAGTACAGGAAAAGCTTACACACGCACGCACGCACGTACGTACGTACACACATTCTAAATACACAGTCATATCCGTGATATCAAAGAGTGACTAAAGATATGGAGTAAGGTGCACTTCCTACAGTAATTTGCAAGGATATGCGGCCACAGAAGTTCTGTGACCAAATGCCTTTTATTGCGTCTTAAAACTCCAAGGTGACCTTGTGGGATTATAATGTACCCTATATACAAAAAAATATAACTGAGGTCACGATGGAGTTTTAGTATTATCCTTAATTTGTAGGGTAATATAATTCCTTATACCAAAGATTGCTTTTGTTACCCCCCACTGAACTATTATTCTCAAGGCATAGTACAACTTTGTAGAAGCTATGAGTCTATGTGGCAAAACTAGGGTAGAATCCGACATAAATTCATCAAACAATATGTTCAAAATGCTTTTAAGGTTTTTGGCTATTAGAGAAGTTTGAGATTTATAATTCTTTAACACTGTGTTAGTGGCAAAAATGGAAAGTATTTGCCTTTATCATTAACACACATGCTACTTTATGCTGCTTCCCAAATGATGTTGGCATAATGATGTAATGACTGTTGTTTGCGTGTGGTTTTGTTTCCAGATTCCTGGTGCACCAGATGAAGAGGCTGTAAGAATATTTTTGGAATTTGAACGGGTCGAATCTGCAATTAAAGGTAAATTGCTTGTCATAAACTGCGATTTAACTGTTGGGTAATAAAATAAACCTATTTGATAATTGGTTTGTCATAGAGACATTAATGAGGTATTTAGGTTTAGTAACCTATATCACCTTCTAAGTTAATGCACCATAGCAAATATTAAACCAATAGACAGACACAAAAGAGGGTTTTGAGAAGTGAAATCCACATGCTCGCTCAGTCATACTTTAGAGCTAATGATGCCACCAATAAACAAATCTTACACACTTAAAGGTACAATAAGGCCAAAAAATAAGTGTTTTAATGTAATGAAAATATCATGTACTGTTACCCTGCACTGGTAAAACTACTGTGTTTGCTTAAGAAACACTACTATAGTTCATATAAACAAGCTGCTGTGTAGTAATGGTGGAAATTGAAAAAAGGCTATATGGCAAAGGTTAAATAGTGGTAACACCATTGTGTTCTACAGAGCAAATCCCCAATAAGACAAATCTTTGAAGTGTTTATTATTTATAGTATTTACAATTTAGGTAACTATATGATGGGATTAGAGAGTTTTCCTTTGAGCGATAACATAATTTGTTATACTGTTACTTAAACTGGACTGTTTAATTTCAGCTGTGGTGGATCTAAATGGGAGATATTTTGGTGGCCGAATAGTAAAGGCTGGTTTCTACAACCTCGACAAATTCAGAACCCTGGATCTTGGGGACTAATATGGAATGCTTTATCGCCATTCTACTGTCTGCCTCTGCAAATGGAAATATCTACTAAACTATGTCACGTTTATTGTGATGAAATTTTATTTTCAGTTTTATAGTATAAAGAACTTTTAAAAACCGTAAAATCCTGTCTCTCTTCCTATGAAACTGCATTTTTTTGTGGTTGTCCATTCAATTCTCCTGACTTATAAAGCAACAGGAGAATAATGATTGGGCATGTTGAGCAATATGCTGCTGTTAACTAAAGGATGTATGTGCCCTGCACATACTGGATTGATTTGTTGTTCTTTATCGGAGATCAAAGGATGTATTGAGCCCTAAGTAAGTGTACTGTGGCAAAACAATGGCAGAACTACTTGTGCATATGTATGTAGATATTCATACAGTTTCACTTCTGAACCATCATGGCTTTATGTGCTGGTCCCTTATTGCAGCTGTCCCCAAGCTTTTTTGGACTGGGGACCGGTGCAAGGACCAGGGGTGGGGTTGGGGGAGGGCTCGGCAGCAAGTTTGAACGTGCCAGCGTCCAATTCGGTGCGCCTCGTTTTTGTGCACTGGGCTTGGTGGCCCAGAGGTTGGGAAACCCTGCCTTATTGCATTTAGACATATGTTCTATTGATCATCATTTTGATTATATCAAAATACTGTTAAATTGAATTTGGAACAGAAAACTTGTTTTGGATAAAATGTAACCCACTTGAACTTTGGTTAACATGTTTGTTTGTTTGTTTTAATGACAACAGCAGTTGTACATTACTTACAGTATATCCCTTTCCAAACTGGAGTGGTCCTGTTTCACCCAGTGTCACTGGTTCTAGCAGCTTGTGACCTAGCAGTATAATACACTAGGAGGGAAAGTAAACAGTTTTAAAAATCAGCCCAATAAACCCAAAGATAAAATGTACTCATTTGGCAGAAAGGAAAAGTGTCACCGTCCCTTTTAAAATCTGTGTTAAATTGAGTAAGCCTTACATAATTAACCTACATTTATTTGGCAAACAAATGAGCACAGTTTGTCTATTACATTTAGAATTGTGAATGAGTCAAAATATTGCTTCCTTTGTAATACAGGTCTGGGGTCTTTTGTCTGTAAATCTATCATTCAGAATGCCAAATTTCTGATAAGCGTGCCATTACAAAATGTACAGTATATTGTTTAAATAAATCTTTTGTTTCCTGTTGATCACAAAACCCTTGGGCCTAAGCAGTCTTGATAATGAAAACTGTATGCAACAATACTCATTATGAACTCAGATAAACATGTGACCTTTGAAGAATATCAGAATGTTTCAATTAGCTATTAGGGAAGCTAAATATTATAATACCAGTATGGGATCTATTATCGGAAAATCTGGTATCCATAAAGTTCCCAAATATGGTACTGCAATTTCCCATAGGGTCTGACTGAAACAATTCTTTTGTTTTGACTACATTGCCTTTTCTTTGTAATAGTAAGACAGTATCTTGCATTTGATGGTAGTGAAGCTGCATAAATCCATGCAGAACAGTCTTATTGGTGTCCCTTAATGTTCCTAGTATCCTTAATGCATAATGCTCCAGAATACAGAAAGACCATGTATCTGGAAAACCCAGGACATAATGGGTTTTATTATCCTGTATAGCAAATACATGTAACCGTACAGCCTAGCAGAATAACCTTGCAATGTTGATTAGGCAAAGAAAAAAAACAAGATACATAGTAGTTCCTGTAAAGGTATGGTGCTCTTCTTACGTATGAGGCTAGGCCCAATTCCTTGTTGTCATCTTTTTATATAGGGACAGTATGTGCAGAGGTGCCAATTTTTAAGGCACAAATCTTGGGCAAATTCACCTCTTTCATGAAAACTGGCCCTGGGGATGCTATTGTAAGGAGTGCCATCCTACCATCTTGCTTGCGTGTTTGGCCTCCTGAGGTTAGCAGTTATATCACTTGGGGGTGCTTAAAGGGATACTGTCATGGGAAAAAAAATTTTTTTCAAAATGAATCAGTTAATAGTGCTGCTCCAGCAGAATTCTGCACTGAAATCCATTTCTCAAAAGAGCAAACAGATTTTTTTATATTCAATTTTGAAATCTGACATGGGGCTAGACATTTTGTCTGTTTCCCAGCTGCCCCAGTCATGTGACTTGTGCTCTGATAAACTTCAATCACTCTTTACTGCTGTACTGCAAGTTGGAGTGATGTCACCCCCTCCCTTTTCCCCCCCAGCAGCCAAACAAATGAACAATGGGAAGGTAACCAGATAGCAGCTCCCTAACACAAGATAACAGCTGCCTGGTGATCTAAGAACAGCACTCAATAGTAAAAACCCATGTCCCACTGAGACACATTCAGTTACATTGAGAAGGAAAAACAGCAGCCTGCCAGAAAGCATTTCTCTCCTGAAGTGCAGGCACAAGTCACATGACCAGGGGCAGCTGGGAAATTGACAAAATGTCTAGCCCCATGTCAGATTTCAAAATTGAATATAAAATAATCTGTTTGCTCTTTTGAGAAATGGATTTCAGTGCAGAATTCTGCTGGAGCAGCACTATTAACTGATTCATTTTGGAAAAAATGTTTTTTCCCATGACAGTATCCCTTTAACTAAATGGCATACTGCAATGATTAAGCCCTCCCTTCTTTAAGATGCTCTCTTGCTTGAGTCCCCAAACTTTTTTGTCTGACATAAAATAGCAAACAAAAATAAAGCAAAAAGGATAGAAATATACAATAGTGCAGTATTTCTCAATTCTGTGTACTGCTAACTGGTGTATGTGCAAAGAAACTTATAAGTTAAAAGGCCTGAGAAAAAAAATAAAATATTTACATCTCACCAATCGTGATATAATACCACATCTATTAGAACCACCACATCAAATAAAAGTGAAGCTAGGTAATTCTAATTGACCACACACAATTACGGTAGGAATGGGACCCACATCCAACTTCTATGGTGCTTGTGACAGAAGTTAGGCTAGGGCAGGGGTCCCCAACCTTTTTTACCCGTGAGCCACATTCAAATCCCTTGGGGTGCCAAATAAGGGCTGTGATCGGCTATTTGGTAGCCCCTATTTGGACCTGCAGCCTACAGGAGGCTCTACTGGGCACTATACTTAGTTTTTATGCAATTAAAACTTGCTTCCAATCTTGGAATTCAAAATTAAGAACCTGTTTTGAGGACACTGAGAGCAACATCCAAGGGGTTGGGGAGCAACATGGTGCTCACAAGCTACTGGTTGGGGATCACTGGGCTAGGGCAACATGATACGGGTCTGTGGAGAAACGCAGGTCGAGAATTCGCTCCCCCTCCCTCTCCCTGCTCTTCTGCTGCTCTGTCTGCACCCAGAAATATTACCTCGGTTCGGGTGCAGCGAGATGAGGCAGATTTCAATTTAAGGTGCATTTCACATTTAAAGGGGTTGTCCACCTCTGAGTTAACTTTTACTATGATGTTCAGAGTGATATTCTGAGACAATTTGCAATTGGTTTTCACTTTTTATTTGTGTATTTTGAGTTATTTAGCTTTTTATTCAGCAGCACTCCAGTTTGCAATTTAAGGCCAAGGTCCAAATTATCCTAGCAACCATACATTGATTTGAATAAGAGACTGTTATATGAATAGGAGAGGCCTGAATAGAGAGATGGATAATAAAAAGTATCAATAACAATACATTTGACCCCCATTTGAAAGTTGAAAAGAGTCAAAAGAACAAGGCAAATAATTAAAAACCTATACAAAATAAATAATGAAGACCTATTGAAATGTTGCTCAGAACTACTCAAACATGAAGGACCCCATTAAATAGACTGTGTCTGCCTGCACCCTAACAGAGGCAATGTATGCAGGTACAAGCAGTGGGGGAGCGGATGGTGTTACCCTAACCTTATACTCATAAACGGTTAAATGCTTTGTAAACTTATCATACAGTTTAAGTGCTTTAAGGTTAAACGCATCAGAATTGTATACTCTGACTCTTGTCCTTATGCCTTGTATAATGATAAAAGAGTGGCATGTGTAAGGACCATTCAAATTACATGCATGAATCCCTATTGGTGACAAAATAATACTATTTGGTGAATGTAAGTTTAAATGATTTTAGCAGACAATGTTTAGTGATCCAAATTATGGAAAGATCCCTTATTAGGAACAACCGGGCTCGCAAGCATTCCAGATAATAGATTTTATTCCTGTATATGGAATGCTACACAGGACACTGGTTTGCTGTTCAGTATTCTACAAGGGCACTAGAGACCTATGAAATGACCTCCTGACGCAGTGGGGGCTGAATTTTTGTATTGAAATGTACAGGAACATTTTAGCTACCAGCTGATGAAAGCTGTACCAAGCAGGCCTTGTTTTTATATCTGATTGGAACACACATCTACACACTGTATAACATGCTACTAATAATATATAATTTGTATTGTCTTTCACTTCCTTTGGTAACTGTTCACCTTTCAGAGCATCTTTTATTCCTTATTTCAATTACAAAAATTGATATAATGGTTTTAGTTATAAGGCATTTTCTCTACTACAATGATAACAAGACAACACTAGTCTGCTCCAACCCACCCCATGGTACACTGACAGGAATGGCATCTATCTGTCAGTGCTCACATGGATGTCAGCCTGAAATTGCATACTTGCATGTCGCAATCCACCCTGTGTGAGCCCTGTGTGAGGTGGATGCAGTTCTGGTAAGTATGCACAGACCAGGGGCAGATTGGACCAGATTGACATTTCCTCTACCAGCATGTCCCATCTCATGTGACATTAGCATTATTGTCACTTTTATACCTGATATGAATGCTTTTTCCAACAATGTCCTATAAATAAAGCAGTATTGTCTCATCCTTTATTTGTTAACTTAGGACAAGATTGTTTCTAAGGACTCTCCACTAATTGTGATAAAAAAAACATTGTGCTTACATCCATTGTTTGTTCCAAGGCCTGCAACAAGTATACTTTGTAACTGAATTTGTTGGTAAACATCATTTCCTAGACGCAGGTGACAACAGAAATGAGATATAATACATTTACCTAAGTATAATACATTCATTTCAAGCAGTGACGCTAACTCAATAGCTCATTGATTAACGCTAGAGGTTTTGTTTTGTACAGGTGTTTGTGACAGATGTGATCTAATTATAAGCCATTATAAAGAAATGCCTTGGGGCAATTTAGCCAAACAAAGAATTATGTCCGACCAATGCAGCAAATCCCCTAAAAATGTGTCATTAGATTTAACACAACACTTCTTTAGGCAGGTTACTGAACTAGTAAAAATCATCTTCAATGGTATTGCAAATTGGTAGTAATGCAGATAATAAATATTAACTGAGACAGTTGGTTTAGAATGTTAATCAGCCCCTAAGTCACTGATGCAACAATGGGAATATGTAGAGAGCTGACCACCCACGGTAACAAGATCAGCCACATGCTTAAAATGTAGGATAATAGATACAGAAACTCTTCTTAGCAACAACACGTGCTAAAAAGGGTCATCCCCCAGGGCACTGCAATTCTAAATGGAGTCTTTGTCATAAACAAAACAGTAGAGACTCACTGCTTCTAGGTCTGAAATGAATATATATATTTAAGACAGACATAATCAGTTTAATTTGACTGTAGAGGCTGGCAATTAAGGACATTTGATTTTGCTCTTCAACACAAACTATGATTAACAAGGGGGTTTACTGCCTTTTTCAGGATATTTTCACACTACAGTAGAACTTTGAAAGACAACAATAAAAGTTGGGACCATAGTTACAGAGTTAATTTAGGTTGAATACATACAAAAAAAGTCCATCAAGTTCAACCCTTCCAAATGAACCCCAGTGCATAGCTGTAGATGTTATGCTTGTTAAAGAAGTCATCCAAACCCCTCCTAAAGGCATTGATAGAATCAGCCACCACAACATCACCAAGCAGGGTATTCCACAACCTCACTGTCCTTACTGAGGAACCACCATTGCCAATTCCAATGAAAATTTTGGCCCCCAAGTCTAAATGGATTGCCTCTTGTTATTTTCTATGGGAAAAAGATCTGTATATAATGTCCTCTCTCGTATTTGTAAAGCCTTGAGTTAATGCTTTTTTATGCAAGACAGTACTTTATTTGCTTTAGTGGCCACTGGCCAGGATCACCTGACTGCAGCTGCTATAGTTTATAAAGTAGTAGTGGCCAGCTCCATGTTGTAGCTCCACGTCTGCACTGAGAATTAAAATAGGCCCTGGCATTTCAGGTACACACAGGCCCAAACAGCCCCTACCAGCCAAATAAATAGTGACTGTCTATAGCAACTTACAGCAGCCCCTCTGGCATTTGCCAGAATGTACAGATTGCCAGTCCGAGCCTGTGTAGCTCCCATCCTTTCCAGCTACAGGCAGGGGATCCCAGTGGTGGCCAATAAAAGGGCAACCACATTTGGGAGTTTTAACCTTGAAGGCAAGTTAATTGCAGGTAAAACAGTTCCTGTGCTAAATGTATAATGAAGCAATAGAATTCTAAATGAATCAGGTGAAAGTGAGTGTAAGACTGGCCAGACCTGGGATGACCGATGTAGTTGGCCAGCTTAAATATACAGTATTGCAATATAATGGACAAATAATCCATGTTTTGTTTAAAGGAAATGGTATTTGTTTAGTAGTTTGAGGTACAAAATGTCTTAATGCCCTTAATACTGTAGATTGGTAATGGATTGAGTGCAGAGGTCCTCTTGTATTTGTTTGTATGAATTTTGCGGTCACAGCCTCATTGCACATACAGTATAACCATGTTGGCACACATGATATGTTGCTAAAGATTTAGCACCCCTTGCAACCAGAGACTTAGTGTGACCCTCCTTTCCCTAATTTTTGTATATTGATCTGTATAACATTGTATGAGTTTATTTAACCTCAAACGGACACCACTTTTATACCATTGTTCACCTTTTAGTTTTATTTGCACACCTGCAATTTATTGTATCTTGTATTACAGGTAGGGTTGCCACCTGGCTGGTTGATCCCAATGTTAATAGGGGAAAACAATAAATATATAGGAAGGCCAGTATTTTTTTCCAGAAAAGGTGGCAACCCTAATTACAGGTCATGTAATATTCCTATAGTGGTTTCACTAATGCTTCATATTTGTTTACATTTTTCTTTGAAAACCCAATAAAAACAGGGTAAAAGTATCTTAACCCTTATTACCCCCTCCAATAGCTTTCCTGTCACTTATGTTAAACTAACAGGCCTATAATTTTCATGCTTAGAGCAGGATACCTGTTTGAATAAAGGCACCACATTAGTAATTTGTCAATCACCACACCACACCTTAAACAATCCTAGCAATCACAGAGCTCAGCTATTTTAGTACCCTGGGATGAATACCATCTGGTTGTGTACCTTTGTTTACTTTCATATGTTGAAGTCTCTTAAATTTCCTCCTGAGCCACCCATCCATCAACAGTTATATCATAACAATTAGGTCTATTAAAAAGGAAACCTTCATTAACTGGTTCCTCAGCTGTGTAGCTAGACAAAAAAATAGTTCAGAATCTCTTGTTTTTTTTCCCCTTTTCTCATCAACCAATTCCGCTGATATTAAGGGCTCCAATACTTCTTGTTTCATTTCCCTACTATTTACATATTTGAAATATAATTTTAGATTGAGTTTGCTCCCTGCTTCAATGCCGTTTTCACTATTTTAGCACATCTAATTGCTTTTTGCAGATGTTTAAATGCTTCTTTAAAATGATAATGTTTAGCTACAGTATATATGTTTACTAGGGAAAATACAGTTATGGGATCAGTTACCTAAAAACACATTATCCAGAAGGCTCAAACTACAGAATGGCTCCTGTAGACTCCATTTTATTCAAATTTTTTCCAAACCAAGATATAATTAATCCTTATTCCAAGCAAAAGCAGCCTATTGGATTTATTTAATATTTACATGATTTTCTAGTAGACTTGAGGTATGGAGATCCAAAATTCTGGAACGATTCATTATCTGGAAAACCCTAGTTCCCGAGCATTCTGGATAACACATCCCATACCTGTACTGATTTGTTTATATGCTAAGGGGCCCATTTATTAAACCTCAATTGTTTTCTGGTCGAGGTTACTGAACTTACATTTTTAGAGATTTACCAAAACTGCTAAAAATCCCAAAATACGCCATCTCAAACCTGTATAGCTCATGTAGAAATCAATGGCAGATGTCCCTGAAGTTTCTTGACATCATGATCTGCACTGGATAATCCAAAAAAGATGGGGTTTTTGTCAGATAATCCTAAAAAGTCGAGTTTTCGCTGCAAAAAAATGTAACAAAGTCGAGTTTTTGAAGCCTTTGTACGATATTAATTTACGCTCAATTTTGTCATGACGTTTTGTCACTCTGGTTTTTTCAAGAAAAATTATTGATAAATGAGTTAAATTAGTGGAAAGGACCTTGGTCAACTTTGTTTTCATAAAAAACTGATATTATTCGAGTTTTAGATAATAAGCCCCTTCCATTTTCCTTCTGTGTTTAATTCAGTGTATTATCTTTTACATTTAACATTGCAGAAATTGCCCTTACGTAAAGTTTGCACATCTAAGATCTCCCTTAGGGTAAGGCACACATGGATTTGCCACTGATAAATCTGCTCTACTGGGAGACTAATTTTCTTTAAATATTTTATGCAGACTAGAGTCTGCAAATGGGCTTGCAGGCATTTTGTCTCTAGGAGAATTATTGCAATCAAATATTGGAATGTGTCCAGTCTGTGCCATTGGATTTCCTACACTACACACAGAAATATAATTTGCTACTCTGTGTACACCCTGCATTTTGCCAATATATCCAGCACTGAACAGATTAAAGGGATCTTGTCATTGGAAAACATGTTTTTTTTCAAAACGCATCAGCTAATAGTGCTACTCCAGCAGAATTCTGCACTGAAATCCATTTCTCAAAAGAGCAAACAGATTTTTTTATATTCAGTTTTGAAATCTGACATGGAGCTAGACATTTTGTCAATTTCCCAGCTGCCCCTGGTCATGTGACTTGTGCCTGCACTTTAGGAGAGAAATGCTTTCTGGCCGGCTGCTGTTTTTGCTTCTCAATGTAACTGAATGTGTCTCAGTGGGACATGGGTTTTTACTATTGAGTGCTGTTCTTAGATCTAGCAGGCAGCTGTTATCTTGTGTTAGGGAGCTGCTATCTGGTTACCTTCCCATTGTTCTTTTGTTTGGCTGCTGGGGGGAAAAGGGGAGGGGGTGATATCACTCTAACTTGCAGTACAGCAGTAAAGAGTGATTGAAGTTTATCAGAGCACAAGTCACATGACTTGGGGCAGCTGGGAAATTGACAATATGTCTAGCTCCATGTTAGATTTCAAAATTGAATATAAAAAAAACTGTTTGCTCTTTTGAGAAATGGATTTCAGTGCAGAATTCTGCTGGAGCAGCACTATTAACTGATTCATTTTGAAAAAAAATTTTTTCCCATGACAGTATCCCTTTAAACTTCCCCTTGTCGGTTCAGAACACCAAAACAACATGGTTCTACACTCCTATCATATATTTGCATAGTCGTAGTTTAGGAAATCAAAGTATTTGCAGCATCCAAAGAAGAGTGGGGTGTGGTATAGCCATGAAGAACATACAGATTTAGAGACACCATCATCTGCCTCAAGGGGGGGGGGCACAAGTTGCTATTCTGTACATGTGCAGTTGTAAAAATGTCCTGATTGCTGAATAAGCGAGGCATTGAAACTCCCTCTCTGCTTATCTAAGTGCCCATTTGATGACTCTAATCTGCATAAAATAAAGACTGATGAAGAAGTGGGAAAGATGAAATAAGAACACAGCATCAGGGCTTATCACTGCCTCTACTTCAGTAAGAAACAGATACATTTATTAGCATTATTGGGAGACAGTAGGCCTTGACTTTAACTTGAATTTATTAGCCTGATGCAAATCTCTACTGCAAGGCGTTTTATAGAAACAAAGTTGTTCACGTTTTTGTGCCATGCACCACAGCACTGCTTTAAAAATGGAACCAAGTAACACTGAAATAAAAAATAAGTATATACAGTATACATAATAATAGTATTCATGTTGTTTCTGTAAGGAAATTTGTTTAACAATACTGTTTGGTTTTTAATTACCTAAAATGTGTTGACATGTGTAAGTCCTAAAAACAGCTTAGCAAGAATTGCTCATACCAGGGTTCAAGTTCATGAGCAATTACTTTAAAGGAATTGTTCAGTGTAAAAATAAAAACTGGGTAAATAGATAGGCTGTGCAAAATAAAAAATGTTTCTAATATAGTTAGTTAGCCAAAAATGTAATGTATAAAGGCTGGAGTGATTTGATGTATAACATGCTTTTCAGCTCTCTTGGTTTACACTGACTGGTTACCCTGGTTACCAGGCAGTAACCAATCAGAGACTTGAGGGGGGGCACATGGGTCATATCTGTTGCTTTTGAATCTGAGCTGAATGCTGAGGACCAATTGCAAACTCACTGAACAGAAATGTACCATGTGGCCCCCCCGTCAAGTCGCTGCCTAACTCAGAGTTATATAGAGCTGAAAAGCAGGAAGTTGGATTCTGCCTGTTTTATTAGACATCTGTTCACTCCAGCCTTTATAGATTACATTTTTGGCTAACTAACTATATTAGAAACATTTTCTATTTTGCACAGCCTATCCATTTACCCAGTTTTTATTTTCACACTGAACTATTCCTTTAAATATGCGACCTCCAGCAGTAAATGTTGTTATGGCATGTTTTATGGCACTCTTACTACTGCTGAGTGGCTGTCACAAGAGATATAACATGTGATGTTTGCAAATAACCTGCCTGCTTCTGTTTGCATTCTAAAATGAATATTTGGCTTAACCCCTCATCATATATAGTACATTACTTTATACTTCCATTATACACAGTAATCGCTCCAGTGACAGATCATTCATGTTTAGTCTATAGGTGGGATTTGCATAATTGACTTTTCTGTATTCAGTAAAACAGATGAGTAAGAAACTTATTTAAAGCACTTGTAAACCCCAAAATACAATTTTGCCTATACATTAAGCTTGGTCATAAGGTCCATTTGACTGTAGAACTTTGGCTTCCAGCTAACCTTGCAAATATTATATATCATCGAAACAACCAGCAGCACAAATATAAGGTACTGTGTACCAGAGTGAAATGCAGTAGAGAACAATGCAAGATTCTAAGGCTAATGGCACTTGCAAGTTTCAGATTGCAGAGAAATACCTAGAACACCCCAGTGTCAGCTCCTACTCATCTCAGCTTGTGATCTTCAAATTGTATATATAATTTGCAATGGAATGCCAACCTATATGTATATCATGGAAGGCACGGGCAGGTGACAGCTGTAGACTCTCTCTGCAATTGGTTGTTTTGACTAATGCACCTCTGGTTTTTAATCTGCTGATACTGAAAGCATAATTGCACCTCCAATGAGAGGTGTAAAAAGGGGCAAATAGATGCAATCATTATATTTTGCTTGTCTTAGAATATCACTCTCAGATCTCGCTCTTTTTTCTGGGACAATTTGCAATTGGTTTTCATTTATTATTTGTTTTTTTATTTATTAAAGGAGCTATATAGTATAAATGAAAAAGCCCTAATTAATTTTGTAGGCAATTACAAGTAATATATGGAGTTGATTTTACATGGTGCTAAAAAGTAATATTATCTTTAAAAATAGCCCATTGATTGGAGCTCCCTATAGATGTTCACTGGTCCCTGTTTCAAATAAAGGGTGGGCATGTCCTAATGGTCCCAGCCAGAAGCACATTAGGAGGGGGACAGCCAATCACAGCCCTGCAGTCAACCCAGCACAGGTAGGCTTCAGTTTCCTATCAGACCCTGCTAGCTGCTGATTGGTTCCTCTCCTACAGTGCAGTGAGCTGAGAGCCACCGGCTCCCCTGTACAGCCTGGGAATTCAGGGAGCAGAAAGTGGAAGAGAAGGGATTATTAAGGTTTCTCAGAAATATTCAATAAATCAGCCTGAAACACTCCTTTTTTTTCAGCACAATTCTTTTATATCTAAATGAGTACAACCCACGGTACGTTCTTATTTTTTTTTTAAACAAAATTTCTCCTTTAAGATCCATATTCACCAGCTCTCCAGTTTGCCATTTCAGCAATCTGGTTGCTAGGGTCCAATTACCCTAGCAACCATGCACTGATTTGAATAAGAGACTGGAATAAAACAGGGACTATGTAGAAAGATGAGAAATAAAGAAATAAGTATACGTTTGTAGCCTCACAGAGCATTTGTTTTCTTTAGGATCAGGCCACACGTGCAGATTGCCTGGCGACTAATCTCCCCGAATCTGCCCATGTGGCCAGACAGATGTTGTCAGTGACTCCCATTTGACAGCTGAAAAGAGTCAGAAGGAAAAGGTAAGTAATTCTAAAGCCAATTAAAAAGTTGCTTTGAATCGCTCCTTCTATAACATACTAAAGTTATTTCAGGACACCTCGTTTAGTATTACAACACGTTTGTGAGATATGTAGATATTACACATATAAAATATGTCTAACATGAAAATGAAATATATTAATCCCTGTTTAATAAGGCCGTGTGCACAGGACTCCACTCATACACCAGGCTTCCCTGCTCCACTAGTTTCCCAGCATCCGCCGCACAGACGCAGAGTGAAGAACAGGAGGGGCAGCGATTAATCGCTTTTCTTTTCCTTTAGCGCGTGCCAAGCTCTACTTCCTCATTCAGTCTCAGACCCTTCCCTGAAGTGACGCGAGAGAGGATGAACAGATATAACCATATATGACAATTTCCTGCTCTCTTTCAGATCCTCTCGCTGTCCAGTCGCTGTCGCTGCTTTCCTGAGCCAGGATAAACTAGTCTGACTTCAACTGACCTCTCTAGGCCTCAGCAATGCCTTTCCGGAAAGGTGAGTGGGGAGGGGTCGCGGGCACTTTGAGCCTCACAGGGAACCCATCACTAGTGCTGCACACAAGCGGCTCATTCCAAGCTGCTGTTTAGTCTTTATGTTTAGTAGCAGCTACTGCTGGCAATGCACAATGTAATACACTTGTTTTTAATCAGTATATTGTCAGCTTTCATTTTCATTACTTCAGGTTACTAAACGTCAATCCTCTGTGGTGCAGCACTGCATATATTAGTAGCAATGTATAAGGAACATGTTATAATCCAACTGTGGTACCAATTTTACCCCTCATCCACCAGTTCAAGAGGAGTTGAGAATGTTAAATCTATTGTATTTTTTCTACAGCTTGTGCAAAAGTGATCACTAACAGCCAGCTGCTGGGTGCTGCCAGCCTTATTTATGAGGCCCTAAAAACCAAACCACTTTCTGCACCCACCCATGAGTTTGCTGTATGTCTGGCTCACTCAATAGACCAGGAGTGCCCATACTTTACTAGTGCGAGGTCTACTTTTAGTAATATTGTCCCAATAGGATCTACATCCACAAAAGCATTGTTAGCAATCTGTTCCATGGAAAATATTACTTACATATTATATTGATTTATTATAGAAATGATATCGCTATATTTAACAACTATTTCTTATGTAACCTTAAAGGAACAGTTCAGTGTAAAAATAAAAACTGGTTAAATAGATAGGCTGTGCAAAATAAAAAATGTTTTCTAATATAGTTAGTTAGTCAAAAATGTAACGTATAAAGGCTGGAGTGTAACATAATAGCCAAAATTCTACTTCATGCTTTTCAGCTCTGTAACTCTGAGTTAGTCAGGGACTTGAAGTGGGCAATGTGGGACAAAACTGTTCAGCAAATTTGCAATTGATCCTCAGCATTCAGCTCAGATTCAACAGTAACAGTTATGACCCATGTAGCCCCCACTGAAGTCACTGATTGGTAACTGCCTGGTAACCAATCGGTTGGGTGGAAACCAAGAGAGCTGCAAAGCAGGAAGTAGTGTTTTGGCTATTATGGCATCCAGTCACTCCAGCCTTTATACATTACATTTTGGTCTCACTAACTATATTAGAAACATTTTTTATTTTGCACAGTCTGTCTATTTACCCAGTTTTTTTACTGAACCAAGGGCGATCCTGGCCCCTCTGCCACCTGAGGCGTTTACCTTTTTGCACCTAAGGGGGTCCACTGGGGTCCACAAGGGTGGCAGAGAGGGCCAGTACACTAGCGCAGAGAGCCTAACTGAAATTCGGCTCTTAAAGTACCAGGAGCAGCATTTTTGCTGCCCCTGGTACCTAGTGGGGCGCTGCCACCTGAGGCGACAGCCTCAACTCGCCTCATTGACGAAGCATCCCTGCCTTTAACGTAATAAATATCTGAATGATAAGCATGAATAGGAGGATGATTTGGACAAGCTGTTTGTTGACATTGTCTTGAGATCTACTGATCCCCAGCTAAAGGGAAATGCTCTGCCAATGGCAGATGCTGATAATGTCAGGTGAGTATCACTTAGGAATATAAGATCTATGGCACACACGGCATTTTGAGCTTTAATATGTGCCCAGGCCCAGATTTGTGGCAAGGCCACAGTATATGCTATAGGCAGACGGGGAGAGACATTTTAATAGCAATAAATGTCATTAAGTATAATTTATGTAGTGTGCCGTAGTCCTTAGGCACCAGGCCCAGTGAGAAAAAAACAGTAGGTACTCACACTATAGGTGACATTAATATATACAGCTATTGTAAGTATTGGAATCGCTAACATTCACACAAATCACTAAATGTCTCTTGAACATATGGGGCCCTGTCTGCACATGTTTACATACCACAATACTCAAATCTGTCCATAACTTTCAGTGTTTTTCGTTTGTGAAACATGATATATCTGCACCAGACGTACCTTGTCTGGACTTGAAGATAAGTCACGAAAATGCATAAAGCATGCAGTAATGCATATTTGTACAATTTGGCAACAATAGTTACGCTTAGCATGGAATATTTCAGAAAGTACTAACTAACTGACATTAGAAGTTGTTTACAAGACATAGTCAGCACAATAGAAATAAGAGATAATGATCTTTCTGCTGTTTCATCAAAAGAAACCTGAAGAAGCAGAGACTAGTGTAAGGAAAAAAGGCCTGGCACACGTAGCAAATTAAACCGGGGTCCTACCCCTGGTATGTTTATTGCGTCAAACATTAATTTGCTCCGTGTGCCAGGCCTTTTTTCCTTACATTGGTCCATTGGGAGTGCCGTCTCCCTTAGGTCTTGGGCACCAGCGTTAATTTATGAAGGGCCTGAGAGTGCGCGTGGTTTCTGTGTACCAGAAGCAGAGACTAGTTCATATATGATGAAAAGGAAAATAAATAAATAAATATATATATATATATATATATATATATATATATATATATATATATATATATATATATATATATATATATAATTTCTTTTCTCTGCTCTTTCCCTCTAGTTGCTCATGATTTAGTTCATACAACAAAGATACTTTCTGGTGCTCTTTATTTATAGGCAACTGTGGGCCAGTGCCCACAATCCAATCCAGTCTGCTGCCTAGGGTGGCACAGGAAAAATATGGTAATATAAATAGGCATTTGGAGTCAAGATGAATACTATACTGCAGATAACCTTTGGGACCAGTTACACCATGTGGTGCCAGAGTGCTTAAACCCATTGTAATGCAATGTAGTATGGCAACACTAACCTTCTAGAATCACTGCATTGACCTGGGGCAGACACATTAAGTTGATTTTGCCATTGAAGCTCAAGTATGCATTTTAATGCCGAAATCCACCCCATGTGTCTGCACCCAGACAGAATTGGAAATGTCTCTGTATCACACTGAAGGATACAGTGCATTCTACACTTCCACATCTCTAGGCAATGTTAGAGAGCCCTACCTTATGGTTGTGAAATGCAATAAAACTGTGTATCATACTTGCAACAGAGCTGAAGATAAAATATTGCTAAATGTTATTTTGATTGCAGTTATGTTGAAATGTAATAATGACTGCAGTATGTGTAAAGTTGTAAAAATTCCCCTTTGACCTTGGTACACAACCTCAGTTTATTCTCTTTCTGTGGAATAAATACGCATTTATTTTACAGTCTAGGCATACTGACCAACTTCCCAAGATCTTACATCAGAAGGAAATTACAGGCTGTTTCAGGCCCCAATGGCACAGCATTCATTGTCTTTAATACATTCATAGATTCAAATGTTAGTAAATTATTACTGCATGGTTTAATAATAGTATGTTAGTATGGAGTGACACTTTGGCTTACATTTGTTGCAAACTGTAGTTAAAAAATTACCCCCTAGCAGAGTCAAAATAGGCAAGGGGCAAGGCTGTGGACAATATGGCAGGCAGTTCACATGAACACATTTACATTAAATTTTTTCAGATAAGGGCGGATTTGAATCAGTGTCAAGCTGAATACTAACATCCAGTTCATATATGCTGAAATTAATAAGTTAATTGACTTCTGGTTTTGGTGTGAGCTGACTATAATGGTCAGATTTGTATCTAGTCACTTGGGTATAGCTGATAAAGCACCTACCTACTGTATACTGTATCTTGAACTGCTTTCATGTGAAGTGTGCTCTGGTTAGATAAAGCATAATGTTCCTATGTTCCCCACCACAAATCATTCTTGTATTAACTCTAGATCGGCCCTATGAGACCCAGTCCAATACTGCGGGTGAGGTGTGATAAAAAAACACAGTTCATAGCAACAATTGGCATCAGTCCTGAACAATAAGGACAAGATTTACCTTTAAAGAGGACATATCACCAGTCATAAAAATTTGTATTACCAAAATTCTTTTCAAATTAAAGGGGATCTATGTTCGAAATCTATAATCTTTTCTAGGCTTTGGGGAATGATTATAAGGCTATTTGTAATTGCTGTGCATTATTTTTTACGGTTTTGATTCTATAATAGCCGTTACCTTGACTGTCTGTGTATTCCCCCAAAATCAGCTCAGTTTACTTGTAAAGAAAACCTCACTGCCTGTGGTCGTCTCATCTGCCTAACCCGCCCACCCACCAATGATTAAACAGTAGACGGTTATTTTTTTTTCAGAACCGCACACAACTGAGGGGAAGACTCGGGAGAGAGGGGGAAGCCTAACACAATAAATGAAATAACCGTACTGAAATCAGCACATAACAGCTCATTACTCATTTTTTATCCCCACTACACAGTCTTACCAAATCAGCGCAATCTCCTTGCGCTCGCTGCAATGCTTCCTGCTTTTTCTGACTGTGCCTGTCTGCACGCAGGGAGATCGCACTGATTCGGTAACAATAGCTTTTCTGATGGTGCTAGTCCTAGCATTGCAGCGAGCGCAAGGAGATCGTGCTGATTTGGTAACACTGTGTAGTGGGGATAAAAAATTAGGTTTTCTTTACAAGTCAACTGAGCTGATTCTGGGGGAATGCACACGGTAACAAATAATGCATTGCAATTACAAATAGCCTTATAATCATTCCCCAAAGCATAGGAAAGATTATAGATTTCGACCATAGATCCCCTTTAAGCATGAAACACAAATTATTTTTTTTTTCAATATCTGAACATACAACAATATGTGGTCCTATAAGAACCTCAGTTGTTTATATTGACATCTCCACCTCTATGCTGACAGCACAGAAATACTGACCTCTCTGATGTCACTGCACTTCTCCAATTCCCTTTCTCTCCTCACTGTTTATAATCTTGAATAGCCTGTACTTGGGCACTTGCATCAGGTCCTCCTTCCACAAGACAGTATAACATAATTATAATTGCATTAGATTTAAAGGGGACCTGTCACCCTAAGAAATAAACCCAATTTAATTTCTATCATGTTAGTTGAGCAAAATAAACTTTACTTACACTATATATTATATTAACATTTTGTTTCCTTCAGTCTTGGAATTACACAATCACAGCAAGCAGACAGGAGCCATTTTGTTGACACTGTTAATAAGACTAATTGTGTATCATCGCAAAATCTTGTGTGTTAAAAAAAATGGGGAATCTGATGCCCATGCACATTGCCCTACATGATTATAGAGCCTGAGAAGGGAAGGGAAAATGTGAGGATAGCAGTTACATGTAGGAAGTGCTGAATAGAAAGTGAAAGTAATTGACTGCCCCACCTCTATGCCTCAGATAATATTTGATTGACAGCTCAGCTATTTGAACACATTTATAACAGGTATGGATATTTTAATGATAAAAATAATTTGTGTTTCGTGTTTAATTTGCTACGGTCATTATGCAGCTTTTTATGTGTAGGTGACAGGTCCACTTTAAAGTGTACCTGTCACCCAGACACTAAAATCTTTATAATAAAAATACTTTTCAAATGAAACGTGAAATTCAATTTCTATATTTTATTAAAGCATTCATAGATGTAAACTCATTTAAAAATCCCAGCTGTCAATTAAATATTGCCTGCCCCTCCTCTATGCCTTAGGCATAGAGGCTGGGCAAGCAATTACTTTCACTTTCCATTCAGCACTTTCTAGATGTCACTGCTCCGCCCACATCCCCCCAGTTCTCTTAACCATTTAATTGTGTAGCCAGGGCATGGGGATGGACATTGGGTCCCCCATTCTGGTGCACAAACAAGATTCTGAGATGATGCAAGACTTGTCTTAATAACAGTGTCCACAGTTCCAAGACTGATGGAAACAAGATTCAAATAATTTATACAGTGTAAATAAAGTTAATTTTGCTTGACTAACATGATAAAATAGGATTTGGAATAATTATTTTGGGTGACCAGTCCCCTTAAAATGTTAATATTGAAGTTGGTTATGTATTCTTCATCTGTCAAACAGAAAAAATGTTACGTATAGAACTGTATTGTGGTTGTCTCGTTTAGTTTAAATATCTGTGTCATTTGCACCTCTGACATTTTTGGTGTTCTAGGAAACCAAAGACACTTGTGTGCATGGGTCAATAATAAACAGAATTTATGTAATGCATGTTGTAGTAAAGTAATGTTATTTTGGGCAAGCTGGGCACAGATTGGATTTCCTAAATGATTAGATCCCTGGGTGACAATAAATGTAGTCATGTACTCATGCAAGTTTTTGGTTTCTAGTTTAATGAACAACTTGTTTGGGAAAAGACTTGAATTGCTCATTAGTTATTTTTATTGTGCAGCTGCTGTTCTATTAACATATTCTAGCGTATTCTAGTCAATAGCAAATAAAGTTACTCAGAAATGCATCCTATTTGATCTAGGACCTGTGAAACTGCTGGCCTTCCTGCAAATAGATATTTGGATAGACATCTGTGTCCTCAAATGTTTTTATAAATGACTTTAGCATCTGTTGTGCTATGAATGGCTTTCCTAGCAATAACCAAGGAGGAAGTGTCAGTCTTATATATTAAAAGGAATTATTTTCCTAATGCTGAGTATATGTGCTGACTGTTATTTACTTCTCTGTTGCTGTTCTAGTGAAGTGCTGACATTGTTCCAGCTAATGGAGTTCTAGATGAAAGTCATTAATAGTCAGATGTGTCAGATCTGTAATATAGTAGTTACTGCAATAAGCAATGGTAGAACCACTAATTCAGTGGCATAACTAGATGTTAAGGCCCCCATAATGGTCTGTTGTACCATTATATTGAAATAAATATATAGAAACATTTTCAAATGACACTAGGCTGGTGTATTGTATGAAACCGAATGATGTTGGTAATGTTGTCACTCCTAAAAATTTGGCACATTAAGAACTCATGCAATACAGCTGTTCAGATGGCTTTACAGTCTGTAGAGATCTGAGATACTGAAGACTATGTAACTATCCTATGGACATTTGACACTACCCATACCAAACAAGACTTGGAACCTTGATCAACAACAACTATTTTTAAGTGATGCAATGAAGCGCTCATGAATTTTGTGAGCAAAAAAGAGAATAGAGTAGAACCCTGATTTTTTTACCCCAAATGTTATTCTTTCCTGCAATTGACACACAATGATTTGTTTACATAAAATAAAGGTTCTACTGTATAGTATGATTTAATGCATGGATTCTTATAGGAGACATATAGTATAAATGAAAAAAAACAACTAATTTCGTAGGCATTTATAAGTAATATATGGTGTTGCAGGAAGTGGAAGAGAAGGGAGGGATTATTACGTTTTTTTGCAGAAATATTCAATAAATCAGCCTGAAACACTACTTTTTTTTAAGCACAATTCTTCTATATCTAAATGAGTTTAATGCACTGGTACATTCTTATTTTTTTTTTTACACAAAATGTCTCCTTTAAATCTGAAGTTCAGGACCCCAAAATAGGTCCCCATACTGTGTTTGGTACTGTTTAATAATGTGAAGTTTCTTTCTACAGTAGAAAATAGTAATTATAATAAGGTAGTATACATTTACGAAACACTGGTTTAATGAAACCTGTTTTACAAATTGTATTTACAAATTGTCGAACTCCTAACCACAAATGGGCAAATTACAATCAAAGGGGTAGTAAAAGGCAGTAAAGTCCATGATTTGGGAAACATTAAAAATCATGCTTAGGTGAAGCAGTGAAATGCCTTCCCCTTGTCTAGGGCCTAAAGAAGTTAATTCTTTATTTTTATTAATATGTACAAATAATATAAATATATTGCCAAAAATCTGGTGTTTTCATAATTAAAATAGTTTACAGGAAGAAGCACCAGCCAATCATGTTATTGTTGCATTTGCCTCAAATGCCATTTGTTACCACAGCATAGGTACTTAAAGGAACAGTACATCAAAAAATTAAATTGTTTTAAAGTAATAAAAATATAATGCAGTGTTGCCCTGTACTGGTAAAACTGCTGTGTGCTATGCTCAGGCTCAGGTTACACAGCAGATAGCAGATAAGCTCTGTAGAATATAATGGTGTTATCTGTTATACACTATTTATCCTGTGCCATATAGCCTTTTTTCATTGTCCACCATTGCTACACAGCAGCTTGTTTATATGAACTAAAGTAGTGTTTCTGAAGCAAATAGATCAGTTTTACAAGTGCAGGGCAACACTACTTGATATTTTCATTACTTTAAAGCACTTTCATTTTTTTGGTGTTACTGTTGCTTTAAAGGGGTTGTTCACCATCCAACACTTTTTTCAATTCAGTTGTTGGCAGGCAGGTGACATAACAACCCCATTCATTTCACTGGGAATTGGTTGTCACTAAAGAATTTGTGTTTTATGGAAGGCATTGTTTTTTAATCAAACATGGGTCAATCAATTAGGACTTTGCACATTTGTGATGTTGGGTGTAAAGTGTATGTTGATGATTGGCCAATGTGGTTAAAATGGCCTCAATATAAATAAATCTTTTCTAATGTCACTGGGCTGGTGTATTGTATTAAACCGGATGATGTCCGTAATGATGTCACTCCTAAATATTTGACACTGTACTCGTGCAGTACAGCTGTCCAATGACTTCACAGTCTGTAGAGGTCTCTTAGGAATCTGTAAATATCCTATGGACATTTGATACTGCCTGGACCAAACAAGACTTAGAATCTTGGTCAACAACTATTTTTAAGTGATGCTTTTAAAGGACCAGTAACATCAAAAAAATTTTTTCAAAAATTCGTTAGTATACAACAAAAAAATAACACCAAGACAAATTAAAGTTTAAAATAGCAAAGCCTTTATTAAGAAATAACTTACATAAACTCCACTTCCTGTCCTCTTCAGAAACGGCGAAAAGGCGACCATCCATTCTGCGGCGCTTGACTTCTCCTCCCTGGCTATTCACTGACAGCCATCTCATTCTCCAGCTCTTCTTCATCTTCCCAGGAGCAGCAGTAGGAATGCAATGTCGGCGGGCTCCCCATTGGATTCACGAGGGGTGCAGGAAAGTAGAGGAGGGCAGTGCGTCCATTCCTGCCTTGAAGAACCGGTGCCGATACTGCAGGGTGTGTGTTCAGCGTGGTATAATAGCATGGAGTCCAGAAGCAGCCAGGAGAGGGGCCACATGAAGATGGAGCACTGAGCAGCTAACTCCGGGTTCGTCGCAACAGAGTCACCTGGTTGGTTATGTGCAGATCCGGGAAGAAAGGGATGTTCCTGGCCCACAGCGCTGAACAGTAACCGTCCGGCAGCTCGCAGATGTCCACAGCGCTGAACAGTAACCGGCCGGTATCTATATAGTATGTGTTTGCGATATTTCCCAGCCCTGGCTGCACATTTCCTCTTCTATCACTTTGTTTTTGTCAGCGGTACAGCGAGGTAGTATGCCTCCGACCCAGCCAAACCCAGGCCAATACGCTCTCACCAACGGCGACCCCTTGAACGGCCACTGCTACCTGTCCGGATACATCTCTCTGCTGCTGCGGGCCGAGCCCTACCCCACGTCCCGCTAAGGAGCTGGCGGCTGGTTACTGTTCAGCACTGTGGACATCTGCGAGCTGTCGGCCGGTTACTGTTCAGCGCTGTGGACATCTGCGAGCTGGCGGCCAGTTACTGTTCAGTGCTGGGGAAATCTGCGAGCTGCCGGCCGGTTACTGTTCAGCGCTGTGGGCCAGGAACATCCCTTTCTTCCCGGATCTGCACATAACCAACCAGGTGACTCTGTTGCGACGAACCCGGAGTTAGCTGCTCAGTGCTCCATCTTCATGTGGCCCCTCTCCTGGCTGCTTCTGGACTCCATGCTAATATACCACACTGAACACACACCTGCGGTATCGGCACCGGTTCTTCAAGGCAGGAATAGACGCACTGCCCTCCTCTACTTTCCTGCACCCCTCGTGAATCCAATGGGGAGCCCGCTGACATTGCATTCCTACTGCTGCTACTGGGAGGATGAAGAAGAGCTGGAGAATGAGATGGCTGTCAGTGAATAGCCAGGGAGGAGAAGTCAAGCGCCGCAGAATGGATGGTCGCCTTTTCGCCGTTTCTGAAGAGGACAGGAAGTGGAGTTTATGTAAGTTATTTCTTAATAAAGGCTTTGCTATTTTAAACTTTAATTTGTCTTGGTGTTATTTTTTCGTTGTAAACTAACGAATTTTTGAAAAAATTTTTTTGATGTTACTGGTCCTTTAAGCACTCTTGAATTTTGTAGTGTTTTGTGAAAGGCATTATCCTTTAATCAAACATTGGTCAATCATTTTATTGGTGTCATTTTTTAACCCTTGCAGCCTGCTTTCAGTCGATGAGCTCACCTGTGTAGCAGCTGCGGGCAACACTGTAAAGGCTAGAGAACAAGGAAAAAATAAGGAGTGGACAGGAGTAACAGTGGCCGGTAGAACTTACTACCCATAGTTGTTCCTCCTTTGGGGTTTCTAATGCATTATTCAAGGCAGGCCCGGACTGGCAATCTGTGGGTTCTGGCAAATGCCAGAGGGGCTGCTATAAGGTGCCATAGAAAGTCACTATTTATTGGGCTGGTGGGGGCTGAGTGGGCCTCTGTGTACCTGAAATGCCAGGGCCTATTTTAATTCTCAGTCCGGACCTGATTCAAGGGCAAAAAAGAGTATCTGGTCAGACATACTGACTACTTCTACTCATGCATTCAGTTACACAACTACACAATCAATACTTACCTATTGATATGTTGCCTGACTCTGTAGCCTCTGTCTGTTTTAGAATGGACAATAATATTCAATTGATTGGAGCTAGTTGGGTACAGAGGGTGTCTCTGTAATGGATAGATGGTAATAAGCATATGACAGAAGACAACGTGAGGTGATCACTGTACTTGGGCCATGGCAGGGCATTTTGCATCTTCAGTGGGAAGAACTTTACTTATTACAAAATTATCCCGTGCTCAAAATTCATAAAAATCTATTTTTTATTCAAAATTACAAATCAAAAAAGATTTTACATACTGACCCCATGACAGTCCACCTTACGCGTTTCGTACCCTGTGCCACTAGGAACTGGGGTAATATCCCTTTAACTCTGGCTCATTTTTGACCGGCAGTTATATTACCCTAAGAGACAATATTCTATTATAAAACTTTGACTAGTTTTCATATAAATCTGCAGATTATATGCAAGACATTTTGAAAATTGATTTGGTTTTTACATTTTTCTTCATGTTTATTTGAGAACGGTTGTGTATACATTCACAAGGCACATGTTTTTTTAAGATTAGAAAAAAGGATGAAGTTTGCCCTTGGGCAATACAGTTTGTAACATTGTTAGCTAGGTGGAGCTAAGTTCATGGGAAAACTATAGTCCAGGTCTGCAAGACTTTCAGTACTGCTTCTTAGGCATGCAAGTGGGGCATGGACACCCCGTGCTACTTAGGAGGAAGTGAGCATGATCTGCTGTAAATGGTGCTCCTGATCATGCAGATATTCATTTCAGCTCTTATAACCAGATACCCAGCAGCAATGCACAGCAACCAATATGTTGCTTGTACAGGGAACTGACTAAACACTGATTGTTATTGCCCCTCCCTCACTGAAATCTGCTGAGCAGTACCGTATTTTCAGAAGTCTGAACGGGCCTTGGTATCCTTCCTGGAAATAAAATATATACAGGGAGTCCTTGAGTTACAGACACCCGACTTACATACAACTCATACTTACAAACTGAGGCTATTTCAGTAACATACTATGGTTTGCTTGCCTTTTATTAGCATTTTGCTTTAATAAACCACCTGCCCCAATCCCCTCTGGTGTGTGTTGTCTACTGCAGAGCAAAGAAAGGTAAAAATAAATATGCACAGAAAGATCAAAATAAATACTATCTATCTAAGTTGCATTTAATAAGTAAATGCATATGTTCCAACTTACATACAAATTCAACTTAAGACCAAACCTACAGTCCCGATCTTGTATGTAACCTGGGGACTTCCTGTATCTATTTTCCAAAACATATCTAGTATACTGGTATCTCTGCCATCTCAGTCTTTATTCAGATCATCCATAAATTATCATTGGAAAACTTTATTGAAACTCATGCCATTTTACTTTGATTGCACTGATAAATACTATACATATCTACCTACAGGCAGTAATATGTAACTCCTTTTGATTGTATTCGTAGTCATGTTTTACTGACACGACAGGGTGTTGACTCTCTAGCAATGAATTCATGCACAAAAGTTGTTTTTTCCAACCAGTTGTTTGAACATCCACCCAGATGCAGGCACCACCACTTGTAAATATACCAAAATCTGCCCTAAGTAATGGACTGCTTAGAAAATGCTGAGTACATGATTTCAATTCCATCTCTCTTAGTAAAGATGATTGTATACAGCCCTACTTACAGATTTGTTTGGCATGATGCAGTTGCCCTTCTACAAAGCAATACTTGGGTCTGTCTGTAGCCAAACTGCACAAATATCTATTTGATTGGTCGATAAGCCAATTTGTTATTGTGTAAGCTTTTGTGGAATTTTACTCCATTGCTTTTTGTAAATACCTGTATGAAATTCCACTGCTCTTGAAATTCCAGCTACTAGAAAATTTACAGCTCGTCATACATCAATGGATATATAACGTATAGCACTAAGGCTAATGGCCTACGGGACATTTCACTGTGCTTTTACAGAAAATCCTGGCAGTAAAACCACATGAAACTGCTTCAAATTCTGCTTATGACAGATGCTGTGCTGGGAAATTGATAGATATAGGACACAAACTTATGCAAATCACTATACAAATACCAAATAATCAGAAGCGATATATAAACAGCATATATATAGAGAGAGACAACTTCCACTGCATGATCTAGTCAGTAATCAGTAATGGGCTAAGTGTAATAGTGCATTATTAAAATGTACTGCATGCTCAGATTTCTGTAAAAGATTAAATATCTATGCGGATTGTGTTTGTGTTGTTTTGACTTCATTATTCCAGTAAGGGTTAAATCTGTGTTTCTCTCAGCAGTAACTGAAATGTCTGTGTATAATTCCCATAGCTGGTCGGCAGGTGTTCTAGCCCGTGTACAGAGCATGCACAGCCCGTGCAGCTCAGAAACACTTCCCCGTGCTCAGCATGAGATTGGTTGGAGTTTTCAGGAACTTTCACAAGCAGCTTGTGTCAAAACAACGATCTTAGCTGTGCAGAAGAAAACATGTTTTCATCCTTACTGTATCCCAGCTATGCAACACACTACATGTGATCATTACATCATTTATTTAAAGACTGCACGGAGCCCGAATGCACCAAAAAAAAAAGCACTAAAATATTATGTCCTAGTTGGAATATTTGGGTGTGAATGGAACAGTCTGTAATAAACAATATGTGATAAGAACTTTGGCAAACATCGTTCACTTTTAAGAATCCTAGCATTCATAGCTGCTTATATAGAAACTGTTTTGGAGTACTGAGAATTTGGTATATGAAGTGCTCACTGTCTACTTAGAACAAAATGTACTATATTCGTATTTGTGCTTTGGCAAAGGGGCAGTTGTAGGTCAGAATATACCGTGCAACTCGTCACTATGCTTGGGGGTTTAAATATTTTTTATTTTTATTAATTAGTGTGTATTTTGATAAATTGTTCTCTTAAATAATTTCTAATTTGTATGTAAGCCAATCTGTAGGGCCAAGTCAATTTTGGCTCCACTTGGGTTTATCAAATTGCACTGATTGCAGGAATACAGTGCAGTGTTCCATTGGTTTGAAATTTCATACCCGCTTTGGAAAATCCTCCTTTAAACACCTAATGTGACTGCATTTAAAGCTTGTAAACAGACATTATCCAAATCAGCTAAGACACTGTCTGGGGAATGTGGAGTCAAATGTAGCTTAAGAGTTGTGACCCAGGGTAACCCTTGGCTGATAATTTCTGTTACTGGTCATACACTAACTTTGGAAATAAATACATAAGGGTACACTGCACTCCATTGCGTTGGGTGTAGCATAGTAATTCCATACCTGTTTATTACCATCTTTTACAGCTGGTACCATCCCAGCATGATGTATTGGGGGTCATACATCATGCTGGCAGTTTTGCACCTGTACCATAACCTATGGCAACCAATCAAATGTATGCTTCCAGTCTTCAACCTTCAACTGGTTGAAAGGAAGCTAATCACTAATTAGTTGCTATGGGTTCCTGGTCAGTTGCAAATGTTCCCATTGTTTATAAATGAGCCACAGTAACATCAAGAAATAAGTGTTTTAAAGTAATAAAAATCTAATGCAGTGTTGCCTGCACTGGTAAAACTCTGTGTTTGCTACGGAAACACTACTATTGTTTATATAAACAAGCTGCTGTATAGCAATGAGGGCAGCCATTCAAAAGAGAAAAGGCTCAGGTTACACAGTAGATAAGCTCTGTAGAACATAGTGGTTTTATCTGTTATCCACTATTTAACCTGTGCCATATAGCCTTTTTTCAATTCCCGCCATTGCTACAATATACTACTACTATAGTAGTGTTTCTGAAGCAAACACATAATTTTTACCAGTGCAGGGCAACACTACATTTTAATTACTTTAAAATACAAACTTTTGTGTTACTGTTCCTTTAAGTGAGAAGCTCTTTCCCTGCAATAGAATTTTGTAGTGTGGTGTGGTTTCAGTTTTACAGAATAAATTATGACTAACTGTTAAGCATGTCTTCTAGGTTGTGAAGTGGCTTTACCTTCCCTAATTGTCACTGAAATGGTGTAATCTGTAAAATATTGTGCTGTCTTTTATTTCGTTTCATAATCAAATCTGTTTCCTGTTATCAGATCAGAGAACACTAAAAGTAGTCATTTTGAACTTGGTCATTTTTTATTGTGTAATGTTAATGTATAGAAGCATTGTAAGGCAAGGAAGGGGCTGTGCAGTTATGATTAGCATATATTTTTATGATGTTGCCAAGGGCCTACTTTTAGCAAGGGTTACAGCGTGAGCTGTTCACAAATATAGCTGTTTGTAATTTTGTATGGTTTGCTTATAGGAACCAACACAATTCTAATCCACTGTTGCATGTTACACATTTATGAGCCTGAAATTTCTTTACCTTGTTACGTTATCCAAACAAAAATGATAAAAATGCTCTCCAGATTTCTTCCCACATACTCTGTACATCCATTTACTTTGTATGGTTATAATTACAACTCACTAGGCCGTAAACCAAATCTCCTAACCCAAAATGTATGCAGTGAGTCTAGTAACTCATAGCAACCATATCAGGTGCAATTTATTGGTCGCTGGTGTGAAAGCAAACATCTCATTTGTTGCTAATGGTTACTAGCCCAGGAGCAAACTTTACAACTTGTACAGTGTTTACAATAGCACCATAGAATGTTCTTAGATGGTGGCTTAAGCTGCTGAGAAAAATATTTTGTATCATATAGCCTATATATATATTTATATAGTTGTTCTTTGGATTTAAAATATGATCTGTAAATCTATTGCCCTACCTTTTAATTGACAGGCCACTCTTGGGTGAAACTGTTAAATTGGTTTTCATTATTTATTTATTTTTTATAGTTTTTACATTGTTTGCCTTCTTCTTCTGACTTCTTTCCAGTTTTAAAATGAGATTCACTGACCGCATCTAAAAAATGAATGCTCTGGAAGGCTACAAATGTATTGTTATTGCTACTTTGTATTGCTCCTCTTTCTAGTCAGGCCCTCTCCTTTTCATTTTCCAGTCTCTTATTCAAATCACTGCATTGTTGCTAAAGTAATTTGAACCCTAGCAATCATTGCTGAAATTGCAAACTAGAGAGCTGCTGGATAAAAAAAAACTATATCACTCAAAAACCACAATTGCAAATTGTCTCAGAATATAACTCTCTACATCAGTGGTCCCCAACCAGTAGCTCGTGAGCAACATGTTGCTCTCCAGCCCCTTGGATGTTGCTCTCAGTGGCCTCGAAGCAGGTACTAATTTTTGAGTTCCTAGCTTGGAGGCAAGTTTTGGTTGTATAAAAACCAGATGTACTGCCAAACAGAACCTCAATGTAGGGTGACAATCCACATAGGGGCTACTAAATGGCCAATCACACCACTTATTTGGTACCCCAAGAACATTTTTCATGCTAGTGTTGCTCCCCAACTCCTTTTACTTCTGAATGTTGCTCATGGGTTCAAAAGGTTGGGGATCCTCTACATGATACTAAAAGTTAACTCAAAGGTGAACAACCCCTTTAATATTCTAAATATTTGTAATGTCCTTAATTCACTATCTCTCACATAATATTATGGTAAAATGACTTCTCTGCCATCGTCACCGTAATGTTTATGCAGTTTAATTAAACGCTCTTTCATAAACGTTTGTATTGTTGCCAGATCTTTGAAAGACAGTCGTAACTACTGAACAAGCTGTACCAGGCTAAAAAGATCTGGCATGTATTTATATGGAGATCTTGATCTCAGACAGTGAACATATCAAATTAATATAGTACAACAGAGAAAAACATTTCATGAGTATTACAGGCAGCAGCCCAATTTCTCAGGAACGAAATGTCACAGCCCTTGTTTTGATGAATTCACTGAGTGAAATATGAACTGAGTATAAGCTGTGCAAATGTATGTAGTGGTATTTAAGTCTTCATAAGTATTTCAGCTATGTACTCTGTTTATCTGTCAGCCACAAGTAGTATTTGAAGCTTGCATGAGTTATATAAATGTTGGCATAACCAAGTTCAGTGTATTTCATTTACCAGAAAAGGGTAATATTTGCCACCACAATGCATATTTGCTAGTTAACTAACACAATGTACGATGCACTGTCTTGCTATAACAGAAGAATAATTTATTTAAATAATACACTCTGAGAATGACAAGCTCAGGGATAGTAAAGAACATGGAGGTTATACTGCGGCAAAGTGCAAGGATTTAAATTTCAGGCACTACTACTGGAAGCTGGGATTTTTAGTTTTTCTGTTTCAATAAGCAAATCTTAGGGAGGGTTTACGTAATAAAGATGCAAAGTTTGCTACAGGGTTATTAAACTATAACACGCAACAGGGTGATACAGTATTTCTAGCTTTGTTTTGTATCATAGGGCTTCTGTACATTCCTACTGTACATGCCTAGTGATATAGTAGTTCTTTGGATTAAAAATACCATCTACCAACCTACTTGTTCATTGGCAGGCCACTGTTTGTATGTTCTCCTGTGCTTGCGCGGGTTTCCTCCATTTTCCCCACACTCCAACAATTTACATACACATGGGAACCTATTTTTTATACTATATGGTGATGAGCAAAATTTTTTACCAAGTTGTGCTGCGAAAATCATGAAAAAAATTGTCCCTTGCTTTTACTGAATTTTCTGTGAAACGGGTCAGATTCTCCCATCAAAAAATGGCAACCAAATACACCATACATCACCAGACAATGCTACCCCATAATATGTGTGAATGCGCTGCGGACCTTAGATTGTAAGCTCCACTGGGGCAGAAACTGAGATGAATGATGCATAAGCTCAATGAAGTGCTCTATATAAATAAGCATAATATAGTGAATAAAGTACCCCCTCTTGTAAAATATAAGGATATAAGTTACCAAGGAGTTTCATGACCATATCAAAACAGGAGGCTGTAAGCCGAGTGTTTTTATACAGGTCATGGAACTCAGGGGTAACTTTTAATATCCTCATATTTTGCAACTGGGGGTACTTTATTTATTATAATACACAAGTTTCAGAGTCATGTGACAGAAATTACATTAGAACTCACCGTTTATAACTGATGACATCAGAACTCACCGTTTATAAGGATATCATTTATAAGATATCCATGGCTTTTGTGTATTATAATAATAATCATCAGGTAGTACATGTATGGGATCCATTATCCAGAAACCCGTTATCCAGAAAGCTTCGAATTACAGAAAGGCCTCCCATAGACTCCATTTTATCTAAATAATCCAAATTTTTAAAAATGATTTCCTTTTTCTCTTTAATAATAAAACAGTACATTGTACTTGATTCAAATTAAGATATAATTAATCCTAATTGGCAAAACCAGCCTGTTGGATTTATTTAATGTTTACATGATTTTCTAGTAGACTTAAGATCCAAATTACAGAAAGATACATTATCTGGAAAACCCCAGGTCCCGAGCATTCTGTATAACAGGTTCCATACCTGTATTTACTGGTCACCTGTTTAGGGCTCTTACACATGGACGGTTGTTATGCGTTGCCCTCCAGTGAATCTTTCATGCATACAACTGCAGGGGATCTTAGGGGTAAAAGCAGCCTATTCCTTTCAGTGCTTTGTACTCCATTTGCTGTTTTCCTGTGGCACAGTGTGTCCAAACTAATTGAAAAGAATAGGCTGCATTTTCTTGAGGTGGAATGCATGGAAGATTCACTGCTTCCATTTGTGTGTAAGCGCCCTTAAAAGAAAACATGATAACTGGGGTTTGTATTGGTAGTAAGCAATGATAAATTGTATTGCTGCTGTAGATGACCTGTTTATTTCCTCAGCACTTCAAAATATTTTTCTCTTGCCAGTGTCGAAATGGTTTGTTAGTGTGGATATTTTGTTCCAAAGACTTCCTGAAAGTGTTTCACATTTCCAGGAATCTCAACTCCAGACATGCATGTTCCTCCTCCCTGTTTCTGTTTTGCTTTGATACTTAAATTGAATGAATGTTTAAGATTACATTTAAAATATGTAATTTTTGTTTTTGTACTATGTACCTTCTTTTTGGTTGCCATGGGTTACTGCACTTGGACAAACTTGGTTCCTTATTTTTACATATGAGGATTGGGGTTTATATATCATAAAGCTTTTCTGGTCAATAAAAAAAGAGAAGTAAGGGGAACAAATGTATTTTTGATAAGTTATTGTATTGGCCCATTCACATATTAAAAAAAACAAATACAAAGAGCAGGGGTATATATATATATATATATATATATATATATATATATATATATATATATATATATATATATATATATATATATATACTATAGAGGAAGCAAACCATGTAACTGTTAAAGGAGCCAAATGTATAGGGTGGGGCATAATGTTTGAATATTCACAAATTTAGGTTTAGGTTTCCATAAAATTATTTTGTTTTGGAGCCTAACTCCTAGTTCTGCAGCTCAGTTCAGCCAGAACTTCCACTCCATGTTTTACATAATGAAATAAATTGTAATTCTTTGTGATTAACGTTAATGACATGTTTTGCATTTTGTTAAAGTGATAGATAAATAGGATAAATAGGATTGAAACAGAATGTTTCACTTTGTGCACTAGTGGTTCTGACTCTTGAAATAGTGTAGCAGCCAATCAGCTGTTCACTACTATGCTTTAAGAGTCAGAATGAGCAGGGCAGAAAATAGAAATGGGACAGATTAATAACATTTAATAGCAATTGCATTTAGATCTAAAACCACAGATATTTTCTAATGCACGTATATTGAAAGTTGCTTAGAATGATATTTCCAGGTAATCACTCTAATCATTAGTAATCGTACTTGTCCTCAGATTTATATACAAATGTTTACTGGATGGTTACTGATTGGCCTTTATTCAATTAGCTACTGAATCCTACCCATTTGTGTTCTATGCAAACAGATATTGTGTGGCTAAGGGGTCACATTCCCTTTGAAGTAGTGAGGAAGAATGTCTGAGAGGATTCCACATTGCTTCCTGTTGTGTCTGGCAGCTTGGTTGCTAGGTGTATTCTCAGTTCAGGAATCTGCTTGTTCTAATTTGCCATGTTAACACATTAAGATGTATCCCACCCAAAAAGGCAAAAGAAGAAACACTAATTGTTTGAAATATTGACAGGTAAGCTAAATTATATTTCCATGAATGCAAGGTGGAGAATGGTGAGTGTGTTGGAAAGTAGAAGTCAAGGTTTTACAACAGTGGCACTTTTTTGACTGCAGCAAATATATTTTGATTACCCCATGCTGGTGGGACAGATGCTAAAATAATACATGAGAATTCTCAGATAAACGCCATCCAAAAGACCCGCGTGGGTGTAGAATGAGCCACTTGTTTTGGAATATGTGGAAACTTTATAAATCATTGTCATCATTTATTTATACATTGAGCCAACAAGTTAGGCAGCGTTTGCTTTTACATTCATTTATAACAAACAGGGGTCTTTCAATAGTTTAAGAAACAATGGTTATTTGGCGTTAATTATAGTCTATGGGCTGCTAGCATCACTCACTTATTTAAATCTGTGTGGAATCAAGTCTTTAACATATGGGTGTCGACTCCCTATCTTAATCCTAATCCAGTCAGTGTTCCATTATGGGATAACTTGGACAGTAAATGTAAATAAATGTATTAGTATTTACATATTTCTGAGAGTTTAAAGGCCTTACGGTGGTCATAGACTCAAAGATCCGCTCGTTTGGCGACATCGCCAAACGAGCGGATCTTTCCCCGATATGCCACTAACGGCATGGCTATATCGGGGTAATTCGAACGTTCGGCCGTATGGCCGAACGATCGAATTACGATGCGCCAAGGGGTTCCGACGGGTCGGTTGGTTAAAAATCAAACCTTCCCGATCGATATCGTGGCCAGTTATCGATCGGTAAGACCCGTCGGAAGCCCCCATACACGGGCAGATAAACTGTCAAATCGGTCCAAACGACTGATATCGGCAGCTTTATCTGCCCGTGTATGGCCACCTTTAGGCCATGTGACTAGACTCCACCAGCATATTGTATCTGAAAAGTTCCAGTATCAGACTGATGGCAGACGAGAAGATTAGTTGCCTGCGATAAATCTCCTTTCTGTGAGCGACTGATCTCCCCCAAATGCTTCCCCACCAGCAATCATGTAAATTGCCTGTGGGAAAACATATTTTATGCAGCACTTTGTTTCTCCGAAGTCAATGAAGTTGCTGTGCCAAGAAACTTCCGAAAAACGATGCGTCACGTATATTTTCCCAACAGCGATTTACATTATTGTTGGTGTGAAAGCATTTGGAGAAGGTTAGTTGACCACAGAAAAGGAAAATTATTGTGGGCAACTCATTTTGTCTGTCATAACCTTCAATGTTGTCACACTTTTCCAATTCACTTCTAAAATACACTGCCAGAAAATACAGTGTCTGTGCGTATCAACTGGAGTGGGATCATTTTAATGCTGGTAGCTCTGTGTCTACATCATCTTAATAAATGTGACCATAATATCTTGCCAATATAGTGGAAGGTGGCTAGAGGATTGTGTTGTTTTGGCTGCCTCTTATACGAGTGATTACAGCAGTGGTCCAACCCCCCATCCCCCATGCCATTAGCTTTTGTATGACTGAAGAGGTTTACCAAAAAAATAAATGTTGCTAAGTAGATATAATTTAAAGCTATTGCACATGGGAGATTTTGACTGCTGCTGTAACCAGTAAAATCACCCTTATTTGCCTGTAAATGCTCCATGTAGAGAGTATTGGGAAATGGCCACCAATATACTTTAGCTAGCAGTGAGGCACCCACTGGCTCTTACCATTTACTTGAATGGAAAACACCTGTCAGCATTGGTACTGGATTTTTTCCGCCCCCAAAAACATTTTTCAGTTAAAAAGTAATATCACCAGTGCTGTCACTCCTTTCCCATCCAGGAGGGAGTGACAATGTCTTCTCTGCTAATGAAATACAATGGAAGAAGATACATCCAGAGTGTCATTAGCCTTACAATACTGGTCAAGCTTGAACTCTTGAGTGGAAAGAATCCCTAATGTTGGAAGACCCATATGTATAGCAATTAGCACATCAAGAGCTGAACATTATTAGTTAATAGGCAAATGTGTTTTGCATGCTGCTTTGACCTCAGAACCTTCTCTGTTCAGTTATCTGAGACGTTCATCAGTTTTCTGTATAAAGCTGGCCATAGACGCAAAGATCTCATCGTACGAATCGAGGATTCTTACGATTTTCTGAACGTGTGTGGAGAGTCCCGATATTTTTCATCCGGCGGAGATCAGTCGTTTGGTCGATCAGACAGGTTAGAAAATTTCTGTCTGCTCCGGGTAATATCTCTGCGTATATTGCCAACCGTACAATTTTCAGTGGGAGACTGTCACTAGCTTTGTCTATCGTACGATTGCTGTCAGGGGCAGAACATCGGCTGATCTGTTCTTTAACTACTTTATTTGGTTGGAATGGTAAGACTTTGATCTAAATGCGTCTGTGGCCAGTTTAAGAATAGAATATACCACTACACAACTCTTGACAAGGAATTACTAAACATTAGTGATGTCCTACTCTCCACCACATATTCTTGCTTAATCCTGTTTAAGTGTGTCTACAGCCCAAGCTAAACTAAATGTGTAATTGCTGGTAGATACCTGTGCAGGCAGGAACTTCTTTGGAAACTGCTTTTAAGTTAACAATAAACCCAACAAATGGTGGCTGGTTAGGAAAAAAAGGAAATCCAATGCTAACTGCAAATAAAGATCTTCAAATTACACTGAATCATATGTTGATATATAACATTCTATCTTATATAAAGAGATCTAACTCATTGTTGCCAAACATTTAAGGAATTCACCACTTTTTTTATACAGTGTTGCTGCTTAAAGGTGTGGTTCAGCTTTAAGTTAGCTTTTTAATATGTAGAATGGCAAATTCTAAGCAACTTTTCGATTGTCTTCATTATTATTTTTTAGAGTTATTTAATTATTCGCCTTCTTCTTTTGATTCTTTCTAGTTTTCAAATGGGGTTCACTGACCCCATCTAAAAAAACAAATGCTTTGTAAGGCTACAAATGTATTCTTAATGCTACCTTTTATTACTCATCTCTCTATCCAGGCCTCTCCTAATCGTATTCTAGTCTCTCATTCAAATCAATGCATGGTTGGTAGGGTAATTTGGACCCTAGCAACCAGATTTTTGAAATTGCAAACTGGTGGAAAAAAAACAGTTGAATAAAAAGCTAAATAACTCAAAGCCCACCAATAAAAAAGTGAAAACCAATTGCAAATTGTCTCAGAATACCACTTTCGACATTATATGAAAAGTTAATTTAAAGGTGAACAACCACTTTATGGCTTTGGACACACAAGGTTATTGAACGCTTCTCTCCACCTCTGTTGAAATTAGCGCTTCCAGTGTCTGCATTTAAAGGAACAGTAGCACCAAAAAATGAAAGGGCTTTAAAGTAATAAAAATATCATGTATTGTTGCCCTGCACTGGTAAAACTGTTCTATTTGCTTCAGAAACACTACTATAGTTCATATAAACAAGCTGCTGTGTTGCAATGGTGGAAACTGAAAAAAGGCTTTATGGCACAGGTTAAATAGTGGATAACAGATAACACCATTATGTTCTACAGAGCTTATCTGTTATCTGCTGTGTAACTTGAGCCTTTTCTCCTTTGAATAGCTGCCCCCATGGCTACACAGCATCTTATTTATATAAAGAATATCACTTCAGAAGCAAACACAGCAGTTTTACCAGTGCAGTGCAGTCATTTTTTGATGTTACTGTTCCTTTAAAAGAACAGTTTCAGCCTGTGTTCAGCTTCACAGAGCCAAGTGAAGCAGAGATCCGCCTGAAATACGCAAAAGTAGGCATTTTGGATCTTTGCTCGGAGCAGTAATACAAAGACTTTATCTTCAGTTAAGTGTGTAAAACTCTTAGAACACAGATTAACACAGCATGCTGTATCTACACAAAATATGATTCAATTTAAACTCAGCCTGAACACCTTTAATTACAGAATGACCATAATATTTAGCTTAATGCCATTTATAGTATTTTAGCAGGAGTTTTACCCCATTCGTGTAGTAAGTAGGGCAAACTATGCAGGTAGCAGGCAATCCCTAAATTTATGCCTGCCCCACAGCGGCAGCAAAGAATGGCAATCGGATTAGTCTCCAGGTTAACATTGTGCTATACCAGTAGTTTATTTATTTTTCTTGCTTGCCTTATAACCACCTCAGTGTGAGAATTCTACACCTTCATAGTTTCTACTGTAATAAAGGCTTTTCTCGCTTTAAGTTAACACATCCTTTATTCAGATGCCATTTTGTCCTCTGTAAATATGTACTGGTCATTAAGACAAAAGGGAGTTTACCCAAGCAGCAGGAGTAGGGATTGCAGGTAATAAGCTGGGTAGGGCAGGGGGTCCGAGGTTTGTTCTAGACCCCTGTGATCTAGGGGTTTGCTTCCCCAATAGTTACTACACTGGAGATAATGCTACCTTGCAAGTATAAAATGCAGACAAATGTATCTTTTTTTTTTTCAAGGGCTTTGTCTCGTGATTCATGAAAATCATTACATGCACTAAATCATTTCCTCAATTGCTTAGTTACAGGCTGTTTTTAATCAGAGACACATCAGTATTACTGTTTGTAAACATTTTATAGAGAAACTAAAGGGGGCCATACATAAAGGTCTCCAAACAAGAGGATCTTTTCCCATTATGCCCACCGAAGGTGGACTAACTCTTTACTTGCCCCTCCGTTCAGATTCTGTCCAATGGAGTTCGCAGGCGCCATCTTCTTCTGTTCGGTTACCTTCAGAATGAGACCGGCGAAGCAGCTTGTGCCCAGTTGTAGCAAATTCTTGTCTAGCGACAACTGTGCATGTGCCAAAACTCAGGAAAATTGATGCTTTGCCGGTCTAATTCAGAAGATTACCGAAGCAGCAGAAGATAGCGCCCGTGAACTCCGCTTGACAGAATCTGCACGGAGGGGTAAGTAGTTAGGGGCATTTGCCCAGGGAGGGCAGCTAGGCTGGGGGGGGGGGGGTGTTAAGGGTTTGTTTTTCCTTTAATGTGATTGTTGACCCCAGGGCCAAACAGTTGTATTTCAACTTCAACAGCGGGTATATGAGTAGTCAGAGCAAGAATTGCATCAACTAGCCAATGGGGTCCCAGATCCGACAGGAAAACCAAACCTGCCTGATCGACATCTGGCCAATTTTTGATAACAGGGGCGTTCTGTCCACCACTTTTTTTCTTCCATCATAAATGGTTAAAATTTCTCATGTGCCATTTTTCTGGTACGCCTAATGTCACTGGGTTTGTTTTGATCTTTGCTCTGACTGGGGCAGGTAGGGGTCTTGCGATCCAGAGAGCCCCCCAGTGATGCCACTGTATATGCCTGTGTTAGGATCAAGTCAATGAGTTGTATATAAAGCTAATTGTATTGACTTTGTTCTATGCTAACAGGGATGCTCCTTACTTACTAAAACAGAATGTACCTAAATTCATTAGTTAGGCAGCAAAACGGAATGCATTTATACAAGTATGTGGGTGTGTGCTGGGTATCATGCACATGATATGCATAACACTGACTTTGCAAAGACATAGTTTGACAGTTGCTAACCAGTTTAACAGTACCTTATACCAGTTGTTAACCTGCTCTTTGTGAAACTCCAACATATTCTGGTTTGTTCTAGTCACAACCGAAGGTATCAAACATTGTTTCTGTGTCTCTGAAAACAATTGGCCTTTAACGGTCATTAAAGAAGATTATGGTCAGGAATAAAGCAGCAGAAACCACAGTAGCTCATACACCTATGCTGTTTGAAGTGCTTACTCTGTGCTCAAACACACAAGTACTTTAACACTAGGTGGATTAAAATATGAAATGATCCATATTTTCAATGAAAATAATCTCTTGTGTGTATTCTCTTGAGAAAGTGGATTGAAAGCACTTTAGTTCATAAACCATAAACCAAATGCAAGATTGTATATGTCTACATATGGGGAGCTATGGTGTAGAATCAGGCCAAAGTGCTTCTTTTGTTGGACTATTACTATCTGATATTCTGATTACATTCTGTTTAGTGTAGAAATTATGCTTGTTTGGCATCCTGGAAAATCTAGGGTTGGGAAACTTCACTAGCCAAGACTTTCAGTCAGGACTGCTATCAAGCAGAAATGAGGTTTGCTTGTCATATAAGTGGATGGCACAAGTTTGATTATGAAATTCTAAAGCTAATTGTGCTGCTTTCTGACCTGCCATACACCAGTAATTATTTACTAATCAGACTCAGCCTTATATTGACATTTATTCACTATATTGTGCATCAGTTCTTAAGTTCGGCACATAGCAGCACAGAGCATGTGCAGTGAATCAGTAGAAAAGATGATGGGGAGACACAGGGGCATGTTTGGAGGCTAAGATTTTTACGGCTAAGATCTTTACTGCTAAAAGGCTGTGGTTGTCTTGGGCTGGTATAGAAGCCCACGGATAATGTACAACATTTCTGCCCTACTTCTTTAATTGAGCTTTTGTTATATATGTGATATCATGAACAGTATTAAATATTTACTTTCAGGGCCCTGTTAAAGACAGTACCACCTGTACCACCCTCTCTAGGATAGCTAGACCAGCTGTAGTGTCTAATCCCCCTTCTGATTTTACAGTATAGATTCTTCCTTTACCTATTAGATTGTAAAGCTCAAATGAGCAGCAAAAAGCAGGTATTGTCAATTTAATTTAAATTATGGTCCAACTTTGCATGTGCATCTGAGCAGCTTCCATTGTATTACCAGCCCAGTGCCAATGCTACTGCAACTGGATGAGGCACTGATACAGGTACATACTTGCAAATGCTTCTTCTTTACAGAATATAACTTTTCCTTAGGCCAAATGTGATTATTGTGGGATACTACTAGCCTATTGCTTTCGAAACTGGCTGAATTAGCTTGTGTAAGAAGTCCATTTCCCCATATGGCTGGGGCTTTTTCATACTCATATTCAGCAAAGAGGAGAGCTAGAGCATGGTGCTGGAAATAATGTTTCACAACATAAAATGCACAATCTCAAGTGCAGCTTGCAGATCCCTGTCAGGATAGAGCATCGATTAAATCCTGCACCCTAAAAAGCCACCAGCTTGGAATTTGCGTTTTTAATCATTATTTTTAATACATAACGTTACATTGCAGCAACGCTGCTTAGAAGTAGACTCCCAGGCAAATAGAAGCCACCCAGTAAGTAACCAATATAGCACAAGGTTCTTATCTTGTCCATCATTTAGCTCCTGTTACAATCAGTGCGGGCATTTTGCAACAAGTGTGCAGGGGACATGGCTGATTGGGTGGAACGTCGGTACAAGGCAGGTAAGTGGTACAGAGTGGATGAAGTGAGTGAGGGTGTGGGGTCAGGAGGAGGCAGAGATGGAAGAGGGAGAGAGGGCTGGAAGAGAGAGGGCTGGAAGAGAGAGAGGGATGGAATAGAGAGGGATGCTGCGAGTCCAGTTGTTAAGGAGAGGGGGAGGGAAATATTCAGACATAGTGGAACGTGAGGGACGTGCAGGTCCCACTGATCCGCGGGTGGCCCAGGCTACCCCTCCTGTTAGCCACTGCAGTCTCTCCATAGCTGCCTAGTCTGGAGATCATTGGCTGCTGCAAGCTGGAGGCTGAGCTGCACAGTGGCTGATAGCCAGGCTCTATGAGCATAGGAACTGCTGGAATAATGATATATGATTTATTCTATTAACTATTTATCTGCAGCCCCCTGTATTGTAAGCAAAGCCTGCTCATGCAAATGTAATTACTACCCATGGCTGAGTAACCATTTCACCGCCAGAAGCCACATGGCCCCCGTATGGAGCAGCAGCAGCAGGGTGCATAAATGGAAGCCCTTCTGAGTTATTTAGGTATGTGTATGGGCCAGGCAGGGGCAACGCACGCAGTTCTTGATGGCTATATGCACGGTTGGGCTATTGTGCTGCCACGCGATCTCACACTAAGAAACATTATTTAGTATCCGAAGTGTCCCCTGTTTTATTGCAAAGTTTAGGGTTCTCTCCTTTATTATGTGGATTAAAAAGAACAAAACGCAGATGTGTCCTTGTGTCCCGTATGGGGGGAGGGGGTGTCACAGATGCGAAAGGAACTTCCCAGGGAGGAAACACCAGGGAATGTTCCGGTGATTCCAAACCCAAAGTATCAGTAAGCGCAACACAAAATGCTACTGTGTTGCAATTGTAACTGCTATTATCTCTAGTTAAGTGATACGAACTACTGCACAGCATAGAGCTGGACCATATTTACTATTCATAAACTGTTCTCCAGCTACAACTCTCAGTATATCCAGAACATTACATACTCAGATGACATAGATAGATGGATAGACAGATTAGATAGGTAGAGATGATAGATAGATAGATTGAGAGATAGATGGATGAATAGATAAATGATAGATAGATGATTAGATAGGTAGAGATGATAGGTAGATAGATGAATAGATAGATGGATGAATAGATAGATAGATAGATAGATAGATACTGTAGATAGATAGATACTGTAGATAGATAGATACTGTAGATAGATAGACAGAGAGACAGAGAGACAGAGAGATAGACTGATAGACAGACAGATTGAGAGATAGAGAGATTGAGAGATAGAGAGACAGATAGATAGATTAGAGGATAGAGCGAGTACCAAACAGATACAGGGGTCGTGATACACCAAGGGACATAGTGACAGTCCAACTCTCATTTATAACGTCGGAAGGAGCAGGAATCCCATTTGATTTGATACATAGCAATGCTGGCAACGCCCAGTAGTGTGTGCTCTCCGTGGGACTGGGTGCATGCACGCTCTATTCTATACATGGCTCAATGGATGCAGTGATGCTAGTGCAACGTCAATTAATCAGATAGATTTTGCGCCCTGCTTAGTTACGTCTCAATTCATTATTGGGAACCCTATTACCTGTGAAAAGATGTGACATGTATATGGATGATATTATATGGCCACATTTGTTGGCCGTGTGTGTGAATTCATGGCTACACTGTGTGTCTCGGTGTTCTATAAATACGATTATAATTGTTGCCAATAATTCAGCATTTGACGGGTTAAGATGTACGTGCGCCGCAGCTCTATCCAGTAACACAGGCAGCAAGTAACAGGTGAATAGCAGCCGAGCCCCGCCCACGTCAGAGGGCGTGCCTTTCTTTTGCCGGTCGGGGATTTTATTAGGAGCTGCAGAGTGAGCGGAGATCAGAGCAGATCGGTGGTGGAATCGAGATCATTGCTATAGAAGAAACCAAATCCTCTTCGCATATCGTACCGGTTACACAGGATTTCTATTGGAACATGGCAGTTCTGTCGGTGTGCTGAAACTTACTGCGGCTTTTTGAATCCGATAAAAGGGGAATTTCAAGTGTTCGGAGCAAGAAAAGGGACTCATTTTATCCTTGTGTGTTTGATCAAACTGCCGCTACGATGCCCATGGAGTTAACGCAGAACAGGATCCAGAAGATCTGGCTTCCCAGGGACGAGTTACCGCAGCTGCCTATCAATGGTAACAATTAGGGCTAGCGGGCACTTTGGGGTGGGCGTGTATCGGCAATTGGCTGCTGCCTGCAATGTCATAGATACGGTGCATCCGCAGTGTGTCACGTGTGCTGTGTGAGCTCCAGTTGCACTCTTGCGGCTCCCGGGTGATTCCCATAGTACTGGCTGCAGCATCAGTGTCAGTATAGCTATATGACTGTTACATTGCGCTACTCGATCAGCACAAACCGGCCTTTAGCCATCTGGTCATCCCAAGAATCTAGTTTGTAACTAACCCCAAATCGTGAGCTCACCACTTCTCTCATAGTGTGTGACCCGTCAGCTATCAAGAGGTCAATAATAGTAGTCGGTCGATGTATCCCTATTCAAGTCCTTTAGGGGGTTGGGGGAGGGGCGCAGAGGGATCCCTTGGCAGGGACTCATCAGAAAGAGGTGGGCGTATTGCTGAGCCATCAGGCAGGACAGTCAGCTGGTGACTCGCACATTCCTCTCCCAATTCTGACAGATGGACAATGTGGCAGTGAGAATTCCCACATGATTCCTTTTATCGCTCTGTGCAATGCCTTCAGATGAAGGAGGGGCCATTCACATCACTAAAACACTGCAAAACAATAGACTCTAGATATCTTATTCACAGTCCATTATAATGGGCACAGCAGGGAATGGGCGATACAACAGTGCATCTTATTTCAGTCTCTCAGTGATACAACAGGACTCCCTGTCCTATGTTCTGCATACTGTAACATTTTTGCTTGGGCTGCATAGTTGGAAATGATTACATTTTATCACTCATAATTGCAGAAACAATCTATAGTTATTACTTATGATTTAGGCATTTTAATGGATTCCCTCATTACTGAGAAGTAAATACAGATGAAATATTATATGCCACATGTTGCCAACATGGTAAAAAGAACTGCGCCTTTAGTGCTTTACTGCAATCTGTAGAGATGACCTGTATGGTGGCAGCTTTCACCCTGCGTTAAGTATTAGGTGTTTGACATGCAGTAAAGACTTTCTTCTTGGAACGTGTTTTTCTGTTTTACACCCGGTATATTTGACCAGTAATTTATTAAGGTTTTCCACTTGCTTGGTGTCTGTAGACTGAGCAGTTAGTTGATTAATCCCTGTTCACATGTATGAATGATGCATGTTAAGCGCTGGATAAGAAAGGCAGACTAGATATCCGGATTACTGATCCAAAATAACATTATCTAGACATCATGTCCTCTCCCTAGCATTCCCTATGATTAGGCTTGATCCCATAGGCTTTAACTTTCTCTTGGGGATGGACACAGATCTTTGTGGTACAATACTTTGGATTGAAGGGGTTGCTATCTGCAGTGTGAGAGTCCCAGAAGCAGCAGTGTAACCACTATACTTGGTCCCATTAGGTGCTGAGATAATATACTGGCACCCTTCCCATATAAGGGGAGGACAGCAGAAACATATCTCCATGTGAATAATAAATACTGTTTGTTGTGCACCTGTATAGCAGCTGAGCCAATCTGTCTTCTACCACTTTATTTTTTTTTTTCCTCAAGCCAGTTGGCTTGCTCCATACATATGGTAAATGTTTTAGTGATAAAATCTTCACGCTACAGGAGAACCTGTAACTGTTTTTGCCTTGATCAAAACTTGCCTTAAGGTGCTTGATTCCTCACAGCTTGGTGTGATCACAGGCGGATTGCCTCTGGCAAGAGAAGTGCTATCCCAGCCCTACAGAGCAAACACTCACTGCGTTAGCGGATGGGTTTATTTGCACAATATGGTGTTTATAGCCATTATGGTTGTTCTAGGTTCTTCAGCTATTTAAATGTTTTGCTTGTTGCTTATTTCATTTTGTAGGTTACTTTGGGTTTTGTTTTGTACAGCACCCTGTTATGTTAACACAAATATTAATAACACCAGCTATAACTGAAAATTATCCAAAATGCAATCATCTCCAATACCTACCTTTATTATTACTTGTGCAAGCAACTAAAATGTTAGAAAACAAAAATAGCTGAAGCATCCAATTACAAAAATAAATGCAGAGGGACTTATTTCTATGAAGGCAGATGAATTGTAATCAGAATGCATAACCCATATATATTATAACTGGTTGTAAGGAGGAAGCTGTATATGCCAACACTTTCCTCTACTACTGTAGCTAAATTGCAAACAATTGTTAGCGACCACCCTGTGACTTCTGTCCCAGCAGAAACTTAAACTGTGCATGATTGGTATACAATACCATACTGGGCAATTGTAAGAGATCATTCTAGTCTCCTTGTTTTTAGGTCTTTTATCATGGAATGAAGTTCTCCATTATCATTAATCCCCTGGAGAGTTTTGTCATGCACCTGCTATGTAGGCGTAGCATAATCTGTGGGGGTCCATTCTGTTTTACAAAATCTAATTAACAACTAAAAAGGGATGCACACAGGATACTTCCAGGGGAGGTGCTGACCTCTTTATTTTAGGGCAATTGATAATGGGATTCTTTACATAACTTTTTCCCATCAAAATAGTTTGGTTTACTTTACCACAACGGAACTATACAAGGTTTTAATGCATTTTTTTTTCTTTTTATCCCAGTAGGTGGGCCCCAGTTTGCCAATTCCCCAACAGTGATCGTAATGGTGGGGCTTCCAGCAAGAGGGAAGACCTATATCTCCAAAAAGCTGACTCGTTATCTCAACTGGAGTGGTGTCCCAACAAAAGGTAAGATTTAATGCCTTGCATTGGCTTTTAATTTTAAAGCAACTTCCCCACTGGAAGTGGAACATGGCACCCATGTGTGTATAAATCTGTATAGAAAATACTTCTGCAGTGGTGCAAAATTAAAATGTGTAAATGTTTAACATGCATTTTTTTTTTTTAAAATGAAATGCTTTGGTTTAGCTACAAACATTAAAGATGAGTAAATATTAATGTTTTGTAGAAGTTCATCCTTTCCCTCTTATTCCATAATAAATCACAAGGTTACAAGTTACATTATTAGCACTCTTACCATTTGTGATTACCATTTCAAAATACACTACACTATATATTATATTCTGGGAAGTTGTATGGCTTGGAAATGCACTGCCTTATACTCTCTGCTGCTCTTTTGTAGTGTTTAACGTGGGTGAATACAGACGTGAAGCCGTGAAAGATTTCAGTTCCCATGACTTTTTCCGTGCAGACAATACAGAAGCCATGAAAATTAGAAGGTTTGTATCAAGCACTATGAGATACCTTAAAGTACTAAACCCTTCTAGGGAAGTATATCTGATATTGGATTGGAGAATGATGGTGGACATTATGTAAATCCATGATGTCATGTACAGTTGCACCCCTCCAATTATTATTAAACTGCCGGCATCCAACTTTCAGTTGCATCACATTTGATAGCAATAAAAAAACAGTCATGTAAGTAATATAAATCTTCCTGGTCTGCAAGGCCATAGAGCTGCTGACATATTGCTGATTTGAGACATTCTATCACATTGTACTACTGCCTCCACTTGAGTTCTTTCGTGATTTTACATTTGTCTTGTGGCTCATGCCATAAAGAGATCTTCTCCTCTGAGCTAGATAGAATTTGGGCCTGTCGGCTCCTAGTAAGAGCACATACGTTCTCCTACTTTTCTGTGTAATATAATTAGAGCTGCACACGTCTCTTGTCCTTTTGTGTGTGTCACTAAATGGTTTTTTTTTTGTAATTGTTTTCTTTTCCAGACATTGTGCCTTAGCTGCCTTAGCAGATGTTAAATCCTATCTCACTAAGGAAGGTGGACAAATTGCTGTAAGTTGATGTTATTTGCCTCTAGTTTCTTATCATGCCTTAGAATTTTTAAATGGAATATTTATGTAGACATTTTTATTACAGGTCTTTGATGCTACAAATACAACAAGAGAGAGAAGATCCATGGTTGTTGATTTTGCCAAAGAGAATGAGTTTAAGGTGAGCTACAGGAGAATGCAGGTTAAAACTCAGACCTCTGCAATGGCTTTGTGTATATGAACTGATTGTTAAGAGTCCTGTACTATATTTGTTTGAGTGGCTACATTTCTGAAACATTGTTATCATTTTTCAGGTGTTCTTCATTGAATCTGTGTGTGACGATCCATCTGTTGTTGCAAGCAATGTTTTGGTAAGAAAAAAGGAAATCCTGTTATACGAGTCCGACATTTGCGCATTCAGCAGCACAGGCCTTCCTTCCATTCATTAGTCACTGAAAAAAATGTGCAAGTTTTATTTGGATGCCGTGGCCATAGCTGAAATTGTGCTCTGAATATCAAGATATAGAATTTAATATCCATGTAATAGACTATTCTGCTCTTTTTTTCTTTTTTTTTTAATATAAATAGGAAGTAAAGCTGTCCAGCCCTGACTACAAAGGTTGCACATCTAATGTAGCACTGGAAGACTTCATGAAAAGAATAAACTGTTACAAGAACAGTTATGAACCTCTGGATCCAGATCACCATGACCGGTAATGCCTGCATAAAGACTACAGTTAAATAGGCAGTGGGTTTCTTAAAGATATACTGACACCAGAAAATAACCTTTTTTATGTCCATCATAACATTATCTTTGAATGCTATTTATAATTTTGCCATAAAAGTATTTGCCTGATGCTTTTACATAACATTTTCTATCCCCATGTTCCTGTATGAGGGGGTTGCCATATTTGTGCAGCAGTAGTCAATTAGCATTAGAAACTCTAACTGACAGACTGAGATGGGACAGTCAGGTTGGAAAACAGTCAGGTTTATGAACTTTAAGTAATAATTACTAACAAAAGCAAAACTATCAGCAAAAAACAATCAAAGTGACCTATATCTATCTTTTAATGTAGATTAATATTTTGAAAAGAATGGTTTTTATTGTCCGTATCACTTTAAGAACACTAGGCATAATCATCTCAGTGCCATAACCCACAGAAATCAGATATTAACTTTCAGTATTCCACCTGCAGCAGGCTGAAATGCAAATTGATTTCTGCACTGTGGTATTTTGCCCTATAGTAGTAGATGCCCCCAGTATGTTTCTGGGATGTTCATTGGCAAAGGAATTATTAAATGTTCAGTGGAAACCTATAATCCAAAAGGCACTGAAATATGTCTATTTTATTTCCCATAGTGTCCTATATATCTTTTACTGTTTTGCTTTTTCTCTAATAATTAACACCATTTACATTACATACTGTCTTATTAAGTGAGCATACCTTTACCCCCAAGAAGCCTCTTATCTGGACATTATCAATACTAATAGATCTCAAACTTGTACTACCAGTTTGCTGACCTTCATAAAATGTGTTTTGCATTGATTTAGTAGTGTTGTTTTTTTTTTTTTTGTTAATTATTTTTAACCTTTTTCTTTCAGGGACCTTTCCATGATCATTGTGATTGATGTGGGTCGAAGATTTTTGGTAAACCGAGTTCAAGATCACATACAGAGCAAGATTGTGTACTACCTGATGAACATTCACGTACAGCCTCGTTGTATATATCTGTGTCGGGCTGGGGAGAGTGAAAGCAACTTGAATGGAAAAATTGGAGGAGATTCTGGTCTGTCTCATAGAGGAAAGAAGGTAAAAAGTTTTTAATGTCAAGGGGTTTTTATAGCTCTTGCAACAGCTGTTCTGTAATCCGTACATTTTGTTTTCATGGTTTTTGTAGATTGAAGAGGGTGTGTGATACCATTTGATGTTTTTATCATAATAAAACTTGCATTTCTTTTTTCAGTTTGCTATTACACTAAAGAAATATATTGAGGATCAGAACTTAAAGGAGTTGAAGGTGTGGACAAGCCAGCTGAAGAGATCCATTCAAACAGCAGAAGCACTGAAGCTGCCTTATGAGCAGTGGAAGGCTTTAAATGAACTTGATGCTGTAAGTTTCTCTTTTTAACTTTGGTGTCCTTTTATGCCTTTTAGAAATCCCTAGCTTTAAATTCAGGGAATAGTTTGTTTCTGATAATACAGCTTGGGTATCTGATTAAACAGATGTTTGGAATGTAATGCAAGTGTATGGGCTGTTTTTGACAGGGTGTGTGTGAGGAAAAGACTTATGAAGAGATCAAAGAACTTTACCCCGAGGAGTATGCACTGCGTGCTCAGGACAAATATCATTATCGATACCCATCAGGAGAGGTAAAAGAGTCACAATATTAATAGAAACTAGGATATTTTGTTTAGGAACAATTAAACAATTGTTTTTTACAAATCTATTTTTAATTGTACTGGGTACGTTAGTTGATAATGAAAGTGTTTTAAAGTAATGAAAATATCATGTAGTTTGCCCTACACTGGTAAAACTGATCTGTTTGCTTCACAAACACTACTATAGTTCAAATAAACAAGCTGCTGTGTAGCAATGGCATACATTGAAAAAAGGCTATATGACACAGGATAAATAGTGGATAACAGATAACATTATGTTCTACAGAGCTTATCTGCTGTCTGCTGTGTAACGTGAGCCTTTTTTTCCTTTGAATAACTACCCCCATTGCTACACAGCAGCTTATTTATATAAACAATAGTAGTGTTTCTGAAATAAACGCAGCAGTTTTACCAGTTCAGGGCAACACTGCATTATATTTGTATTACTTTAAAACAATGACATTTTTTGATGTTACTGTTCCTTTAATGATATTGTAGCAGTTGCTATGTAAAGAATGAAAGCAAGTAATGTATACAGTTTAAGGTTTTAAGAGTGAGCAATCTGTATTACCGAGCTGCTACATTTTAGAAAAAAAAATAAAGTAATATAAACCCAAAAGTAGTCATTGTTTGTGGTGCACTATTTGAATACAATAATTGCATTGTAGGTACGACAAAATATTCTTGATAACCCAAAGTCTTGCTAAATTTTTTAATATATTCTATTTTCTTCTAGTCCTACCAAGATCTGGTTCAGCGCTTGGAGCCTGTTATCATGGAGCTGGAGAGGCAGGGAAATGTCCTTGTTATTTGTCATCAAGCTGTCTTGAGATGCCTTCTGTCTTACTTCCTGGACAAACCAGCAGGTACTGTTCTTAAAACAATGGGCAACATGAATGTATTCCAAATATGTTTTAGCAAGATACTCACTGATTCAAATTTTACTGGCTGCTGCTTAAACTTTTATTTGACTGACTGATTGGGTTTTATTTTATAGGAGGATATATACTTTCTCCATTTGCTTTTTATCCCCCAGATTCTATAAAGGTGTCTGGCATAGCTCTCCCATTTTGATTATAATCTGTCCCCTTACATGAACCTTGCAGGGGACATGGTCAAGTCACTAGTTCATTGTATATGTGATTGTTCGTGGCATTTAAATAGGTCAGAATAAGTGACTCTGCATTTGAAATTTCAAAAGAAATTGTAAAGCATTAATTATTTTTCTACTTTATTGCAGATGAAATGCCATATCTCAAGTGTCCGCTGCATTCCATGCTTAAACTGACTCCCTTTGCTTATGGTATGTACTGAAGTTTTTTTTTTTGTTTTTTTTTAAGTTGCTGTACCCATTCATTTATAGCTTCCTACCATGCGTTTAGTTGAGAACTGACCTAAGCAGAAATGCATATGACATCTCATTTGAAAACTTGAATATTAAAGCATCCCTTTATTTAATTTTTATTGGAGCAGAAAATGTTAGTTGTAATTTTTCACATTAATCCCCAAAAGTACAATTTGTACTTAAGAATATTACCCAATTCTAAATTAAAATGGAGATTTCCAGTGATCTGGTAGTTTTTAGAAGTACACGTCCCTTTACAGTCTGCACATGAATACCGAGAGCTGTAGTTCTAAAATAGTTGGTGGGAGAAGGTAGCAAACGACTAACAGGTAGCTAGTAACTTCATTTGCTCTGCATGAATGTTTTACTTAATTAAGTTGTTTGTTTTAGGTTGCCATGTAGAAACGGTGCCGTTTAGTGTGGATGCTGTAAACACACACCGGGATCGCATAATAGAGGTGAGCTATGACTGTGTGTGTGTGTGTTTTACGCTTTAACTAAAATGAACATGTACATTAAAAACAGAGATCATTTTCAGAGATAGCATGTGACTTGGGCTTTTAGACACATCCCTTCCACCAAATAGCTGTTTTATGTAATGAACAAAACCAGACAATTCTAATTATTTCAGTATTTCTATGCTGAATAGTATATAAACATGTCTTTAATTATCAGAAGATGATTAATTACCTGAGGTGATTTAGAACATTATGGACTTTTATGTTAGAAGTATTGTTATAGATACAACAAGTAAGGCTAAATGAAGTATGTAACAGAGGCAAAGATTGATATTACCCCCATCCCATTGGGGAAGGGGGGGGTTAACGTGCACATTTGGACAAGAAAACAATAATGATAATTAAGAAGAACATTATACACACTACAGTCAAAAGCCTAAAAGTGATTGTCAGAGATATTGTAAATATTACATAATGTGAAAAACTCCAGTGGCTTAGTGACTGTGTGTAGGGGAGGGGGCAGTTTTCTGAGTTTGTTTCTTTAATCTGTGACTCTGGCCTCATATGTGGTAAACTTATAAGGTTTGCTAACTATTTTAGGATTGCAAGAAATGTCCTACCCCCCTAATGAGACGCAATAGCGTGACCCCACTTGCAAGTCCGGAGCCAACTAAAAAAGCCAGAATCAATAGTTTTGAAGAGTTTGCTGCATGTTCATCTGTTGGCTGCGCCTCTCAAGAACCACAATCTGGACAGGTGAGAGACTATCTTGATTATTCACTTATTGCTCTGTATTATATTTTGGGTCCTTTTATCTATTTAAGCATGCAACAAAGTGGGAAACCTATTTTTCCTATAAGCAAAATGATCGCACAAACCTTAGTCTCTCCACAGACCATTTCTCATCTTTTGAGATTCTTTCATAATCTAAACCTTGAAATATGCACTTGAGAGCTTATTTTAACATTTATTATACATACCAATTTCCAAAATTCACCACATAGATCTGTTAAATCAATTTGTCTGTGTTTTTGCTTAAACTCCTTGTTGGTCTCCTTGATTAAAAAAGAGGTTCCCTGATACAGACTTCTGTGCTATTGACAGACTGTTCAGCTTTCCTTATCCTTGTGTTCTCTTTTTAATCTCAACTCATTCATTTTCTCCTTACAGCCTTTGCTAGGAAAGGCTTGCCTGTAAGTATCCTCTGCTTATTCCTCTTACTTACTCGTAATCTGTTTAACCCATGTGACATCATTCTGTTTATTCTATTAGCATGCTTAACAATGAACTAATGTTACTAGTTGTTGCTCTGCATGGTAAAAAAAATACTTTTTGTACCACAGTGTGAACAGAACGTCCCTCTCCTGAATTTTCTAATGCCAAAATCATACTAAGAAGTGAATATAAGAATACTTGTATAAAATCAAGGAGCACAAAACTCTATTGATGGGACCTTTTACATCATGGATAAGTTTTATGATAGGCACTATAGAAACAAAAATACAACCAAAACATGCAGTTTGATGTTCAGGTACATTGCTCAAATCTCTTGAAATTAAGCTTTAAAATATGTAGACATCTAACCTTTCAATGAAATGTCCCTTCTCTTCCCCCTCATTTTGAAGGCTTGTTTGTCATTACCTGACATTGGCTTCCTTATTTATATTTCAAAGGTAATTGGATGGGTGCATGCAGAACCTTATTGATAACATATGTTTGCAGGATCTAGCCAGGCAGATAATGACCTGATCCATCAGTCTAAAGATGATGCACTAACTCATAACAGTTCACTTTTGTTGGCATGTTTATGTACGGTTGGTGTTAAAGGGAAACCCTTAAAGGAAAAAATATTATTCTAGACATACAACATTGTTTCTAAATAATTGGCTGTGCCATAACCATATAGCTAGGGAACCAGCTGGGCTTTTTACATTGCAAGCATATGCCTATATCCTTTCTCAAAGGAGTACTCACTGAAGTGTGTATTAGGCCTCTCCCTCTATTCTTCTTACTTGTTTTCTATTTCTAGTGCAGAAAGACACTGATGCAAAATCTGTCAGTTCCCTATATGCAGTTGGTTTTTAGCTATTTGGTTAAGGCAAAATTTGGTACATAAGTGGCAATTTCCCTTTAAACCTATCTCTACCTCTTTCTGCACTTTTGTATGAATGTTTTTGTGACGTCTCATTGGTTTTTCTCTGTTTTATTACAAATTTATGTATCTGGAGGAGGGTATCTTTTTAATATCGATGACCCGTAGATTTTAGTTCCATTAAAAAAAAAAACTGATTAAGGCATGACAGTACTGTGCATATCATGAAGTAGTAAGTCATGTTTCCCATGATTGGAACTATGTCTACAGGCTTCTGTATAAGGCAGTGCAGTTCTACAAACCTATTTATGCTCATAATACATATGTAATTTGGAAGTCTCCTTTCAAATAATGGTATGTATAAGGATTTTCATATTTGTGCATCAGCAGTTATGTGGATACAGAAAGTTCCTTAGGGTTCCTCAAATGTTACTCGTCTCCTGGTTGAGAAGGATTTTCAGTGGATTAACTGAAATACACCACTGCATCAGTGACCCACAGTTACTATGTTTGATATCAGTAGCCCATCACTGTATTTTTGCCTGTTGCCTTGATGTCCTGTAATATATATTATTGTGTGCATGCTCTGTAAATAATGGTACTGCCAACAAGTGCCTTGCTATAATTACACTGCATGACAAGATTTTTCTTTTTATCTGCAGGGCATGAACCAGCAGGAAATATGACTTTATGGATAATCGGCCACAGAACAGTGGACCCCTGATGCTACATTCCATATTCCATTACTGAAGCTTGCCTGTAAGCTGCTTCATCACATAGGCTGGAAATCAGAAGATGACACCTCTCTCTTACCATAATAAATCAGAGTGGAAAGGATCTTTGTCAGTTAGGGAAGTGTAAAAGTTAGCCTAAGAGTCCCATGTCATTTCAGTGGTGGAGTGCAAAGCAGGACTATTTGCACTCTGCCAATTTTTTGTTTTACATTTTATGTATATAAATATGTTTCTCTGTTCATTTTATTAGAAATGTTTCTATTTTAATGCATTTTAGAAAAGAGGGAAAGAATAGTTAACTCAAAAATCTCTTGAATCTTGAAGAGACCATTATCTAACTTCTACCCTCACTACTAAACTTGCAAGGATTTTACTTTATGTTGTAGAGGGATTTCCCCCCACAGCTGCCTGACATTCAAACTGTGGCTTGGTTTGCAATGGAATACCTGATTGCATGTAGCTTTTCAAAAGTTAAATTGATGACTTGCAACAATTTCCCTTGTAATATAAGCAAAGTTATTACAAGTAATGCCTCAGGGCAGTGCAAATCTGAGCTTAATATATTACAAAAGAACTACTTCTCCTTTCATCTGAACTTAATGTGTGCTTATGTTTTCAGATGATCTGAGATTATTTTACATGGATGTCTAAATTAATAACCTTCTAAAATTATAATGAGGCCAGCATGATTCCAGTCCCCATTTTTTGTTTCGGCAGCAGTTGCCAGCAATGAGACAAGCAGGATCCTAAACCTTTGTCCTAACTTGTCATTTTAATTCATTAATTATTTATTTATTTAAATGCCCAGTGTGAATGTCAAAGTTATGTGGTGGGATGTATTACAGAACTAGTTTAACTACTCCTGTTAGAACAGTATTATTGCTAAATATTTTCTACTTCCTGTCACCTTTAGAGTCTTTGCATCTCCCTATAGGGTTAAAATTGTTTGTTATGCAGGGACAGACCACTTATGTGCTATATTCTAATGTTTTCTTTAGTGAATAAGGGTTTCACTTAATCTCAAAGATGCATATTTGCACTTTAATGGATGGGACAGGGTTATGAGGTGCGCCTTCTTATGCACAGGTAATGTTTGATCGTCATGGCAGAGACTGGGATAGCAGAGACTGTTGCTGATGCTTAGAGATACATGTCAGCCTTGTGAATTTCACAATGTTATATGGTTCACACATACGTCGGCCACAATTCACTGCTGCTCTGGGGTGATTTGCTTAATTTATGTAAAGGCAACACTGCTACTGGTGGCACTAGTTGGCACACTGTGTATCTTAAATGGCTGAGTGACTTTTTTTGTGTGTGAATGTATAGGAATGTGTTGTGTGGCTATGTACTTCATACATTTAAATAGAAAAACGTGTGCAGTTATATATATTCTCTAAAAACGAAAACCTTTAGAGGAACACTGGATAGTGTGTGTGTGTGTGTGTGTGTGTGTGTGTGTGTGTGTGTATATATATATATATATATATATATATATATATATATATATATATATATATATATATGTATGTGTGTGCAGATTAATGAGTAGTGCAATATGGGATTCTTCCTAGTTTTCAGATTTGCACTATAAGGTTTCCTGTTTACAAACTGGGATACCAAGTTTTTGTCTGATCATCTTGTATTTGCAAAGAAAAAAAAAAGTTATTTCAAGATTAAACTATGCTAATCTCAGTCCTGCCATCAGTCTCCATATTCGTAAATTTCTTCTCCTTTTTATTGGTGCTGGCTTGGCAATGCACCAATTTTGGGTGCTTTATTTTATGTTGCTTACATAATCCTATATCTTTTGCTTGCTGTTCACACCAGGGGGATTTTAAGTCTAACTATATGTACCTGTTTGACTTGGAGAAGTACAAGATCATTGATAATCTTTTTTTTTTTATTTGTAAGGCTTGTAATTGGTTAACATTATTTTTTATTATTGCATTATTATTTTTTTATATGTTAGAGTTGCTATTTATTTAATGTTATAATTTTGCTTAGATAACTTGTTTGTTTTTATTTCATACATGATCTGTTCATTGTATTTTGTGTTTGTCTTCTCCTGGCATAATTGTCTGAGACAGAAGCTTTGTTGACTGATGCAGGATATGCCTTCAGATATTTGTATATTTTGCAGTTCCTGGACCAATAAATTATTGTTGATTTATGTCACTGTCTTTTGTCATCTATGTACCTATGTTAATCCACCTTTGACAGCCCGCGAGGCCCCTGCCATTTTCTGGCGATACATCATATATACGTCTTTATTTGCAGGGACTGCGGATTATTGAATTAACAACATCACAGGGCAGCATAATCCAAGAAATAATCCAGCGCATATACATCTAAAAATTGTCTTGAGTAGATCTGATTTTGCCCTCGATCCCTGCAAAATGGTTAATACACCATATAGCCTAATTTTTCTTCCAGGAACTGGGAAACCGGCATGGCACAGCTGCATCGCTTACAACTTCCGGTTTTGTCAGAAGTCGGGTTAGGGGGAAGATGCGGAGCGCAGAGCTGCAGAGTGAGTGGCCCTATCGCCATTTTCCAGTAGACAGTGGTGTTTTCTAACTGTATATATATATATATTTTTTTTAATAAAGCATTGATATTAATAAACTTTATGCGGGGTGTGGGTAGAATGGAATTTTTATTTAAAATGTTTTTAGAACAAATACAGAGCCTGAGTCTCTTCAAAACCCAGAAATACCTCAGATTCTGGGCCCATGATACACATGACAGAAAGCATGACTGCGTTAACTAGCCCTTTTGAACATAGAGTTTTTGAGAATAGAGTTGCTATGGTTTATATCTAATCTAGACTGTAGGAAATACTCTACATTGATCTAGTCATATCAATGTATATATGTCGGCTTCAGAGCACAAGTGTTTTAACAGACAATGCTTTATTGCTTAGAGCATTCCTTCTAAATCTAAACTATATGTTATAAGCAGACATTTAGAGGGGCAAGGATGTACTATATTTCCTTGTGTCAAAAGATTTGGATCTAGTGGAAGCCTGATTGCATGATTCCAAACTGAAAGAAATCATAATCTTCTGGGCCGCCAAATCAATGTCCGAATCATTTTGTGCTTTTCTGAGTGTGGTATATTGGAGATGGGGGGGAGAGGGAAGATAGGTACAAACAGGCACGTTTCAGGGGCTACTTCCGCCAAGAAAAATCCTTGAAGACAAACGGGAATGTGATAAAGGTTAACGGGAAAAAAAAATTGTAATGCGAAAATGTATGCCTTTGTGCGAATTTAATATAGCTTTTGCAAACCTGGAAACTGTTTATCAACCACTTTCGACAGTGGAAGAGAGATTGCGAATTCTATAGTTTGTGCCAGTGTGCAGTGTATGTAATAATTCTTCTTACTGAAAAAGTTATGTTTGCTCCTAAAGATTATACCACCTTCAAACACTTCTTAAAAAAGTGCAATTAAAATTCACAATGCAATACCGTACATTGCGAAAATAGATATTTTTATTCTTACTTGTGCAAATTGTTTTTCTCTTTGCAACGTTTATTCCATTTCCCTCTTTCTGCATTGGCATCATTAACACTGCAGCAGCATCATTAAGTAATGAATTGCAATGAGTTTTTCCAAATAAACCTTACCCCCCCCCCAGCTCAGCAATACCTTGGAACTCTGACATTCTGTACAGTTTTTCTTAGTGAAGGTGCTGGACCAGGGTAATAAACCCCACTATCCTGTCTGTTATTTTAATGATTTGATACATTTCTGAACAATGATAGGAAAGTGTCTATATAACTATAAAAACAGAGCTGTACAAGGTGGACTGAAATCTCTGTATTACTGGCATCTGGTTTCTTATTACTCTTTTTTTTTTTTTTACATGGTGTGGAAATATCCTGGAGCCGATTTGTTGCATCATTAAAATACACAGGGTTGCACAGGTTCAGCACAACATTTTAAACAATTCGTAAAGTAGAATTTTGGAGGGTATGCTTATGTCATAGCTAGTACCCTATTACCAACAAATGCAGCATCTCATGAGTGACGGGGGGGCATAACGCCAACAGCCCCCCATGTTGCACCACAAATATAAACATTTGCTCTATTGTCATTTTAGGCTAACAGAGAAAATCTGGGCATATTTTAGGCTGACTATACAGCTTGCCCATCTTAGGACATATAGAATGATAACCTTGGGATCCTGGTGAAAATCCTGGTCCCTGCAGAAAATTGTCATTCAATCTATTTATGGCCGCCTTAAAGTAGCAGACAATTTTCAAAGTTGTCTCTACGGTGGTGGAACCTGATCAGACCTGCTTTATGCCTTCTAAATCAACTAGCTTTAACTTGAGAAGACTGTTCCTTAATTTACAACTGAAACACGAAAATATGGGTTCCAGGCTGGTGGTTTCATTGGACACGGCTAAGGCATTTGATTCGGTGGAGTGGCCTTACTTATGGGAGGTAGTGACTAGAATGGGTTTTGGCCCTTCCTTTACAAAGTGGCTTCGGCTGATGTACAGTGAACCAAAGGCATCCATCCGGGTTAATGGCATTACTTCCGTACCATTTCGCCTGTCTAGGGGTACTCGTCAAGGGTGCCCTCTCTCTCCACTCATATTTGCGTTGGCAATTGAACCCATGGCCATAGCAATTTGGCAATCTCGGGGGGTACGGGGATTCATCTACAAAACAATAGAGGAGAAGATCTCATTGTATGCAGATGATACGCTCCTATACTTAGCAGACCCACATGAATCGCTCGCCTCTGTACTTGGGATTGTCAAACAATTTGGTATATTTTCAGGCCTTCAAATTAATTGGGACAAGTCCATATTGTTTCCCCTTGACGGACAGCTTCCAACAGGGATGGCCGCAAACTGTAACCTAAAAGTAGCGGATAATTTTAAGTATCTAGGGATAATGATGCACAAAGATCCCACATTATTTTTGCAGCATAATTTACACTCCTTACTCCGTAAATTCAAGGACACACTTGCACACTGGACCAAACTCCCTCTCACGCTAATAGGCAGAATAAATATATGTAAAATGATTTATCTTCCTAAATTTCTCTATATACTGAGTAATACCCCCTGCCACATACCCAAGAAAGCCTTACATGATCTAGACCGAACACAATCTGAATTTATTTGGGGGAACAAAACACCCACTCTGTCCAGAGCCATTCTTAATGCTCCTCATGATCAGTTGGGTCTGTCCTCTCCCAATTATGAGCTATACTATCTTGCCTCCCAGGCCTCGCATGCAGCCGGTTGGAAGGTGTTTGACGCTGATAACCCGGCATCCATAATAGAGGCACTCTAACTTACTTCTGTGGAAAGCCTGCACAATGCTTTATATAGAACTCGAAAGGATCTTGGCCCTTTGTTACCTGTAATGGATGCCACTAAGAGAGCCTGGGATGCAATTGTGCAACTCACTAAAGCAGATACCAGTCTTTCTCCAGATTCACCTTTATGGGGTAATAGTAATTATCCACACTTAGCCACATTCACAGAGGTGGGAACATGGACTAAATTTGGCCTAAAGCGGCTATCACAAGTATACGCTGATGGAACTCTTCGCACCCTGCCTGAATTTCGCCAGATCCTCTCTCTGCCTGATTTGTCCGAATTCCGTTATAACCAGATCAGTCATCTTTGCTCCGCGCAACCCCTCCTCTGCTCCTGCAATACACAGGGATGGAAAAATTGATATCTCAACCTGCCAAGGTCAAGCTTCTATCCAATGCATATAGGCACTTAATCTCCAATAGATATGATCCCCGACCCAGAGTGAAGTTTAAGTGGGAGAGTAGTGGGGTTCATGTCGACCCGGATGATTGGGAAGAAATTATAGACAATCTATATATCCCTTTAGTAAGTGTAAGAGACAGGCTTATACAGTTTAAGATAGTACATCAAACGTACCTCACCCCTCAGAAACTATTTACTATGGGAAAAGTAGCTTCACCCAGCTGTCCGAGATGTGGTGCTCCTGTAGCTAATTTCATACATCTAATGTGGGATTGCCCAGTGATACTCCGATATTGGAGGGCAATTTTGAACTTCATGGCTACCGAACTGGAACTTCCCCAGATACTTAACCCTGCTACATGTCTTCTGGGTCTCCTTGACTCCGTGATACCCAGAGTAAACACTAGATGCCTGATGCGGTTGCTTTTCTTTTACGCAAAGAAAGTCGTTTCCCTGCACTGGATGGGCCCATCGCCACCATCTCTGAGTAGATGGATTGGACTGGTTAATTCGCAACTGGAACTGTACAAGCTTACGTACTTGGCACGAGGATGCCCAAAGAAGTTTGAGAATATTTGGAACCCTTGGCTCGACTCGCCAGCCACCTCGACCAACCATTGATAGTTGCTTTTTCAGCCATACCTCTTCTCCCCACTTTCCCTTCTTTTCTTTTCTTCTAACTTGCTTTTCTTCTTTCTGATTTTCTGTTGTTAAAATTCAATTAAAATTAACCTTTAAAAAAAAAAAAAAAGTAGCAGACAATTTTACACAGGTTTGACTTTATTAACCAAACAAGTATTCAAAGAAGTGTTTCAATGCAGCTTAAAGGGGTACTCCGGCTTCCAAACTAAAATTTGATAAAGAGGCCCACATAGCACAGAAAGCCCTAATATACCCATCACACTTACCTGTTTCTTCAAAAAGTTTGAATAAATGCCATTTTCTATGCTGAAATCCAGCTGTTTAACATCTGTTTCTGCATCATTTGAAATCCTGGCAGGGAAGGAGGGACTAAAACACTGATGTTATAAATTGTAACAACTTTTCCACAGCTGACAGACAGCATGCAGGAACTACATAACCCACAATGCATTGCACTGTTATGTGCCTTTCCTTGAAATCATGTGTGCAGGGAATTGTGGGGTTTGGAGGATGCAGGCTGAGGACAGATGTCTGCTGATACAAAGTATCAAAGGCTAGGCTTATGGAACTGTCAAAAACCATTAAAAATCATGAAAAGTCTGCATATTTTTTAATTGATATATATTGCAAAGTTGTGTGAAATTACGTTTACTTTTCAAAAAGTTATGTTTGTGTGGAGTTCCCCTTTAACTTGCTTTTGGAGGGTTGATGGCACCTGTATTTTTGTATTAAATGTGACATTGCACTTTCTTTTCACTGGGTATGGTAAGTGGTTAGAGACACAGAGACAAAATCAGTTGGATTTCCTTCCATGATGGACACAAGATCACAAGGAGCACACAGGGAATCTTGCAGAATGATTGAGGCATTATGAATGTAAATCACATAGTGAATAATATATGTACTGTGTCTTTATTCTTTGAGTTAAGTAGAGCGGAATTTGCCACTATACCCAAGGAAGCTGGGCTATTGATTAAGGCATATTAAAGTCAATTTACTTGGTAGGTCAATATTCTCAAACTAACAATGTGTTAGTAGTGAGATTGTAACACAAAGAGAATTCTTCCAAGAGTTTGAACTCACCACAATATGACTCATTATTTGTCAGTAACTGGCCATCTGCAGAAATCCAACATTATTTTACTGTAAACATGGAAATCAGCAGAGATGTCAACTAACCCCATGGAATTAGGCTGAGAATGATCATTTCTAGGCATTGTTGAAACCTCATTTCAATAGAGTGCGGTGGAATTAGGGTTTAAAAAAATGCAGAATTAGGTTATTATTAGCCTAATGACATAGGGTTAGCTAACACCTCTGAGTCAGCATTTTATCACCAGAAACTTTGAAAATGTCAGTTAAGCATTTTCATCTCTCCTTTTAAATCAGACAAACATGAAATCTTCATGCTATAAAACTCATTATGAATCTGCTTTGATACAAACTAGAAATTCCAGCCAGCAGTATGAATATACAGTGACAGCTACTCAAACATTGGTGTTTATTCTAAATATGCACATATCAATACTGATCAATATGATGATTGTGTTTGCACTTCTCTGTTTTGTCATTTTGAATAATGTTTGTTGTAAGGCCCCACAATTCTTTTTACAGTAAGGCTGCTGTTTTTGCTCATTCTGTGTTAGACTTAGCGGCAAATTTACTTAATTGCGAAGTGCCAAAATTCACCAGTGTGACGTTATTTCTGTACTTTGCCGATTTACTAACGGTCGATGGCGTAATTTCGCTAGCGAAGGAGATAGACTCTAGCGGTACTTCGCTCCCCAACGCCTGGCGAATTTGTGCTCTGGCAAATGGACGTAACTACGTAAAATCACTAAGATGCGGATTTTACCGAACGTTACCTTTTAGTGAATTAGCGATGTCTTGGCTAATCTATGCCTGGCGAAGTGTTGCGCTGGGAGCGAAGCCGTCGCTTGCGAATTTTCAGAGGTTAGTGAATTTGCCCCATAGCATTCACATGTGACTCATCAGGCTACAATATAGTTTTCTTTACATAAGTACATGTTTCATGCTCATGTCAGTCTGAAGCTAAGAAATTACAGTGTTTACTGACTGGGTGTGATCTAGGTGTGGATTTACGTCTGGAGCCACTTATGTGACTTTTGTTTTGTTAGGAGATAAATGTTCAGTACCTGTGGATAAGCTTTGACTAGATTTTGTTTACTGATGCATTTTTTCCTTGTTTGGTATATGTCTTTTTTATTCTTTACACTCTCTCCATGAGCATGTCTGCAAAGTCATAGGTTAACTAGTTTTTTTTTGGGGGGGGGGGAGGATTCGTCCACAGGACAAATAATCACATCAACCAGATTTGGTGGATATCCAAAATGGGCCAAATTAGAGTTCAACTAATTTCCATAGACTATATAACAACAGCAACCCAACCCAAGACTCAGTCCTCACTCACCTCCCCAGGAGTGTAGGATATAGGAGAGCACTAGCTAAAATAATACTGAAAATTAATTATAACTTGACATTTCAGTGTTGGTACCAGCCATCTCTAACCACTAATTGCTCTGATCAAGTAATATAGAGTGTGTTAATATCTCTTTAGGTATCTTTTACTAAGCGAATTCAGTTAACCAAGGGCAGAGCTGTTCTTTTTTTTTTACACGTAGTAGGCTGATTATTTTATCACATTTTAGAGATGTATATTAAAATGATGATGTCATACAGAGTTGAGTATACTGTGGGCTCTAAAGATCTCTTAGAGGACCATATCCAGCCCACAGTTGGAAAGCCCTGGTTCTAGGGTAAAGTGCTGAAAGGAAAATGTGTGGCCGAGTCAGGGCTGGATTTTTCTCCTCTGTGTGCAGAGGCCGCAGGGTCCTAGCATCTGCCAGGTGTGTGCATGCATGATAGCGCTGGGGAACTCTCAGTTTCCAATGCAGTTTAGGATGCGGTGGGGCATCATGCCACCCCTAAAATTTCACCGCCCTAGGTCCGGGCTTTTGTGTCCTCGCCACAAATCGGGCCGAGTGCTTTAGCTTTATCTTTGATTCTGCTCTGTCCTTTACTACTCTTATCCAAACAATAACTAAACATGTCACTTTCACCTAAGCAGTATTTCCAATCAATCAATCAAAATTCTGATTCATTCTCTCATCATATTACATTTCAAATACAGTAGTGTAAATCTCTATTCATTTTTGTTACTCAGAGTTCTCCTCCAGAGACTGTCACCGATTCACCCCATCATAAAGGCAACTGCTAGGCTCATATATCTCTGAAAGTACTCCTCCACTGCCTTGCCTCTGCGCCAGTCTCTACAGTGGCTTTCAACACCTTTCAGAATACAATTCAATCTAATAACCCTGACATTCAAAATAATTGATCTCTGAACTTGTCTACTGATCTACTCCTCACTACTTTATGCTGTATACAACTAAATGCAATGCCCAATGCTACATCTCTCCCCTTTCGGAATTCTGATCTTGCTCATCCCCAAATCTTGTGTCTCATAACCATTACTTTTGTCAGATGCAAGCATGCCCCACTTTTTTAAACTTAATTTTTACATTATTTTCCTTTGCACAATATAGCAGAATTGAACATGTATTTATCATTAGTTCTATTATTATTCTGCAATTTTAACACCTTGTATTATTGTTGTTTCTGGCATCTGTTGTTATCTTTGAACTGTCACTGTGTCTTGTATCATTTTAATTATATTGGCATCTGCTCACCCAAGGTTTCCAAATATGATTGGTCAGCATTGCCAGTTTGAAACTAAAGAGTCCAGTGTTACCAGCTTAAATCAAAATATAGTGCAACAGAGTTTTAGTGCACTTTGATTTGAATATCATTGCAGACCTCTTAAAAGCAAGTTTATGGAGGGTAGCCTCTGTTACTTATTCATTTTTTTTCAGGTTACAAAAATATTTTAACCATTTAATATATATTTTCCTATCAAGCACCTTGTCTGATATGTGCACTGGCTGTTGCCAATGGAATGTACAAAATTGCCATATTCACAAAATGGATAAAGCCTTTGTAAATTTTCTTACTCCAATTTTGAATTACTCCACTTTGTGAACTCCACCCATAAAGTTACAGCCAGTATTTCTAAAGATAAGACAAAAAATATGGCCATATTTAATTCATCAAAACCTTAACACAGATACTGTGTTTAGGTGCAATTTACTTTATGAAGATAAAGTCCTTGCAGCTGAAAGTAAAACCAAACTGACGATCTGGGTGGCTAAGTGGCAGATGAGATTCAATGTTGATAAATGTAAAGTCATGAACCTGGAATGTAAAAATATCCAAGCCACGTATACCCTTAATGGGTCTGCACTAGGCAAATCCATTATTCAGAAAGTCCTTATACTAAATAAACGTGGCTGTAGCAAGCAATGCCAGCATCAAGGGCAAATAAGGTATTGAGCTGTATAAAAAGGGGCATAAATTTGAGGGAGGAGGGGGTTATTCTTCCACTTTATAAAGCACTGGTAAGGGGCCCATCTAGAATATTCCATGCAGTTTTGGTATCAGGGTGCTTTAAGATGCCATATACCATATAGTGGTCTGTTTGGGCCTCTTTGCCAGGGCCTATAGTAAATCCCAGCCCGGGCCCAGGGGCGATCCTGGCCTCTCCGCCACCTGAGGCAGCTTGGTGTTGCTGTGGCCCCCCCTCCCTGGTGCGCTCACCTTTTTGAGCCAGAGGGATCCACAAGGGTGGCGGAGAGGGCCAGTACGCTAGCGCAGAGAGCTTAATTGCGCTATTTGTGCTAGAAGAGCCGAATTTCTGGTTTGAAAACCGGAAATTCGGCTCTTAAAGTACCAGGAGCAGCATTTTTGCCGCCCTTGGTACCCAATGAAGCGCTGCCATCTGAGGTGAGTTGCTCAACTTGCCTCATTGGAGGAGTGCCCCTGCCCGGGCCTGAGTATGAGCCATGGATGACAGCTGTGCTGGGCAGTGTTCATAGTGCAGATCATTTACATGTCAGATGTAGTGGCGCAGAGCAGGAAAGTGCAATGGATAGGGGGTGCTTCCTTCAGCAACAGAAAAGCTAAGTCTGGGAGTTTGGAGGACGTGGGAGGAGGGAATAGGGTTAGGTGACAGAAGGTCGCTCCTTCCTCCTGTCCTGGAAAAGCAGTGCTTGGCTTGTAGGCGGCTCACTTGCCATGGGTTCAGCTTTCAGAGATGGGGATGCTTGCCAGGGTCAGTTTTGCACAAGGAATCTTAAATGGGGACAGATGGTAACCTTAGGCCTGTTTCCTTGATTCTCTGGTTTTTACTGCAGCTGCTCCACTGCAGTGCTGGGCCAAGCTGCCAGACAACTGGCCAACTACCTCACGCCCAAAACTGTTCCACAATGCTTGTTCACTCACTACTTGGTCATTTGCACATGCATTCAATGTGTGCTTGTGAACGAACAAGCACTGACACAAGGGTCCCATGCTAGGGTTAGGTGACAAAATAAGGTACATGCCTAGTGCCCCCCCCTACCATTACGTCCTAGACACATAGGGGCAAATTTACTAAAGGGCGAAGTGGCTAACGATAGCGAAATTTTGCCAGTGTGACATCATTTCGTTACTTTGCCGATTTACTAACAGGTGCTGGTGTAAATTCGCTAGCGAAGTGGACCTACGCTAGCGCTAATTCGCACCGTTACACCAGGCGAAGTTGTGCCACCTCAGATCAGGCGAAGTGCAATAGAGTAGATAGGGCTTGCTTCAAAAAAAGTTGACATTTTTTCTAAGTCCCAAAAAACGCTGGCGTCTTTTACTTTTTTAAGGGTGATAGACTAAAAAAGATCGTAAATTTTTTTGGGGGTACCCTCCTTCCCCCCTACATTTCCTAACATATGGCACCTAAACTATACAGTGGGCACATGTAACAACTCTATTTTATTTTATGAAGCTTTCCTGGGCTTGTGTAATGTAATGTATTTGCTGCTACATATACATCCATTGTACTTTAACTTGGCGCCTTATGCAAATTAGGTATCACTAGCGTAACTTCGCTTGATGAATTTACGGTAGCGCAACTTGGCTACCTTTTGCCTCCCTGAGCGCAACTTCGGATTTTAGTGAATTAGTGGCACCCTGGCGAAACTTCACCTGGCGAAGTGTGGCTAAGTCAACGCCACCTGCCTTAACCACTGGGTTGGTATAGGACGCTGATCTAGGCTGCCCTGCCCAGCCAAGTCACCTGCCGACACGTGTGGCCATTAGGGTTGGCACCTTTTATGGAAAAAAATACCGTCCTTCCTATATATATTTATTTTTTTCCCTATTAATAACATTGGAATCAACCATAATTTTTACCGGCCAGGTAGGCATGTTCCTCTTCTGCTCTCTCTGCACTAAGCGACATGGACCGCCCCTGTCCTCTCCGGCGCTCTAAAGGTGAGTGCCGTGAGGAGGGGCGAGGGCTAGAATCGCCCCTGATCAAGCTAACAGAGGCTCCGCCTGCCAGTTTCACACCTAAGATATTTCCTGACATTTCAGGTCTCCAGTGCTTTAAAGGTATATTATTGAATTAGAATTCAAAGAAAGACAACTAAGCTGATAAAATGTATGGAAAGCCTCAGTCATGAAATAAGACTGGCCAAGTTGAGGTTGTTTACGCTGAAGAAGAGGCGCTATAGTTGGTATATGATAACTATTTGTATGTATATAAGGGGACATATGATACACTTTTTAATGCTTCACCAGTAAATCCATTTACATGAGGGCATTCAATCCAATTAGAAGAAAGGAAGCTCCGTCTGTAGCTGTGGAATTCTCTTCCTGAAAGTGAGAAATTACAGGGTTATTTAAAATAGCTCTTATTCCAAAATTGATCCAGGGAGTTGCAAATTGGAGAGGCTTCAGTTCAGGTTTTTTAATTTTGCCTTCCTTTGGATCACTAGCAGTTAAGCAGGTTTTATAAAAACATAAAAGCAGTGGCATAACTACAGAGGAAGCAGACCCTGCGGCCACTTGGGGGGCATTTCTGCTTTCTCTGTAGGGGGCCCAGGGGTGATGTGTGATGCATACATCACACGTCACCTGTGATTTTGGCTGGGTAATTAAAAGGCTGTATTTTCTACCTCTGTTACTATGTTAGGTGAAGCATAGCAACAAAATGAGGGTATGAGAATAGGGCAAAGGCATGGGGAAGTAATTAGAAGAGTGGCTCTGCTTAATTTATACCCTCAGGATTATGGATTAATATCAAATAGGGATGCATGGGTCTGCCAGAAACCTGTGGGCCAGTATGATTTACCCACTGATAAGGAAGTTCAAGTTCCAAAAATATATTACTTGTGTTGGTTAGGGCAAGTGTTAACTTCAGAATAAGAAAAGTTATGCACAGTTGGACCTCGCCTTAAATGCTTTGTGATCCCCCCATCTGTGATGTGTTAGTCTCAGTTGGATCCAGATAATTAAAATGGCTTCACATATGTGTGGTTTTGGGTTTCAAATCATAGTGACAACAGAGAACTAAGCAATTTGAATAGTTCAGCTGACTACATTATTACATTAAACACAATATTTTCCTTAATTATGTAAATACTTGTGTAACTGCAAATAGCAGGTCTCAGCACACAGCACAGGGACCCTCAGGAAGAATTGCAATAGAGGAAGATTGTCCACTGCAGGCTTCAGTAGTTTGCATGTGCTAGACTGCAATACAATGTGCAGGTGTAGTTTTGCAGACAGCAGCTGTTACCATTAACACGGAAGTCTTAATAGCTTCATGACTACTGGATACAAACAAGACTGGACTGGGATTCAAAATAAGCCCTGGTATTCTTAGTACACAGAGGCCCAAACAACCCCTACCTGCCCACTTAATAGTCACTTTCTATGGAATCTTACAGCAGCCCCTCTGGCATTTGCCAGAACCCACAGATTGCCAGTCTGGGCCTGGATACAAATATTCTGGTGAACATGACAGCCAAATATCTTTGTAAGTAGCCACTCTATTGGAACCGTTTGTAGAATCTGTGTTCAGTTGTATTACATTTCTTTTACTTGGACTGAGTGACATATGACAGTGGTCAGTGAGAGTGTGTGAATAGTTCTCGGGAGATATCACACACACACACCAATTAGACAATTTATTATTTATATTTGGGGCAGTTTAAATAATACTTACAAGTGTTTCTGACTATGCAGTTCTACAATATACAGTCCACTGGGATATACACAGCCTTTTACATTGGTCACAACTTTTTAATAACTGAACATACTGTATCAGTCCCAGAGATCTATTAGACCCTGAGTAGTATAGGCCTATGCTGTCTAACTGTATCCAGTGTGTTTGCTCTCATTAACTTTTAATGAAAACTGATAACATACACCCAGACTGCCTCTGATTTGTTGGTTCAAGTATTCCCTTTTCATATTTGTATGCACCAGGTCCAGGTGAAACAGCAATATTACAAATACTGTTTATGTTTCTATGGTTTCTTTTACAAAGAACACTATTCCAGTTTGTATCCCATCTCAACAAATCTATGAATAGTGTTGCTTAGAATTGACTCATTCAGACTCATTAGTAACATTTCAGGAAACATGTATTTCCAGTACTACTGATGTAATCCATTGAAAGCATGAAGATTGTTGTACAGATTAGCCTCAGTAAAGTATTTAGTGTGCATTTCCAATGGATTGCAACAGCCAGAGCAAACATGAACATGGGTAACATTGTATTTATGAGTAGGTGCCACCTGGCTGGTATTTTACTGTCCTGGCTGGTAAAAATGGTGTTTGATGCCAGTGGGATGGTTTATCTTTGTTAACCTTTAGTATGGTGTAGAATAGCTTTTTCTTAGAAAATTTTTACTTGGTCTTCTATAATTTATTTCTTGTAGTTTATGACTTTCTTGCGTTCTTTTGCCACTTTAGAATGGGGGTTGCCAAAAACTATTGCTCAATGAGGCTACAATTTTATTATTGTTTCTTGTTCATCTTCAAGTCTTTAATTTATACTACCTGGTTGCTAGGGAAAATTGGATCCTAGCAACCAGATCCGGTCTAAAATTCCAAACTCGAGAGCTGCTTAACAAAAAGCCAAATAAAAAATCAAGGCCAATTGTTAATTGTCTAATAATGACACTGTCTACATAATACTAAAAGTTAATTTTAAGTTGAACTACCCCTTTAATGGCAAAGAAAGCTAAAAATACCAGAATGACAGACTCCCCCGCCCCCCAAAAGGTGGCCGGTTGCAGGTCTCTGCTCTCAGTCTTGGAGCGCAGGGACTTACTGGCAGGTGCAGTGAAGAAAGTGCAAAAAACATGGGTGTCTGCTTTTTGCACTTACACTTAATACTCCTAATATATTATTCCCGTCCATGGGCTATTTGTTGAGTGATGCTGTCCTATCCTATATGTTCATACTCAACTGTAAGCTAATGCTTCTTATTGATATGTATGGTAGATGCAGAAAATTCTAATTATCCTCCTGCCTCTTCTCTCTTTTTCCATGTGATTCAACAACTCTCTCAGGAAACTGCAGTTTGACCAAATTTTTATTTTGCTTCAGTCATAGTAACATAGTTATTTAAATAGTTGCCGCCTTCCGCAAAACAAAAAAAACCCCACAGTCCATTCCTAAAAGGTAAAACAATACAGATTCAAGCTCTTCTCCCCCAATGCCTCCATGTACCTCCCTTCACTCTAAATGATCCACATGCCATTTTTGTATCCTTAAAAGGGTGTTTTACCTTCCAAATATTTTTTTCAGTTGAGTTGTCTTCAGGGTGTTCTCCGGAAAAAAGACTTTTCAATCACTTTCCATTTTTTATTCTTTACTGTTTTTCCATAATCTAAGTTTAAAGGTTCTTGTGTCTGGTGTACCAGTCTGGCCATTCATTAATTCAGGCGCAGACTCAAAACTGTTACTATTTTGCTTCAATTAATTGATACATTACTCGGCAACATCTCTCGAGTATTGGCAATTATTGTATCAACAGGTACCTTTAGTGAAACCCAGAGACAAAGAGAAGAAATGTATCAACCAAATGTATTGATTTAGAACAGTTTAGCGATTCAGTGACTCCCCCCCCCCTCCCCGAGCAGCTTTAGAAAGTTGAAAAATTAGACTTTCACTTCAATATTAGAAAGTCACACATAGAAAATAGAGAGTCATTTAAAAAAAAAAGTCTTTATTTCTGATGAACTATCTGAAACCAACTGAACTTTAAAAAGTGTTGGAAGGTGAACAACCCCTAAATGTTAAGATAAGATCTATGATATACTGTACCTTGGGGACTCCAGAGCTGGTATAAAACTAACACAATGGTGCATTTTAATTATCATTATCTATTGTAGAAAATACCGTAAATAAATCTTTAATAAATTATATTTACCCTGGGCTCCTGCCTTAAACGACATGGGGACCAGTGTCGGGTCTCAAACCATAGGATAAAAATCTCTGGAATAGACAGAGATTAACAAAGAAGGCCATGTGTTTTTCTAAACATGCATGAAAATAATCAAAGAATATAAGGTTGTTTTGAAATTTAACATATTTTGGGCTACTGATTGATGAAGGGGGGGAGGGTCAAAGACAAAATTCCCATGGTTAGATTGGGTGTGGATGACCCCCTGACCGTTTTATTTCCGCTTATTATCATTGTTCTTCTGAGGGGACTTTGTGTTCTTTCTTCAAAAGTTCTTAAAAGTAGTTATTTGCTTCACTCATGGGTGTGATCTCCACTGCATCATTCTGTGGATTGCAAAAAAGGAATTAAACTATATATTGTTTTATCTGGTCCCAGCCTGTAATTTAGAGTGCAGACTTGTGCAGCAAGTTACCAGTCAGTAGGACGAGAATTGTGACACACATGTGCCAGTATTGCTGTATGTTCCATGGGTTTGTGATCATCCAGCCATTTTGGCAATGTAAATGTAATGATTCCCTAAGTTTAAGTTTTTTTCTTTCAGTTGGTGATTATAACTTTTAGTTATGGGGCCCCTTTCTTTATCTGCAATAAGTAAAATGTTTAAAAGTGGTGGCAATTAATGTTGGTTTTGTTTTGCCTTTTTTTTAGGCAAACACCTCTTTGTGCCAGGATTTTACACTTGACTGCTCTTTTGCATAATCATTACACTGCTTTTTAAAGATGTGATATTACAGTGTTCTACGACATTGAAACGATGATGTAAAGTTTATTTTAAGGTTAGTTTTTTTTTGTTTTTTTATGAATATGCCCCATAGACATCAATACTCAGTTGTGTTTTTAGATTAGTAATGAACAATATGTTCTTGTCTTTCTTTCACAGCTAAAATAAATGTTGGCTTGGAAATCAGTTGGTATGATCTGTGTAATTAAACAGATTCCAAGTACAAAGAAAACTAGTCTTCATAATCAAATTTAAGATGTATCATATAATGCAAGGCAATTGCATCTTTTATTTTAAGGAAAACTTTTTTTTTTTTCCACCTGAATGGGTTTTGCTTGATGATGTGTTCTCACTGAATGCTATAATTTATACCCTCAGGATTATGGATTAATATCAAATAGGGATGCATGGGTCTGCCAGAAACCTGTGGGCCAGTATGATTTACCCACTGATAAGGAAGTTCAAGTTCCAAAAATATATTACTTGTGTTGGTTAGGGCAAGTGTTAACTTCAGAATAAGAAAAGTTATGCACAGTTGGACCTCGCCTTAAATGCTTTGTGATCCCCCCATCTGTGATGTGTTAGTCTCAGTTGGATCCAGATAATTAAAATGGCTTCACATATGTGTGGTTTTGGGTTTCAAATCATAGTGACAACAGAGAACTAAGCAATTTGAATAGTTCAGCTGACTACATTATTACATTAAACACAATATTTTCCTTAATTATGTAAATACTTGTGTAACTGCAAATAGCAGGTCTCAGCACACAGCACAGGGACCCTCAGGAAGAATTGCAATAGAGGAAGATTGTCCACTGCAGGCTTCAGTAGTTTGCATGTGCTAGACTGCAATACAATGTGCAGGTGTAGTTTTGCAGACAGCAGCTGTTACCATTAACACGGAAGTCTTAATAGCTTCATGACTACTGGATACAAACAAGACTGGACTGGGATTCAAAATAAGCCCTGGTATTCTTAGTACACAGAGGCCCAAACAACCCCTACCTGCCCACTTAATAGTCACTTTCTATGGAATCTTACAGCAGCCCCTCTGGCATTTGCCAGAACCCACAGATTGCCAGTCTGGGCCTGGATACAAATATTCTGGTGAACATGACAGCCAAATATCTTTGTAAGTAGCCACTCTATTGGAACCGTTTGTAGAATCTGTGTTCAGTTGTATTACATTTCTTTTACTTGGACTGAGTGACATATGACAGTGGTCAGTGAGAGTGTGTGAATAGTTCTCGGGAGATATCACACACACACACCAATTAGACAATTTATTATTTATATTTGGGGCAGTTTAAATAATACTTACAAGTGTTTCTGACTATGCAGTTCTACAATATACAGTCCACTGGATATACACAGCCTTTTACATTGGTCACAACTTTTTAATAACTGAACATACTGTATCAGTCCCAGAGATCTATTAGACCCTGAGTAGTATAGGCCTATGCTGTCTAACTGTATCCAGTGTGTTTGCTCTCATTAACTTTTAATGAAAACTGATAACATACACCCAGACTGCCTCTGATTTGTTGGTTCAAGTATTCCCTTTTCATATTTGTATGCACCAGGTCCAGGTGAAACAGCAATATTACAAATACTGTTTATGTTTCTATGGTTTCTTTTACAAAGAACACTATTCCAGTTTGTATCCCATCTCAACAAATCTATGAATAGTGTTGCTTAGAATTGACTCATTCAGACTCATTAGTAACATTTCAGGAAACATGTATTTCCAGTACTACTGATGTAATCCATTGAAAGCATGAAGATTGTTGTACAGATTAGCCTCAGTAAAGTATTTAGTGTGCATTTCCAATGGATTGCAACAGCCAGAGCAAACATGAACATGGGTAACATTGTATTTATGAGTAGGTGCCACCTGGCTGGTATTTTACTGTCCTGGCTGGTAAAAATGGTGTTTGATGCCAGTGGGATGGTTTATCTTTGTTAACCTTTAGTATGGTGTAGAATAGCTTTTTCTTAGAAAATTTTTACTTGGTCTTCTATAATTTATTTCTTGTAGTTTATGACTTTCTTGCGTTCTTTTGCCACTTTAGAATGGGGGTTGCCAAAAACTATTGCTCAATGAGGCTACAATTTTATTATTGTTTCTTGTTCATCTTCAAGTCTTTAATTTATACTACCTGGTTGCTAGGGAAAATTGGATCCTAGCAACCAGATCCGGTCTAAAATTCCAAACTCGAGAGCTGCTTAACAAAAAGCCAAATAAAAAATCAAGGCCAATTGTTAATTGTCTAATAATGACACTGTCTACATAATACTAAAAGTTAATTTTAAGTTGAACTACCCCTTTAATGGCAAAGAAAGCTAAAAATACCAGAATGACAGACTCCCCCGCCCCCAAAAGGTGGCCGGTTGCAGGTCTCTGCTCTCAGTCTTGGAGCGCAGGGACTTACTGGCAGGTGCAGTGAAGAAAGTGCAAAAAACATGGGTGTCTGCTTTTTGCACTTACACTTAATACTCCTAATATATTATTCCCGTCCATGGGCTATTTGTTGAGTGATGCTGTCCTATCCTATATGTTCATACTCAACTGTAAGCTAATGCTTCTTATTGATATGTATGGTAGATGCAGAAAATTCTAATTATCCTCCTGCCTCTTCTCTCTTTTTCCATGTGATTCAACAACTCTCTCAGGAAACTGCAGTTTGACCAAATTTTTATTTTGCTTCAGTCATAGTAACATAGTTATTTAAATAGTTGCCGCCTTCCGCAAAAAAAAAAAACCCCACAGTCCATTCCTAAAAGGTAAAACAATACAGATTCAAGCTCTTCTCCCCAATGCCTCCATGTACCTCCCTTCACTCTAAATGATCCACATGCCATTTTTGTATCCTTAAAAGGGTGTTTTACCTTCCAAATATTTTTTTCAGTTGAGTTGTCTTCAGGGTGTTCTCCGGAAAAAAGACTTTTCAATCACTTTCCATTTTTTATTCTTTACTGTTTTTCCATAATCTAAGTTTAAAGGTTCTTGTGTCTGGTGTACCAGTCTGGCCATTCATTAATTCAGGCGCAGACTCAAAACTGTTACTATTTTGCTTCAATTAATTGATACATTACTCGGCAACATCTCTCGAGTATTGGCAATTATTGTATCAACAGGTACCTTTAGTGAAACCCAGAGACAAAGAGAAGAAATGTATCAACCAAATGTATTGATTTAGAACAGTTTAGCGATTCAGTGACTCCCCCCCCCTCCCGAGCAGCTTTAGAAAGTTGAAAAATTAGACTTTCACTTCAATATTAGAAAGTCACACATAGAAAATAGAGAGTCATTTAAAAAAAAAGTCTTTATTTCTGATGAACTATCTGAAACCAACTGAACTTTAAAAAGTGTTGGAAGGTGAACAACCCCTAAATGTTAAGATAAGATCTATGATATACTGTACCTTGGGGACTCCAGAGCTGGTATAAAACTAACACAATGGTGCATTTTAATTATCATTATCTATTGTAGAAAATACCGTAAATAAATCTTTAATAAATTATATTTACCCTGGGCTCCTGCCTTAAACGACATGGGGACCCAGTGTCGGGTCTCAAACCATAGGATAAAAATCTCTGGAATAGACAGAGATTAACAAAGAAGGCCATGTGTTTTTCTAAACATGCATGAAAATAATCAAAGAATATAAGGTTGTTTTGAAATTTAACATATTTTGGGCTACTGATTGATGAAGGGGGGAGGGTCAAAGACAAAATTCCCATGGTTAGATTGGGTGTGGATGACCCCCTGACCGTTTTATTTCCGCTTATTATCATTGTTCTTCTGAGGGGACTTTGTGTTCTTTCTTCAAAAGTTCTTAAAAGTAGTTATTTGCTTCACTCATGGGTGTGATCTCCACTGCATCATTCTGTGGATTGCAAAAAAGGAATTAAACTATATATTGTTTTATCTGGTCCCAGCCTGTAATTTAGAGTGCAGACTTGTGCAGCAAGTTACCAGTCAGTAGGACGAGAATTGTGACACACATGTGCCAGTATTGCTGTATGTTCCATGGGTTTGTGATCATCCAGCCATTTTGGCAATGTAAATGTAATGATTCCCTAAGTTTAAGTTTTTTTCTTTCAGTTGGTGATTATAACTTTTAGTTATGGGGCCCCTTTCTTTATCTGCAATAAGTAAAATGTTTAAAAGTGGTGGCAATTAATGTTGGTTTTGTTTTGCCTTTTTTTTAGGCAAACACCTCTTTGTGCCAGGATTTTACACTTGACTGCTCTTTTGCATAATCATTACACTGCTTTTTAAAGATGTGATATTACAGTGTTCTACGACATTGAAACGATGATGTAAAGTTTATTTTAAGGTTAGTTTTTTTTTGTTTTTTTATGAATATGCCCCATAGACATCAATACTCAGTTGTGTTTTTAGATTAGTAATGAACAATATGTTCTTGTCTTTCTTTCACAGCTAAAATAAATGTTGGCTTGGAAATCAGTTGGTATGATCTGTGTAATTAAACAGATTCCAAGTACAAAGAAAACTAGTCTTCATAATCAAATTTAAGATGTATCATATAATGCAAGGCAATTGCATCTTTTATTTTAAGGAAAACTTTTTTTTTTTCCACCTGAATGGGTTTTGCTTGATGATGTGTTCTCACTGAATGCTATATTAGGCTACACAGTTTGCGCAGAGGAACAACGTGAATGTTTTATACAGCTAGACAAGTAATATGTTCTATTCTTACATCACAAATGATTCACATGCGCTCTTGTTACTCTTTGTAACAATGACTCAGGATTGCTAAAAGACTTTTACACTTTATGGATTATTTATTTAAACGGAAGTGACAACCTGGTCATATAGATGTTACAAATATAACAGATAACTCCTCAGGATATATATATATATATATATATATAGACAAATACAAGATTCCTCTGCACTCAACCCATTATCAATATATTTAAGACAGAGACATTTTGTGCATACTGCTACTGAAAATGCCTTACCCTTTAAACAACACAGGGATTGTTTGTCCATATATTGCAATATATTTAAGCTGGCCAACTACGTCAAAGTCATCCCATATCTGGCCAGTCCTATGCTCAATTTTCATCTGATTCATTAAGAATTCTATGGTTTAATTATACATTTTATAAAAGGGACGAATACGTTTTACCTGCAACTTACTAGCTGCTTTCAAAGTAAAACTCCCAAACTTGGCTGCCCTTTTATTAAGAGGAATCTTGTATTTGTCTATATGTATTTTGTGGTCACACCCTCATTGCACCCCCGCCTAATGTTTTTAAAAACTAGTGGTGAGCACAACTTTCCCTTGTTTGTTATAGTTCTACAAGAGCAGTGACCAGCTCCATGTTGTAGCTCCCACCCCCTCCAACTATAGTCAGGTGATCCCACTGGTGTCTAATAAAAGGGCAGCCAAGTTTGGGAGTTTTACTTTGAAAGCAGCAAGTAAGTTGCAGGTAAAACGTATTCGTCCCTTTTATAAAATGTATAATTAAACCATAGAATTCTTAATGAATCAGATGAAAATTGAGCATAGGACTGGCCAGATATGGGATGACTTTGACGTAGTTGGCCAGCTTAAATATATTGCAATATATGGACAAACAATCCCTGTGTTGTTTAAAGGGTAAGGCATTTTCAGTAGCAGTATGCACAAAATGTCTCTGTCTTAAATATATTGATAATGGGTTGAGTGCAGAGGAATCTTGTATTTGTCTATATGTATTTTGTGGTCACACCCTCATTGCACCCCCGCCTAATGTTTTTAAAAACTAGTGGTGAGCACAACTTTCCCTTGTTTGTTATAGTTCTACAAGAGCAGTGACCAGCTCCATGTTGTAGCTCCCACCCCCTCCAACTATAGTCAGGTGATCCCACTGGTGTCTAATAAAAGGGCAGCCAAGTTTGGGAGTTTTACTTTGAAAGCAGCTAGTAAGTTGCAGGTAAAACGTATTCGTCCCTTTTATAAAATGTATAATTAAACCATAGAATTCTTAATGAATCAGATGAAAATTGAGCATAGGACTGGCCAGATATGGGATGACTTTGACGTAGTTGGCCAGCTTAAATATATTGCAATATATGGACAAACAATCCCTGTGTTGTTTAAAGGGTAAGGCATTTTTCAGTAGCAGTATGCACAAAATGTCTCTGTCTTAAATATATTGATAATGGGTTGAGTGCAGAGGAATCTTGTATTTGTCTATATGTATTTTGTGGTCACACCCTCATTGCACCCCCGCCTAATGTTTTTAAAAACTAGTGGTGAGCACAACTTTCCCTTGTTTGTTATATATATATATATATATATATATATAAGTCCGTAAGGCTGCTGCACACACTTAAAAGGGGATCGTGCCCTGGTGCTAACAGAAGTATTATATAAGATTTGCAAAAATGCTGTTGCACTCTAGGGACTTTTGATTCTAATAACGTTTTTTTTACTGCAAAAGTCCCTAGAGTGCAACGGCATTTTTGCAAATCTTGTGTATGTGTATGTGTATATGTATATATATATATATATATATATATATATATATATATATATATATATATATATATATATATATATATATATATATATATATATATATATATATATATATATATATATATATGTGTGTGTGTGTATAGGCTCAAGGGTTAAGTGCAACTTTAAGCACTGCTCCAGTGATGCAGGCAATAGAGGTCAATGCTATCGGACACAAACTCCTGCTACAGCAAGGAGTAATGTGCAGGGCTCCTCGGTGTCTTGCATCTCCCAAGCTTACACTTTTTAAATGATATACAAGCTATGGGCATTCGAGCCAATGCAGGGTGCTCCACTTGATGCACAATGAATTGTACTATTGGATCATCAGGGCAAAGAGCAAAAAAAAAACAGAGAGCCTCCACTCATTGGTTGCCCATTGCATCTTGCTCATTTAAAATGAAGCCCATAGTATTATTTTGTGAGACTGCCCTAAATTTTCCTAAAATCAGTTTGCAGGCCTATCCATTGCTTTCTACAGCTGCAATGTCAAGGGAATACAGGTATAGGATCCATTACCCTGAAACCCGTTCTCCAGAAAGCTCTGAATTACTGGAAGGCCATCTCCCATAGACTCCATTATAATCAAATAATTAAAATTTTATAAGACCATTTCATTTTTTCTGTGTAATAATAACAGTCCCATATAGTTAATCCTTACTGGAAACAAAACAATCCTATTGGGTTTATTTAATGTTTTAATGATTTTTTAGTAGACTTAAAGTATAAAGATCCACATTACGGATACACCCCTTATCTGTTAAACCACAGGAAAAGAAAAGTAGGTGCACAGTTACTATTGTGGCCAGAAATATTTACATATTTGCAGTTTTTTCCCCAAATAACTTACAAGTTGCTTTAAAATATATGCATCTAGTGCAAAATCAGTTTGAAGCTGACAACCAGATTCCCATAATTCCTTGTTTTTGATTATAGAACTTCCATTCAGAACTCAACATATCCTTTCAGATCTAAAGAAATGTATGATACTCTAGCTGACATCAATCACTTCTTATAGCCATGATTCTGTTTACCTTTTCTCTTGTAAACTGCTCCAGATTTGAAGTATGCTTTCTCCTAACTGCTGCTTTCAGATCTCTCCACTACACTTTTAGGTTAACTTCTAGTATGTTCTCGAACTTCATAAATTGTCTTCATTTTTTATATTTTGTAGTTTTTTTAATGATTTGCCTTCCTTTTCTGCCTCATTTCTGCCTCCAGCTTTCAAATGGGGGATGTTGACTCCAGCAGCTAAAACTGTTGCGCTGTAAGCCTACATTTTTTTTTGTTATTTCTTACTTAATATTACTTGTCTTTCTCTTGAGTTCCACTCATCTTCCATTCTCTCATTCAAACAATTGCCTGGTCGCTAGGATAAATTGGATCCTAGCAACCAGATAGCTGCCAAAATTCCAAACTGGAGAACTGCTAAACAAAAAGCTAAATAATTCCCATTATAACTGTGTTGTGTCTACATCATAATAAACATTAGTTTAAAGGTGAACTACCCCTTTAAGCCACCCAGTTCCTGGGACAGAACGCAACTCCAAAATATCATGTCTGACTTTAGGAATGTTTTTTTTTGTTTTTTTAAAGGTGTCTTTTATTCCAGTAAACAGAGAAGAATTTGGTCTTGTTTAGTAATATCTTTGGGAAGTCTTGTCAGGCCTTCTTTTGCTATTCTGTCATTAGTAGGATATATCTTGGTGTCCTACCACATAGCCCCCTTTCACTGAGTTGGTAACATGCTGCAAGTTGAAATGTTGAAATGCTAGACAGTTAACTCAATCTGTCTGGCAGATACATTTTTTTGCAGTCTTTGATTTTTCTTATGCCAACTTTCAGGAAAATAGGCTACAATATTATGGGCCTTAAACATCTTGATAACATTACATGTGGTGGACACGGGTAACCTTGAGATAATCTATGTTTTCCTACAATTTCCTCTCTTGCCTCCTCCGACAGTTCTCAGGTTTTTCTTCTCAATGTTCAGTGTGGCACACTCACCATTAACACTGGTTTTATATTGCAGGTGCATGCAACCAGGGGCCTAACTATAGAGGAGGTGCTAGCAGAGGGGCCCAGACCACAGAGTCCGCTTCCTCTATAGCTGCTCTGCTTACCAAAATGTATGTGCCCGCTAGCTGCTTAGGGAGATGAATACACACAAACTTGAGCAAGGGGAGGACCTGGGGGGGGGGGGTTTGCATATTACAAATTAAATGAGAATCACTTGCTTGGATTCCAAATTTTACAACTTTTAAAAGGTGCAATTCATTTTACCCAGTCCATTATAGGATTTCTGTATGGAATTAAGTATGATTGTCATTATTTCCAGCTTCTTTATGGTGTTCCACTGCACACAGAGGAAATGCATTTGAATACCACAGATTTTGTTATTTCCAACAATTTTATGGCAGATTTAACTGCAAAGTGTGTTTATTCACACAATATGTTTCTGGTGTGAAACTCACATATCCTGTGTAGTGACGTAGCGGTTCGCGACAATTTTTCTTTTGTATATGTTGTTGTGAACGTACATCATTTATGTCGCAAACTACATTTTAGTCTGTGGGTGTTTTTTTTCGTGGGCACCTTGTTTCTGCTTTCGGAGGGGAAAACCACATGCATTTTTCACTACGTATACTGCTACACACCCCCTACATTGTTGGAGAACCTCCTATTCACTGTGCTACAACTGGTTTTTCAGTAGAAAAAAAAGGCTCATATGTTGCCAATTTCTCAAGAACATGTCTGTGATTTTTGACATTACCTCTTGCCAACTGGTAATGATATCTACTACTTCACTATAACAACTAGTAATAAATCTGACCACCAACAGATATCTGGGTGCTTTGTGTCCCAAATTAAAATGAATAAACTATAAATGAATGTGTATGTTCTTATATAGACAGTGGGATGGCTTAGATTCTGTGCTTGTCACATATTTTTTTTGTTTTGTCGCACAAAGCAAATGTTAATGCAGTTTTGCAAAATTTTTTACCGCCAGCAAAATGCATAATTTGTTCATGTGCAAAACTTTTTTCTTATCACTAGTTGTGTGAATAAAGCACTCTGCAGTTATATCAATTTGGCTTTCTCATTTTCTATACTACAAGTTGCAATTGCATCGGACGTCTGGACGGGACATGAAAGGAAAACCTTGTAAGGTACTAGTTGTGTATGGGAAATTATCTGCTGCATTTTCTGGCTGAACTGGTACATGTTTTGGGAAAAGGGCCAAAGTGCTGATATTTTTGGCCATTATTACAGAAGAGTATGCACCCATTATGAAGTTTTACATTCATCTTTCTATGTTTGCATACAAAGTGCATAAAGATTTGTTGTCAATATAGAGTTCCTTTTGATTCCCCATTCAGGTTCCAGGAAAATTATATCTTGTTTTCTATATGTGAAGAGTTCAAATACACTGAACTAGACAGAGAAAAAATAATTTGCTTTAAACTGGGGTGGGTATAGGAAATCAAAGTGCTTGAGCAGTTGTAGACAGCAGTGTAATGACACTGGGCTGGGATGCCATGTGAAAAATCTTTGAAGGGGCCTGGCAAGGACTGCAACTCCTGCCTGCCATTGCAGATAGCGCCTATAGAGGAAGCTGACCCCACGATTCAGGCTCCCCTTTCCCTGCACCAGCCCCCCCAACACCAGGGTCTGCTTTGTTTATAGTTACACCACTGGTCATAGAGATAGCCCTTTAGAACAGTGTTGTCCAACTGGATGTGGCCCTCCAAAAGATTTTTATCCCCCCCCAGTTTACACTAGGGCTCCACAGAATTCATTCTATGCACTAGGGCTCCACAGAATTCATTCTATGACCTTTAATTTTAATTTAATCTGGCCTTTAAACAAGCTGTATGAAAATGAATTGGCCACTACGTGTTATTAACTGAACAGCTCTGCTTCAGAACATAAAATGTGCCTTAACATATAATTAACATAAAGGAATTGGGGAGTGTGTAACAAGTAAAACTATTTGTGGTGTGTTTGCATTCCACTGATGAGTGTATAAAGTATGTATGTGACCGAGAGCATGTACAGGGCACACTGACATCATCCATTCCCTGACTGTGGATTATTAGTCAGCAGTGGATTGAAACAAGAGAGGCAGTCTAATCTGCTCTATTTTTATCACAGTCTGCAGTCTGGCAAGCCTCAGTCTCTATTCTTATTGAGCCACCCAAAAGGTATATCCAGGTCAGATTTCTGGAGGAAGCATAACCATTATTTATGCTCGTAAATGTCAAGTATGTGAAACCATGAATGCAGGTGTGCAGTTAACAGGGCCGTAATAGCAATCATACAAAGGAACCATTATAGTACAAAGTGGATATCGTCCAGTCCTAATACAAGCAGGGTTCTATATACGGACAACTTATGTTTAAATCTAAAATCATTATAATCTTTCAATTTTGTTAACAAGTTAGACTTTTCAGTGCAAAAAGAGTTTTGTGATCTGAAAAGAAGTGCTCAACAGTATAGTAAGGCCAAATGCAGTATACAAGTAGGGGTTAACAAATTAAACAGAAATAGAAACTAGTACAAATGGAAGTGTTTGCCCTCTACAGAATAGCCAAGTTTTAAGCTTTATCTGCTGAGTCATTAAATAATAATTATAATGCAGTGACAAGGATGAAATATTTTTTCTACATGCGTATGTGCCATTAACTTAGTACTGCTGGAAGGATAGTTTGCAAGCTAGATCTGTTTGTCTCCACCAAAAAAAAACAATAGTTTGGGTTTTTTTGGGTGGCAGTTCTTTTGGTGCTGAAAACAATTTGGGTGCCCTCTCCCCTTTATAGGTGTGTAATTCTTTTTTTAACCGGAAGACCGTGTGGTAATTACATTCACACTGCTATGACAAAGACAAAAAGGACTTTGAAGCCTGGAGCAGCTATCTGAAGAATGTTGAGAATGTGTCACATGGAAATAATAGTTCTTTTTCACGGCAGATGTCGCAATGAACTGAAATCCATTCCACTAGCATTTAGAGTATAGGGGTCATTTAAAGGGGTCATTCAGACTCTAGGGGTCATTTATTTCTTGCAGATGCAGTGTGCAAAATGCACTTCCAAATATAATGTGTTTTACCCACAATGTAGTGTCCCCCCCAGAATACTAGCATCTATGCAGTTGCCAGGGGGAGTTGCTTCTTAAGGTGGCCATACACGGACGGATAAAAGCTGCCGAGAGACCGCGTCGGCAGCTTATTGGCTCGTGTATGGGGCACCCCGACGCGCTTCTCCGATCGAGAACTGACCGGAAGTCGGCCAAATCTCGATTGGATGGGACGAAAAATCCCGTCGGATCGCGGCCGCATCTATTCGTTGATGCGGTCCTGCGATCTGACCACCCATTACTATTCGTTAGGATCCGATCGTTGGGCCCTAGGGCCCACGATCGGATCAGCCCGATATTGCCCACCTCAAGGTGGGCATATGGGGGAGAGATCCGCTTGTTTGGCGACATCGCCAAAGGAGCGGATCTCTCCGTGTATGGCCCCCTTTATGCAGTTGCATCTGATGCATCACACTTTGATGTGAATTGGAAGTAATTGTGCTGAATGTCTGCTTGACTGATCATTATCAGTGTTTAGTGAGTGATGTGTGTGTTTGATTATTTTGCCACACCTCCTCTGGGAACCTTGGAACCACTGCCTAGCTTGGATATGGTGTTGGCTCCAGGGTTCCCTGCAGGCCCGGACTGGCAATCTGTGTGTTCTGGCAAATGCCAGAGGGGCTGCTGTAAGATGCCATAGACTGTCACTATTTAGGGCTATTCCACACGGGGAGATAGCGACGCGTTTGCGGTCGCGGCGACAAAGCGCGGCGACAGTCGCCGTGACCGGCGCAGGCGACAGTTTTGTATGGGCGCCTATGTAAAAACGCCTGTGCTAACCACACGAGGCGATGCGCTTTTCAACAGTCGCCTGAAAAAGCCTGGCGAGGCATTTTCAGGCGACTGTTGAAAAGCGCATCGCCTCGTGTGGTTAGCACAGGCGTTTTTACATAGGCGCCCATACAAAACTGTCGCCTGCGCCGGTCGCGGCGACTGTCGCGGCGCTTTGTCGCCGCGACCGCAAACGCGTCGCTATCTCCCCGTGTGGACTAGCCCTTAGTGGGCTGGTGGGGGCTGTTTGTGAATCTATGTGAAGGCCTATTTTGAATCCCAGTCCAGACCTGGTTCCCTGGCATCAATAGGTGTAGATGTTGCATTTTTTTAAATAGTGGGTGGTGCACAGATTTTCTGGAAAGCAGAGGGAATTCAAGCCCCAGGATCCATCCCTTCACAATGGAACAAGGTAGTGGTAAGGACCCTAAGGCCACGGCCACCCTGGGCTGATTTTTGGCCTGCGGATAAATGCAGACTGAAAATTAGCCCCTACACTTGAATCTGCACTCTTCTGTGTCTATATCAACAACTACTGCAACAGCCCAGGTGCAAGCACACTACCTGTTTTTTGGTGCAAGGCTGGAACTAGGGGTAGGCAGAAGAGGCACGTGCCTAGGGTGCAAAGGTGAAGGGGCGCCGGGCATGTACCTCTTCTACCACCTTCCCCTAGTTCAGGCCCTTGTATTGCCCACCTCTGCAGCTCCTATATCCTTTGCACGCACTAGTTACAGTCGGAATGATTATCAGAACGAAAACTAGCTCTTCCACACATGCAGAGGGTCTGGCCCCTGCAGTACATTCAGACTACTGTGGTTTTCTTTCACTTTGTGGAATCTGGTATACCTGTTTTAAAAATCTATTTTTAAAAGGTCATATAGTGTTTATGCACCTTAAATGTGATTCACATTTAAGTTAATGTTTAGTATGTTACAGAATGGCTAATTATAAGCAATGTTTCAATTGGATTTTATGGTTTTTTTTTATAGTTTTTGAATAGTTTATCTTCTTCTAACCCTGTCCAGCTTTCAAATGACTGCTGAAATTGCAAACTGAAGAGCTGCTGGATAAAAAATAAAATAGCTCAAAATAAAAAAAATAAAAAATGAAAGCTAATTGCAAATAAATTCAGAATATCACTCTCTACATCATACTAAAAGTAAATGTAAAGGTGAACACCCTATTTAAACCCAGCTGAATGAGCTTATGATGAAAATGAGGGTATATTTTAAAACAAAAAAAGTTCATGCTGCAATTTAAGTCAAATATAAATAAGCACTGATCTGCATTTGTTGCTCAATTTTATTAGCTTCTTAGATGAAGATTTTTGTAGCCCAAAGCCATACTTTGCTCTGTTTGTTTATATTTAAGGCTTGTCCTTATTGAACCCCTGCATAGAGTTTCCTAGAGGGTCAGATTGTGATTTAATGGTCACTTAACCAAAGTAAGTGGAAAAATAGCAACGATTCGTTTGGCTACTTAAATTATTTGACATTTGTTTTAGATTTACATCTTGCAATGGCAGATAATGATGCATTCACGCTTCCTTTGGGATTCGAAATCCAATTTACGCAATAAATGTCTGTCAACAGGATGATAGAGCATTAGCACACACAGGAAGGTGCTCAGGTCTCCAGGGATACACTAAGGTAAATTAAGTGTTTACATTTTTTTTTTTAAAAAAATTTTGTAATAAAGGGTGAACGCTGTGCTAAACAAATAGATAAACATTCTAGTTTATCTAATTTATATTGCATAATAGCAAGAAACATTTGTGACCATATAAGGGCACAAGACCTTAGCACATATGACAAGGTAGCAGTTCAAATTCCATTATATATATCTTTCAAACAGAGATCATAATTTTGAACACAGCAAGCATAAAGTTAATCCCATAGCAGTAACATATTACTAGATGAAGTATTTTGTTGTGACTGCTTGTATTCAACACTTGTCTGCTAATTTATACTGGGAGTAAAAAGTAGCAATAGCCTTAGAGAGCATTTGTATTAGATGTGTTCAGTGAACCCCACTTGAAGCCTGGTAAGAGTCCGAAGAAAAAAGGCAAATGAGTAAAAAACTATTTAAACAAAGATCAATTGAAAGTTGCTTAGAATTGGCCATTCTATAACATACTAGAAGTTAACTTAAAGGTGAACCACCCCTTTTGATGTGGTTCATCTGTCCGTTTTGTTTTTCCCTGTGGCTGATCAGCTCAGTTATAATTATACTGCTGTTTGGTCATCACATGCATCACTGATCATTCAGACCTGTTGGAAGATTGTTAGCTAAACAGTATACTTAATTCTCCAGAACTAAGCTCTAGAGTCTTTTCTGTATTATTTGTTTTATAATAAATTGCATTTGTATGTAACTGTGTCACTGTAACTTAATAGTGTTTTTTGATAAAATAATTAAACTTTTTGCTTAATTGGGTAAAATCAGGTGGAGACTTTGACGCAGTGGCTCTGGGTGCAGGCACAGGAGAAGGCTGATGCCAGCATATGGGCTGATCAGGGTCAGACTGGGCTGCCACTAGTAATGTGCGGGATGGAAAAAATGGACCCGGACCGAATCCTAACTGACCTAGCACAGCTGCTGTATTTATAGAACCATGCCTGACCCAACCATGGCTGAAGTCACAAAAGTGTACGGGCAAGAGTTGGAAGCCGGCACTGTAAGGTCACTGCTGATGAGAGCGGAAGGTAAAGCTGAACTTGAACCCACCTGTGACCCAGCAATCTTTTGTGTTAAACCTGCGGCTCCACCAGGTTTTAGGACTGACCCACACATCACTAGCGGCTGGGACACCGGGAGAAATCCTGGTGGGCCAAATCCTCAGTGGTCCCCATCACAGTGGCTGCAGGGCAGGTGGAGGGTTCTCTTTGTGTGCGGATGCCAAAGCTGAGGTATGGAGATGGAAGGTACACGTACAGAGGTGGGGCAGGTGTAATAGGAGTAATATTAAATGTCAAAACAGGTGAACTATGTTTATTTTCCTTGGTGTGTAGTACTCTCCAGCCTCTCTCTTCAGCTGCCAATGTTTGAGGGTCAGCGGTGGATGTTGGCATCCCTTTCTTAGTATCAGGAGCAGGAAAAGTAGCCTGTGTCAGGGGGTGATGTCATTTATTTTATTTTGGGTGCATTCAACTCCTCAGGCTACTTTCAGGCCAGTCATCATACTCTATTTCCCATAGAGAGGAAGCACACCAAAAACGTCGGCAATGCCTTTAAATCATTTATTTCAGCAGAAAATGGCACAAGCTTTTGGGGTCAACCCCTTCCTCAGGTGCAATGTAATTTATTACATATTTAGTTAGAAATGTGGCCATTCCTGTAATCAAAAACCTTAAGTATGTTTTACTTGTCCTTTAATATTTTCACTACTAATTTGTACACCTAGGGAATCACTGTATCAGACAAAGAAATAATTACCTTTGGAAAATAGCCTAAATAACTTTTAGGCAGTGTGTGTGCAATCTATCCATATTATGATGAGAAATTAGAGTATCGGGCTTTTGGAAAACCTGCTGTCTAGACTGCTAATTTAGAAAGTAGCATTGTCTATTATCCTTAACAATCAGAGCGTTCATTAGAGTTTAGGTTCTGCCTCCTTGTGGTTTATCTGTGAATATAAGTGGAATATTAATGACTTGCCAGAAAGCTGTCCCAAAGTGCTTTTCTTCCACAAATAAATACAGAATTATGATAGTTTAATACCTTTCCATAAATGCTTAGTTCTCTTGGATTGCTTATTTTTGAAATGATATACAGATACAAAACCAAAACATGTAATCATTTGGTAGCTTCTGACAGCATTATAACAAACCATGTCCAGTTGGCACGTAGTAAGGAGCTTCGTCTGTGATCTGTGTAGGATGGAGAAATACAAGGATAGTTTTAGGTCTCGGAGTTATAACTAAAGCATATTTTGTGCCCTTCTCCACGGGTCTTGTAAGAGACAAGATTCTTCAAGGTATGAACCCTCCTTATCTTAGTAACACTGAAAAGGGTATAAAACGTCATACACTCCGGGGTAATAACAGAAGTGTAAATTTGCCATTTCTTCATGTACATGTTGCCAATAAGAACATCAACATCTTAATGGGATCCAGTTAAAACTCCAACACATTTACAACTAAGGTGATTTTTCACATGAATATAAGAGTATCTTGCTTATCTTTACTGGCAACAAATACCTAAAATGCTAGGTGTTCTTTTTAAATCTTTCATAATAAAATGCTAGGTGATCTGTTAAATCTTTCACAATACATAGACAGCTGTATTAATTAAATGGCCTTGGAGGTCACAAGTATTGCATAGAGAGTCAGATGACACAGATACACTTTGTCACATACTTAACAGAAAGTTGCAATATGACCTAGATTTAGTCCAGATGTCAAACCATTATTAAAAAACCATGGTCTATTGTCCATTACAGACATAGAGATAAAAAAATAAAATGTAATCAGTCAGATGCCTTACCATCAGCAGAGAACATAATAATATAGTCCCCTATACAATATGTGATAGCGCATTAAAAATATGTAAGATGGGTTATGCAGAAAAAATGCCAGCAGCACACTGAATAAGGTTGCAATAGTGTTCACAAATGAAAATTTATTAAGCCCATATGCAAAAAGGCACAGGTTATGCAAACATAATATCACAGGCTATGCTAAATGTACAATTAGTATAGATATTGGTGTGTGTGTGTGTGTGTCTATATATATATATATATATATATATATATATATATATATATATATATATATATATATATATATATATATATATATATATATATATATATATATATATATATATATATATATATATATATATATATATACACACACATTAAAATCTATAATGAAGCAATAGAATTCTTAATGAATCAGATAAAATTGAGCATAGGACTGGCCAGATATGGGATGACTTTGACGTAGTTGACCAGCTTAAATATATTGCAATATATGGACAAACAATCCCTGTTTTGTTTAAAGGGTAAGGCATTTTTCAGTAGCAGTATGCACAAAATGTCTCTGTCTTAAATATATTGATAATGGGTTGAGTGCAGAGGACTCTTGTATTTGTCTATATGTATTTTGTGGTCACAGCCTCATTGCACCCCTGCCTAATGGTTTTAAAAATTAGTGGTGAGCACAACTTTCCCTTGTTTGTGATGTGTGTGTGTGTGTGTGTGTGTATGTGTATGTGTATATATATATATATATATATATATATATATATATATATATATATATATATATATATATATATATATATATATATACATACAGTAGAACCCCCATTTTACGTTTTTTCCGCGGACCAGGAAAAAATTATGTAAACTCTGGGAAAATGTAAAATCAGGGAAATGTGTTACTTTTTCTTCAAGTCCTGAAAGGATATAAGCACGAGTCAGTTTTACTTTAATATGTACTGTGTTAATAACAAAGGTTAAGCATTGCTGCATTAATGTTACACTATGGGGGGGGGGCATATGCATGGCCTCTTTGTCAGACAAATACACAACCTACTGTAAACCAATAAGTGATTGCTGCAGGACTGTATAAGGGGCAGACTAATTGGAATGGAACATTTACAGGCAGATCCATAGCAAAATATACATCTGGTTAGTATTTTAAACCTCTTTTAATTTCACAAATAATAACATTCACAGAGGAAAAAAAGCTGTTTTTGGGAACATCAGGACAAAATTTTGATGTAAAAGCGGGGAAAACATTACTTAAAATCAGGGAAATGCATCCATTAAAATGCATTATAAATACTTAGAATTTAGGTTTCACTGTATATATAGATATATAATATATATGTGAAAATATGTCAAAAAAGCATAAGAGCTAGTCAGATCCTGGATGTTGCGTCAAAATAATTTTGACGTCCATAGACTCAAATTCATTTGGGCGAATTTTCTTGCCATTTTGTGAATTTTTGGAGAAGTGAAACGGGTCAGATTCACCCATCACTCTGAGGGATTCTGCTCAGCAGGGCCAAGTATAAGAAATGTATCAACTAATGAATCATTTAGAACAGTCTTCAGAGTCAGGAACCCTTTTCCCAGAGCTGCTTTAGAAAGACATAAGGTGAAAAATGAAATAAACGTCAATATTAGAAAAATGGTCAAGAAGGTAATTGAAAAAAAGTCTTTATTTCTGGTGAATTGCCGGAAAACTGAACTGAAAAACAGTGTTGAAGGTGAACAAACCCTTTAAGAGGAAATGCTGCTTGTATTATGTGTGTCATAGCTAGCGCACACCTAAGGAATTTGGGATATGGACACTTTGAGTTGGTTTATATAGACAGGAAGATTCCTTGCTATATGCCAACTAATGCCACTTTCAGATATAAGTACAATAAGGGGTCTATTTATTATGCTGTGTAAAAAGTGGAGTGAAACATTACCAGTGATTTTGCTCATAGCAACCAATCAGATCTAACTGTTGAAATCGATTTGCTGATTGGTTGCTCTGGGCAACATCACCGGTAATTCTTCACTTCACTTTTTTACACAACATGATAAATAGGCCCCTAAGCCTATTCAGGAACTGTTTAACTGGCAATCCTATAGTATTAACTACTTATATGCCTTTGTTGAACAAAGTACCAAATTCATCAAGTATTCCTGGTGTTCACTTTAAATTGATATGGGATCCTTATCTGCTTGCTACCACACTTATTGTCATGGGTCTGATCTTAACTCCTGCTTTGCCTGGCGTGGCCTAATGAGGGTTTACGAAATGTACTGTATAACAGTTTTTCAAAATTTTTCATTTATGTAGAAAACATACAATGTTTGAAATAATATTTACTTCTCTGAGCTTTTACTAAATGCTAAATAATATTGGAAGTCTGAAGATGGTACAGTCAGATTTATGTTTTGTCATGGAATGGAAATACTTGAACCCAAACCATACAGATCGGTTATATGAGGAAAACATGTATTGGCTTGTCTTTAAATTATAGCTGCTAGCAAGTAAGAGACCATTATATGATTGATACTGGCTATATTTAATTCTCTTTCTGTTGTGCAGGGAAGCTGTAACATTTCCCCACAGACTCTCTGTTCCACTAGATACCAAGCAGCCTGGTTTGACTTAATGAATGCAGCCCTACTCAGCATTCTCAGGGAGCTCTTAGGTGGTGATGTGACAAAACACACGTAGCAAGCTCTCCCTGTTCCACACACACAACGACAAGGCTGCCAGCAAAAATGAGCTGCTTTGTGTGCTGACTGGGCTGGGTAGAATTTCACTCTTTAACTGGATAGTTTTATATGCTTTTTCAGCATCAATTTTAAATTGAAAGGGGAGAAAATAAAAGAAAGCGAGAGAGAAAAGCAAAGAACAGCAAAAAAAATTAAAAAAGTAATAAAAATAGAGAAAAAGAGAAAATGAACGAAAACAAAATAAAAGGTAATAGTAAAAGGAAATAGAAAACATTCAGAAAGCAAATGAAAAGAGAGAAAGATACAGGAAAGAAACAAAAAGGACAAGATGATCAACTATACAGGCATGGGATCTGCTATCCAGAATGCCTTTATCCAGAAAGCTCAGCATTAAGGAAAGGCAATCTCTCATAGAGCCCATTATATAGTGAATAAAGTACCCCCTCTTGTAAAATATAAGGATATTATAAGTTACCGAGGGGTTTCATGACCATATAAAAACACGAGGCCGAAGGCCGAGTGTTTTTATACAGGTCATGGAACTCCGAGGTAACTTCTAATATCCTCATATTTTACAACTGGGGGTACTTTATTTATTATAATACACAAATTTCAGTGAGTCCTGTGACAGAAATTACTCACGTTTTATAACTGATGACATCAGAACTCACCGTTTATAAGGATATAATTTACAGGATATTCATGGCTTTCGTGTATTATAATCAAATATCTTAACTTTGAAAATGAATTTCTTTTTCTCTTTAAAAATAAAACAGTATATTGTACTTGATCCCACCTGAGACATAATAAATCCTTATTGGAAGCAAAACCAGCCTATTGGTTAGATTTAAGGCATGCGGGTCCAAATGAAGAAAAGGCTGTGTATGTGGAAAACCCTAGGGATAGCATTCTGGATAACAGGTCCCATACCTGTACTAAGAGTGGGTGTTAATCCCATAAGAAATGAGTGTGCTTATACAATGGTTCATATGCAAGACATCATTATAATGCATGTCATCCATATCCTCTAAATTTTATATTAGAACCAATATCCCTTATAAGGACCCTGCATAATGAAGGAAAACTTGATGGGTGATGGATAAATATTAATTATGCATAGTCGTTACAGTAGAAAGGGCAAGGGTCTGTTGAGAAACTGAAAGGTGAATATATTGGATCTTATGTCACAGTACATTCCATTGCAAAAATACATCTATCAAATCAACCAACCTCTTTGTATTCCTCTGGCATTTGTATGAAATCAATGTATTTGACATCCATGCACATCTATACATGTTTCAGGTGCAGTTTGTTTGCAGATTTGCTGTGAGCAGGAAAAGTCACACGATATATTTTCTAGTTATGTGAATGATGAACAAACTCTGCAGATCATTGTGTAACATAATAATTATGTCACGTTTATACTGCATGAGCTTTACTGTACAGACAATGGAGAGGCAGTGTGACATGACCCTTAGTTGTATGAATAGTAATCCGTAAATGACAGGCTGAAGAGAGGGCCAAAACTGGCATAGCTAGGGATGCATTAGGGTGGGGCACACACCAGAAATGTTGAAGTTGCCGAATAAGGAAACTTTGGGTGACTTCGGAAAACCGAAGCAGCACTTATGCCATCCTGCCCGCGATTCACATTTTTGCCAGTGGGAAGGCATTTTGGGGAGATAAGTCGCCCGCAGTAGTAAAGATTTATTGCAGGCACTAAATCTCCCTTTGTGCCACCACCCTTAGGCATTTATGTGATGGGTGGGGGCATTGTGCTTAAGATTGTGTAGTGCATATTGGTCTGCAGGGACTTCTTTCCGGTTGTCTTTTTAGCAATCAACACGTAATCTTTAATGTAGCTGTATTTATTTGTATTCATTATTGTATTGACCCCTGTTCTATTCATTTATTGTTCTGCTCTACAACGATGCATACAAAAGTAGCAATATAGAAATATATACATATATATTCCTGTTTTAAGTATAAAAGTGGCGGTACGGGCTTTAAGCAGTGTGATTAAAAAGCCTTGGCCAGAAACTCCTAATAAATGAATTTATATGGCTTTTCCAGGAGCAAAACCATCTGAGCTGTATTTTCTACAGTGCCCTAATTTAAATTCCATTGCAGTTGGAAAATAAAATCTTATGCAACTGCCTTGCCAGACAACAAGCCTGTGAATCAGAATCCTTCTCTTTCAAGGACAGATCTTCATTAGTGCAACTATGACTAAGCCTGACTAAAATAGATGGCGGTTGCTAGCACAGACACGTGTTTAATAATATCTGATTAGCAGTGTCAAACCTTAGCTCCCTAATAACATTTGGCTGCAGCACCACCATCCTTAGAAACATGCAGGCTGGTGGAGGATGATGGGAGTTGCAGTTTTGTTGACTGCTTAACACAGGAGGCAGGAACCTGACTCATTTACAAACAAATTATGAGCAATTCCTATTTTGAAAAACATAAACATATACTGTATATTCTTATTTCTACTAGAGAAGTGGAAGTGTGCCCCAATGTCATGCATCATATAAATTATGTACATAAAATAGGAGGCTCATCTCAGAATTAACTTTTAGTATGTTGCTGCTCTGTGATATTCTAAGACATTTTACCTGTTGATCTTTATTTTTGTGGTTTTTAATTTTGTCCTTCTGTTCCTATATCGCTCAATTGCATTTGTTCTATGGCTAGTTTTTTTGGTTATTGTTTTATATCCATCTTTCAGTATGTGATATCAACCACAGCCTGGTTACTAAGGTTAAGGTAATTGTGACCTTAACCACCAGGTAACCAATACAATTCCAGCTTGGGAGCTGCAAACATGAAACGCCAGAAAGAATAAAATTATAGAACAATGGCAACCTCTCTGAGACTACCATTGTATATATTACACCAAAGTTCATCTTAAAGTGAGCATTGTTTAAGAGCAGTTTGCTTCTACAGATTAGTACCACTTTAGAAACTGACTTTTTTTATATTGTGACTCTTTAATAGATTACTTTTTTCTTACAGTGGTCTAGATTAAATGTCTATAGGCTTATGTCAGTATAGACAATCCTGGAGCCACCCTTGCTGCCTCCCATTGTGTGTAATGAAAATCTCCTGTCCATACTGGTATAGACAGGTGAAAGGTGGTTTCCTATTATTCTTAATGAAAAGCAGCACAGATAGGGTGTTTATTTCCCCTTGTCTGACATTAGCCTTAGCTATGCTTGAACAGCGACACTTACTGTTATAGTACCTGTACTCATTATTTTCTTTTATTTATCTGCGTAACTCTGTGTAAATATTTAAATGATTGCAATACAGGTATGGGATCTGTTATCCAGAATCTGGACTGGATAACAGATCTTTCCATAACTTGGATTTTCAACCATAAAGGGGTTGTTCGCCTTTGTGTTAACCTATAATATTATGTAGACCACAATATTCTGAAACACTTTGCAATTGGAGAAGAAGACCAGTAATTAAAAAATTATAAAAAATAATAAAGACCAATTGAAAAGTTGCTTAGAATTAGCAATTCTGTAACATACTAAAAGTTATTTTAAAGGTTGAACAACCCCTTTAAGTGTTTTATAAAATCACGTAAATGTTAAATAAACCTGATTGCCTGGTTTTGCTTCTTAGTTTAGATCACATTCAAGGTACTGTTTTATCAGTACAGAGAAAATGGTAATCATTTTTTAAAAATTGGATTATGTGGTGATTTTTATCATTTATATTCCAGACATCAAATTTATATGAACTGACCGATGACTTGTACTTTTACACATACAGTATCATTTATAGCATCCGCTACCAATGTGGCTTAATGTATTACACAAAATATGCTGAGAGACAGGATTATTAATCATATGTATTTAATACAGACTGCACTATAGCAACCTTTTTGGAAAACAAGGCCTCATCTTCCCACATTCAGACATGCCAAGGTTAAGGGAAGGGTTATGTTTGTTGCTGCAAAAACATTTATTTTTCGACTGAAGGCATTGGACATTATATGGTTAAATTTCAACTGCAAATGCTATGAGCAAAGTGCAATTTTGAGCCCACATATCACTTGTATGCCAATGTAGGAAACCTGGGGCTACTGGCTGGTCTGGAGGTGGCTCCAGGGTTCCCTCAGTGCCTTCCATCAGTTGCTGCAGCAGTGCTCGATAAGGAACAGGTAGGTGGGAAGGACTGATCTGTGCCGATTGCAACTATACAGAAGTGGAAAGAGCTTGACACAAGTACCTTTTTAAGGCCTAAACCTGAAACTCCCTATTTGTGTTGTCTTATATAATAGTCAATAGCCATGACTGAGTGACAAATTGTAAGTGCATGCAAGTACAAATGAAAGATAAAATCCATGTGAAATTATCACTCTGTGAATGTGATATATACAATGGAACCTTAATTTTACGTCCCCTGATTTTAAGTTTCCCCTCATTTTACATGTTTTGTGATCCCACTTATATGTTATACATAATACTGGTCCCCTGAAAAACATTAAATGGGGGTTCTATTGTATATCTCAAAATGTTGCATACAAGTTGATTGAGTTCCTGGGTAGAGAGAAAATTCAGAGCGTTTCTTCATCTTATCTTAACATATTCAATAACAGTAAAGACTTTGTCACAAACCCAACCCACCACAAGGAATATGCATATGCTCGGACAGTTCCTCTTCTCATTTAGCAGATGTCCTCAAAGACGCTATGTACTCGATGAGATGTAAATAAGACCTTGTGCACAACTCTAATTTCTGTATGGCTCAGTCACTAACACCATGGTTAATCATTGATGTCACATTATCTACCTAGTCTGTCAACCTAGTCTATTTATCTAATCTTACCAAATCTAGGATTTGGTCAGACACTCTTAGGGTAAGGACACACTGGACGATTTGTCGCCAACGTTTTAAAAAGTAAATCGCGGCAACAAGACGATCGTCTTTTTTGAACAGACGATTCACAGCGACTATTGGCACAGAGCGATTTGTATCCCATTACTCTGTGCGGTACGTGCTCCACCCAAACCGGAAACGGTTTGTGCTTCCCGCTGTAACCTAGCGTCTTTACGTGCTTGCGTTCTTGCGTCATTGCGTTTGCATTGTAATTTGAATACAATTGCTGCTACTTATCTGTATGTGTGTGCGTGTCTAGGAGATTTCAGTGCTTTTCTAAGTACATGCTATTTCTGATAAATCGCTCGGAAAAGGGTCTCAGTGCGTTTTGGAGCTACAGGCGATTCACAAACGCGATGTGGGCACAGGAGCTGGCGTCTTTCATTTGGTTTTGTTCAGAGACAAAACGAGCGATATGTCGCCGCGATTTGCTTTTTAAAAACGTTGGCGACAAATCGTCCAGTGTGTCCTTACCCTTACTCTGCAACCCTGAAAAGAGATAATTATAATACCACACTAATCTAATTTAACTACATTTTTGTTGTAAGAGTTTACAATGCTTTGTGCTTAATGAATCATTTACTAGAAATGCAATACTTTGAGGTTTGTAAGGCTTTGTCTCCCCTTAGTGTCTGTGAAAAGAATATATTGTACCAAGCACTAAGCTATAGATGAAGCAGATTATTTAAAGTTTAATGATTCTTTCATTAGCAACATCAAAACCTCTGGTGTTCTTGTACAACAACGATATTTTCTGCACTGTAATTATGATATAAATCATGTTTCATTAATACAGCTATGAACGTACACATATTGTTTGCTAAAGCAATTATCCCTACAAATAGATTTATTGTGGTACATTGACTCTCTATTTCATGCATATTCATTTTAGCTTTACTAATTAAAGGTAAGAAAAAAAACAATATCATTACTCTAGATTTTAATACTGATGAGGGCGGAGAGAACTGTGTAGAATAAAGTCAAGATTTACCTACATTAATCAGGTAACCAACGGCAGTGCAGCAGGTCAGAGCTCTCTGCCAGAAGCAGAGTTGAGCTCCTGCATTTGCCAGTGCTGTATAGGTAGTACTGACAGGGCAAGCACTTAGGTGTCTTTCCTCCTCCACCCTACCTGTCCCCTAACTGAATGGAAAATTGTAATGAGACACCATTTAATTTAAAAAAAAAAAAAAACAGTAATTAGTTGCATCAGGAAACAATGTGTAATATATAAAGTAATGTTGTTCTGGAGACTTCTGATTTCTTTATATCGGCAAAAGATACAATTCCTTTTTTCCAAATTTTGTCTTCTGTGTGGCAGGAACTCTAGTTATACAATTAGGATTACATAGCACACAGCAGGATCTATTAGCCTTTATCTGAAGGGTTTCAAAATGCATTTAAGTTGCCTTCTGATTTATCCACGTGACAGCTGAAAAAGCAACACCTTTGTATTTGCATCAATTGAAAATTGTTTGGTTACCAACTTGTTCCACAAGAGGGAGCTGCATTTATATCTGTAAAGTTTGTTATTGTAATTTGTCATTGTACAGTATGTATTCTCTCCTTGAAGGTGGTGTTTCAGATAATTCACCAGAAATTAATACAGTTTTTCGATTACTTTCGAACATTTTCAAATATTGAAGTTTAAAGCTTAATTTTTTGCCATCTTATTAATGATGTGTGGGCTTATCCCTGGGTCCGGCAGGTTCAGGCCAACTTCCATAAAATATTGCCGGGTCATGGGAGAGTTCAAGGTGAGCTCTTCCTTCTGCTCTCCCCGCCTGCCACATTACAGCAGCCTTTATTTATAGGCACTTTCCTGTCCGCCCCCTTCTATGACATCAGAGATAACATAGCTCTGGGAGGTGGGTTACTGAATCTGTTAACTAATACATTAAGGTGCCCATACACTGAGAGATCCGCTCGTTTGGCAATGTCGCCAAATGAGCGGATCTCCCTCCGATATGCCCACCTTGAGGTGGGCAATATCGGATCCTAATGATGCCTAACGGGCGGGCGGATCGCGGGACCGCATCAACGAATAGATGCGGCCGCGATCCGACGGGATTTTTTGTCCCATCCTATCGAGATCTGGCCGACTTTCGGCCAGCGATCGGTGAAGCCCATCAGGGGGCCCCATACACGGGCCAATAAGCTGCCGACACGGTCTGTTGGCAGCTTTTATCAGCCCGTGTATGGCCACCTTAAATTGATACATTTCTTATCTTTGTCCCTGCTGAGCAGTATCCCTGAGTTTCATTAAACAGGTGGTGTTACCTTTAACTTTTAGTATGCTATAGAATGCCAAATTCTAATAAACTTTCCAATTGGACTTCATTATGTATTTTTTATAGTTTTTGGAATATTTGCCTTCGTTCTTCTAACTTTTCAGACATTTCACCACTAGTGATGGGTGAATCTGACCGGTTTTGCTTAACCAAAAATTTGCCAAAATGCATGGGCAACTAATTTTTTGACAAATTCTTTTTCACCCATTGGAGTCTATGGGCGTCATTTTCACAACTCAAACGGTTTCTGAGTTAAGAAAAGACCTGAATGGAAAAAACTCAAATCAACAACCTGAAAACTCGAATTGATTGAGTTTTTGAGCAAAGCCCACCGAAAAAACTAAAAACATCATGAAGGCTATTTAACATCTTCAAATGGTTCAAGGGACCTCTGCCATTGACTTCTACATGACCTTAACAGATTTTAGATGGTGTATTTTCAGATTCAATCTGTTTCCAGGGTCGGGGTATAATAAAGCTCGAAAAATTTTGAGTTTTAAAAAATAAAAACTCTAAAAAAACAATGTTTTAAAATGTATTATAGATAATATATACAGTAAGTGGTACCACAAAAAAATTAGGGATGTAAAATGGGGGTTCTATTGTAATTTGCTCTGTGCTTACAATTCCACAGTGCCAGTAAATCAAAAGACAAAAAAGAAAGACAACTCGGAACAAAAGTTTTGCAGATACTCAGATAGAGTTCTTCCTTTTTTGTTTTTTTGATTTACATCTGGCACTAGCCTTATGGTTCATGATCTGCACCTGGATTACTGAGCTGCCAGACTGAACCGCCAGAGGGAGGAACATTTAACTTTAATCTTCACATTTCTGGTGAAAAGTGATGGGGAAATCTGCCCCGTTTCCACAAAAAAAATTGCGAAACCCATTGAAGTCAATGGCCATCATAAACCCGCAACATTTCTTTGATGCAGCAAATTTTTTGCAGACGAGTTTTTGCCGCAGTTTTGCGAAAACATTCCCGGGCGGTGAAACGCGAAAATTCACCGTGAATACATGCCTGGTGAATAAATTCACCCATCACTAGTGGTGAATAATCTGAAAACAACTTAACTGTTAACTGGTTTTCATTTACAAATAGTAGGTAAATCTGTACCAATGCGTTACCCATATTTTCATTATTCGAACTTGTTAATAAGGGTTATTTTACTGGAGTACTATTTAAAATGGAGAACACATGGTTTGCATAGCAATGGGCAAATCTGACCCTTTTGCCAAAATGAGTGTAGCAAGAAGCTGTAAAAAGCTGTTGGTAGAAAACAACAAATCAGTGTATGTTACATACAAACGCACACTGAATTTTATTTGTACTATGTGTGTTACTTTAAATGTGCTGGTAAGGCATGGGAAAAAAAAAGCTTTGAATGCCTCTGATCTCAATATTGCACATAACTGAAGCTCACTTACAGCCTGTGATTTTTTTTGCTTTTAAATAAGTGGGATGGCTGAGATCAAAAATATATTAAATATATATACATATAGAGCATATTGACATCAATTCCTAGAGCCATTTTTAATTTTTAAAAATTTTGCCCCACCAACGGCTGATTGTGACTGTGCAGCCTGTCATTTACTTGATCTAAGAAACAGGCAGCTGTGTCCCCTGGTATGATACTGTATATTAAAAGGTTTTACTATACTACAACATGCTATATCCTTCGTTGATTAATACAATTAGACATCTTCCAGTCTGCTAAAAAAAGCAAGCAAAGAAAATAGAAATTGCATTGACGATTTCATACCACAGGAAGCAGTCTTAAACCCAAACCTTATCTTTTTGTTCAGAGACCCTCTATCTAGTGCCACATTGTTACACCTGCCTGAAAAATAGGTTGATGGCTATCAAAGCCACAGCAAGACTTCATGGTTTGCATATGTGCATAGGTGGAAAGTTGTCATTGTGTATGGTCAGGTTATCTACTTTACTGACTGATGAGTAAATCTAGCACAGGAAGGAACAGGTCTCACTGGCGTCAGTTTGTATACCACAAACACATCAAACTGCGATGGAAAATATATTGTAGATACAATCTGAAACTACTGTAAGCTACCAGCATGGTATGCAGTAGGCAAATTGAGATGTTTTGCTTAGTTTAAAAAACAGTTTTAAACAAATTCAGTACTTGTAGGAAAATAAAGATGCATTTTGGTTTTATGTTGTTGCATTTTATTTATTTATGTATTCTATTTTAATCAACTTTCATCCCATAATTCAGGTATATTCTAGGGATTAGGTTATCAATGTGCTTTATAAAAATAAATTTAGAAATGAGATTAATGTATAAATTAATTTGAGTACTAAAGAGTTTTAATAAGTGCTTCTCGCCAAGATAAAAAGTAATGCATACCTTATGTGCAATATATCTTCAGCTCAGTGTTCCTCAGTATGAGAAGCCTCTATGTTAAATACTTTGATTTCTTGAGTTTTTGCCTCATTGGTATTGTGCTACCAATGGAAAATAGCTTTGGCCTACGGCACTATTCTGGGAATTTTGTCATCTTGGCAGTTAATAACACTGCGAGAGGTTACAAAATAGTCAGAATTGCTACCTAATTATATTACTGGCAATTTCCTGTACCCACAAGTGCTCTCTTGGGATAGGAGATTGTCACCCTGCAATTGTGCCATGGTCTTTATATGTCCCCAATTACATGGGCAAAGTTTTCCACTTTCTCATTTATTCTAAGTTTGAACTTGAATGTGCATAAACACACACACACACACACATGCACACACACACACGCACACACACACATGCACACTAACATGCATTTCCTTGCAATGAACCTGCCTTCCAACCATCATTTAATCCATATATTATTAGAAACCCATGAGAAGGTCCTGTTTTTCAGCTGGGACTGGGTGCAGAATAAGTAAAAATGTATTGCATTTCAAATGCAATGCACTATTATTTTTTGTATGCAAATACCGCTTGTGATATATTCATTTAATATTTAGGAACAAAACAGCAACACACTTTTATTTACACTTTTATAGGTACATGCTATACTTAACATAATTTCTTTTAACCACACTTTTATTTACAAACATTTTATAGGTACATGCTATACTTAATAGTATTCTAGCCACACATTTTCCTATGTAACTGTAAATGTCAGATCAGTTACAGCGATATATCAGCACTGTTCATATTAGACCTGCACAACTATGAGGTATGGCACAAATGATTTTCAGCTTCATAGTTTATCGAATGACCTAAAACTGAGATCATTGGATACCAATGCTATGTAAAATTTCCAGGCATCACTGAAAACTATAAACAAACACACAAAGCGTACCACTTTCCTGAGAACATTAACAATGTACATTCTTACAAGACTAATGAATTTATGTATAGATTGATTTCCATTACATATAAGTAAAGGGTCTCAAATAATGCCATTATAAAAGTATCTTGTTGGGATGAAAATTAGGGTACTTCTGTGAACGAAATCCAAGGTAAGGTTTTCTGCAGTCAGTGATTTGTGTGAAAATGATGGTTGATCCCAAAGATTTTTTAACTCCATTCTGCATCTCCTGGTAAAACAAATGGTGTGTGTATCTCTGAAAGAAAAGCAGATCCATGCTGCTGTGTTGATTGAATGTTTGATGAGCAATATCTCTAGATAGACAAAAGTTTTTCCCTGCTTTGATTAACCATATTGTGTCACTTCCAAATCAATATCTGTGCTTGAATGATGCATTTCATGCATATACAGTATATGGTAATGAACAAAACTAAGTAACTAGAGTAGGATAACCTGATCTGAGATGTACTAAATTATGAAATCAGTGCTTAGGTCTGCACCATTGCTTGAGGGACAATCCAAAATTCTGCTTTTATATGAAGGAGGCTGCATGCCTGCAGTAACCAGAGGTCTGCCTCTGTTGTCCAAACCAAGACTGTTGTTGCATCCGGGACCCAAAAATATAACCTGTACTACATATAATACACTATACAAAAGTGTATGTGTTATACAATGATATGCATTTTAATTGCAATCTCCTTTTCCAGTGTGCACAGATTTAAAGGAATTTATTTTCCAGCCACGAGTTCAGAATATTGACCTCTCAGGAAACAATTGCTTCCATTTTGGGATTTACAAATGAAAAATGATTGAACATATTTTGGTCCATGCTGTTTATTAGCGTTCTTTCTGAACTTGATAATCTGGGTTTTTCATTTAAGAATTCCTTGTCAAAATTGCTCCAGTCATCTGCCGATTTCTTCGGAGAATAAAAGTATGGAAAACAAAATAAATACATTAATTAGCAAATTATAACATTCAAATAAAGCCACATTTAACATATACAAGTAATTAAAAAAAGCTATAGGAAATTTGTAATAATTGTATATTGCAAAGTTGCTTAGAACTATGTTTTATTTTATTCGGCAACTAATGATATTTTGGGTTGATATTCCCGTTTAAAGGGGACACTGGACAAAAGTCATTATTTCTGGGAAACAATCTGAGAATAATTGAACTAAAACAAAGTGTTTAGAAGGTGAACAACCCCTTTAAAGCTGTTGTTCATCTTTGAGTTAACCTTTAGTATGATGTAGAGGGTGATATTCTAAGACAATTTGCAATTGGTTTTCACTTTTTATCATTTGTGGAAGATATTTAGCTTTTTAATTCAGCAGCTCTCCTGTTTGCAATTAATGGTTGCTAGAGTCTGAATTACCCTAGCAACCGGAGGACCTGAATAGAAAGATGAGTAATAAGAAAGTAATAAATTTGCTTTACAAAACATTTGTTTTAATTGGGGTCAGTGACCCCCCATTTGAAACTGAAAAGAGTTAGAAAAAAGGAAAAACATATTAAAAAAACTATAAAAAAAAAGGCCAAATTTGGTGCGTGTATGGTGGGAAAAGAGCCGACCGATATCGGCAGAAGACTTGGATATTGGTCGGCTCGTCGATCAGGCTGGACGGAAAATTTTGATCGAGTGCCTTTTGAAGGGACCCAAACATCGGGCATTATTAGTGCTGAGTAATCAGATACAGGTAGAATTCTATTGTTCCTACCTGTATATCTACCTTTATATCTGATGATTCGGCTCTACACGTGTGTATTGAAACGAACAATCTTTCTTGGAAAGAACTTTGCCAAGAAAGATCGTAATTGTTAAGTCTATGGTCACCTTTACTACCCTGCACATAGTCAGGCTAAGTAGTAAGCTCAATAATGTCCTGCCAACCCCAACCAGTATGGCATTTACAAGCTGGTTTGCAAAAAAAAGATTTTTTGGTTTGCATGTCATTTCCCTGCCCAGCCTCCGTTCTGGCAATGACACTGCAACTTGACATGCGTGTGGCTGGTTTAACAATGAGATTGGGGCACTGTAAATACTGCACTTATAAGATTTAAAAATACTTGAGATTAAAACATCTAGGGGCAGATATATCAAAGGTCAAGTTTTCTTGAAAAAACTTAGTTTTTCAAGGGTAGTTTTCAGGTTAAAAAAACCCTTTATGAGATTTATTATGTCTCGAAACCACATGTTGAGATCATGTAGAAGTCAATGGTAGAGGTCCCTTGAACCATTTGAAGATGTTTGTAGCCTTCATGATGTTCCTGTTTTTTTTTTTTCTGTGGTTTTCACCCAATAACGCAACAAAATTTTTTTTGAAAAGGGTATAAAAAATTAGAATTTTATTAATATCTTACCACTTTAGGTTTAAATGGTGGCTCAATTTCTCTGTTTTCCAGTCTTCCCCATTCAATGTGCTGGAAGAAGCAATGCTGGCGAATATTTCCTTTTACTCCAAGCCTTCTTTCAGGTTCTCTCACAAAGAGCTAGAAAGACAAATTCCATCATTACAGTTTCTCAGATTTAGCTTGTTTAAATGTGATTCATTTTGTAAATGCTAATATTATTGAATATAAAAGGTTTCAATCATAGCTCTTCATATATTACAGCATCTAGTTTTTAAGAGAAAAAGTCATGTTCTCCTGTCTCTAAGGGTCTCTATCACAGCCTAAAGCTGGCCATAGACGTGCAGATATACCTGCAATATCGGACGAACAATCGGACGTTCCAATCTCCTGACCTGTCACTAACCTTTCAGATTAAATAAAGTAGTAAAAGAACAGATCAGACGATGTTCTGCCCTTACAGCAATCGTACAAAAGTTATGTCCGACAAAAGCTGGTGACAGTCTCCCACTGATAACGTCAGGTCGGCAATACATGCAGAGAAATTATCGGTAGCCGGCAGAAATTTTCTAACCTTTATCGACTGAACGATCGATTGCCATAGCATGAAAAATATTGGGACACTCCACACATGGTCCGAGAATCGTACAAAACGAAGTTTTGTACGATTATATCTGCACGTCTATGGCTGGCTTTAATTTGAAAAACACGGACAGACCCACGCAAAGCTGCATATCCCTCCATCCCAAGTTTAGTAAGGCAACTTTTGTTTAGTGTCATTTAAAGTTAAACAAAAGGTAGAATTACTGGGCTTGCCAAGTCATTTTTTCCTAGATAATCGTGGAAGCCCAACTTGAAGGTCAGTTAGGGAGAGAGCCTACCTTTAAAAGTCGAATATCTTTCACTGCATTCATCCATTTAGGTGAATTCTAACTGACCTTACAGTTAATCTCCCAAAAGGGAAAATTAAGTTAGCCAATCACCAAATTAAAATGTATAATGGATTATCAACCAACCTTGCATGTAATTAGCCATGCCAATTGAATCCAATAGATCAAAGTACTTTGCTGAACTTGGGAATGTTGATGTTTAATATTTCATAGTTGAAGTCCATGTTTCAGTTCTTTTAATTGGCAATGCAAACCCATTTCTCCAGGTTTGCTGATGTTGGGGCTCGTGTTTATATATCATGATGGTGTATCACTCAGACTATTACAGACTAACTTCTTGTTATATTAAGTTTAGCATTTTTCTTTATCATTTGTGAATTCCCTAAACCAGCAACAGATTTGAAACATAAGGTGCTGAGTGTCTCATTTGTTGACTGAAATCAGGTTTTAGCTATTTATTTAACGCTGGTTACATATTATGGCAAAATCTGTTTGTTTTTTGTCAAAAGTACCAAATCATATGGGTGTAAACAAGATTGTGATTACCATGATTAAAATATCTTTTGCTTCCATGCTGAGAAAGCGAGGGTACATTGGGTTGTCCATGCGAATAGACTGAAACAATTCTTCTTCATCTATGCCATGAAATGGTGACTGGCCAATTAACATTTCATAAAGAAGGACTCCAAATGACCACCAGTCCACCGAATAGTTGTATTTTTGTCCAAGCAAGATCTACAAATGAATCAAATAAAACACAAAGTGGGCTTATTATAAATCATTATAATTAAAGTTACTTTAATGTCTATGAATAAATTGTACTTGAATTGAATAGCTTAAAACTCTTCAGTGCCTGAGAGAGGAAAGGGTAACTGAATCATATATAGGGTGAAAGGACAAAATAATAGTATGGAGAAACTTTAATTTCTGATTCCCATCCATTTCTCAGCAAACAAAGTTAGAAAAATGTCTGAAGAAAGGGATGTATGTTTATTAATGATTGAGGTATGGCAGAGAACGAATAATAAAATATATAACCTCAGGTGCAATGTAATCCGGAGTACCACAAAAAGTGCTTGTTTTAGCTTCTCCAAACATGGTTTCCTTGCACATTCCAAAATCTGCAATTTTTATGTGTCCTTCCATGTCCAGGAGTACATTATCTAGCTTCAGGTCTCTGTAAAACAGTATAAAAAGTAGGGACATGGGTGGAACAACTTTGATCAGGAGAATAGCATAAATCTTATTTAGAGAGAGAAACAGAACATTAGTCAGTGCTGTACAAGTGAAGCAGGAAAAGTAATAATTCTGCAAAACTCAGCAGGTCATCCCAGTCTTTCTTAAGCAGCCAATTTTAGACTTATGAACCCAAATGATAAACTGATTCTAGGGTTATTTACTAAAGTAGAAACAATTTGAAGTGAAACTGTGTATATCTCTGCATATTTAGCATTAGTGTTGGAAGTAGAAAGGTGCTGTAGCTTAGCATGGTTTAGAGCTTTTGTATATAAAGGGGCCTGAATCACCATGTGGCAGAGCACTGGGCCAGGGAGGCATCTAGCTGGTGCTTAATACGTCAATACATCAATAGATTACATGTTTGCTCTGGTTCAGCCACCCTGGTCACCTGTTGGCACCAGAGATTTTTGTATGTAGTGGAATTCCCCCTTTGTTTTACTTACACTGACAGCTACAGATAGGAAACTTCAGAAGGTCCCTAACTGCTCTGCAGGGAAACAATCATACTTTCAAATGACTGTCCCTAAGCTTAACCTCCCAACTGAAGCCCAGACCACACTGAGCATGTGTTATAACAAAGTTCTAACTGAAACAGACTTGGGTAATTTCCCTTGATAGTTGTCACTGGGGAGCCAGCCAGTAGGTCACTGGCTACATTTTATTTTTAACCTAATAAATGCAAGAGGGTTAGAATGTAATGTTGGTATATAGACCCACAGCTCAGTGCCAGGTCTCATTCACAAGTCAGATTTACCTGCATATTTATTTACTGAAATGTTTTATTGAAACATATTTACTGGAAATAAAACCTAGATACATTTATTAACAGGATATGACAGCGTCATTCATTCTACATATATGTGGATACAAAATGAAATGCCTCTGCGTTCCTGATCATGGAAACAAACTTGCAGTGGACCAAAAATAATTAATTTTACACTTTTTCCTACCCCTCAGAAGCCATATTCCAATATCTTGCACTGATGAGATCTAACAAGATTGAAACAGGCTGTCTGCAAGTTTGGATATATGGCTCTGAACCATGAGGCTCTCTCTGTGCTATAAACCAGCGGTTCTGGATGCATAGTTGGCCAAAGGGACATAAAGGAGTGATTTGTATGTCTCCGCCAATGATGCCTTATGGGAGAATTAAAACTCTTATTTTGGTATCTAGGCAGTGCTGTGTGTATGGCATGAGACAAGTAAATACCTTCTGATTTCAGGCTTTACTTTGCATGTAAATTACTAGTGAAGGGCTTTTTGACTCATTTTAGCCCTTCTCACCCTAACCAGGTTCGGTTTCCAAAATAAGTAGATACTAATAGATAAAAGTTTCTCTGTACATTTGAAATACACTACTACTATATTGCTTAATGCTAACATTTATTTATACTTAATGTGCATAGGGATCCTGTCTTTGTGAAGAGATGTGAAATGCAAGCAAAGCTGAGCAGGAATGAGAGGGCATCGGGAGAGAGGACTGAGACGTATGTGCTACAGTTATGATCCGCACTGCGTTTTAGTTCAAGTACCTGTATACCACTCCTTTAGAATGAAGAAACTGCAGCCCACACACGATTTCAGCAGCATAAAAGCTAGAAAACAATTCAGAAACATCACATTATTAAAGCCGTTGTATTCATGAAACATCTTTTATTCAAATTGTTTCTAGGAAGCAAAGAGGACTTAAAAGGAACAAAACCTGAACTCTCTTTCAGGTAACCAATCTCATTAGGGAAATATATTCACCTAGAGATTGCCCTGGATAACAGGCTATTACACAGCTATGTGAATACATATAAAGAGCTGAAATATTCAGAAGAATAACCATATCCTAAAGCAAAAGCTAAAATATTTAATGTTTTGTAGAGTGCAGTAAAACTGATTAAATGGCAAATTATTGTTACCAAGCCAGACAAAGGGCATATTATAACAATTCGATACCGGCAGGTAGGATTTTTTATCTACAGTGATACATTCTGTTGCTTTTAAGTCACTAAAAGCTCCATCACAATATCTATTACTGGTTAGATCAAGGACGTGAGCTTATAGTCTACCATTCATAATATAGATTTAAAACAAAAATAAAGCCATTGTAAGTGAAGAAAATGCATCTGTTCCACAAATATCACATTTCGCAAGTCCTCAATTATGTAGGAATTTATTTTATAATTCGGGTAATTTCACATAGAATATGGACATGTACTATGAGCAAATATAAAGCTATTCCGTCCTTCTTTTAAAGGAACAGTTCAGTGTTAAAATAAAAAACGGGTAAATAGATAGGATTGAGCAAAATAAAAAATGTTTCTAATATAGTTAGTTAGCCAAAAATACAATTCATAAAGGTTGGAGTCAGGGGTGCGCAGCCAATGAGACGAGCTGAGCCGCTCGCCTCAGGCGGCAGCGCCTGAAAGGATTCCAGGGGCAGGAAAAAGCCGCTCCTGCACCTTTAAGAGCCGAATTTCCGGTTTTTGAACTGGAAATTCGGCTGTACTATTGCGAGAGAGTGCAATTGTGCTCTCCGCAATAGTGTTTCTGCCTCCCCTCCTGACACGTAAGTTGGTGAGGGGGGGCGGCATTTTTTAAAAATAAAAACTAAGAAAATAGGCTGTGCAAAATAAAAAATGTTTTCAATATAGTTAGTTAGCCAAAAAGGTAATCTATAAAGTCTGGAGTGACTGGATGTCTAACATAATAGCCAGAACACTACTTCCTGCTTTTCAGTTCTCTAACTCTGAGTAAGTCAGCGACTTTAAGGGGGGGCACATGGGACATAACTGTTCAGTGAGTTTGCAATTGATCCTTAACATTCAGCTCAGATTCAAAAGCAAATAGTTATGGCCCATGCGGCCCCTCCTCAAGTCACTGATTGGTTATTGCCTGGTAACCAGCCAGTGGAAACCAAAAGAGCTGCAAAGCAGGAAGTAGCGGTCTGGCTATTATGTTAGACATCCAGTCACTCCAGCCTTTATAGATTACATTTTTGGCTAACTAACTATATTGAAAACATTTTTTATTTTGCACAGCCTATCTATTTTCTTAGTTTTTATTTTTACACTGAAAAAAAGCTGTACTGATTCTGTAACAGCCCAGAAGCACTTTGTGACAAGTAGATAGGGAAGCCGTTCCTTGCATTGATCAGCTCCATTTATATAGCTCTGTGTATGGGAGACATGCCTATGACTATTGCTTTATATAGCACTTAGTGTAAAGTATATGCATACAGATAGGAATGTGCATTACCTGGAAACATATGCAAAAGATTGCTTTTATTGCATATAATAAAACATGAACAGCAGCTACTTATGCTCTTCATGCCCTCCAGCATTTAATTATAGATGAAGGCACCAAATAGGCTGCCAACAGGGATTGCGTTGCTGTGTGTTAACAGTCCTGGAGCAAACTTTGCACCTGTCATTATATTACATTAGATGATAATTTGATGATGACTAGAGGAGACTGGCTCATTAAATAGATATAAAAGTGATACTCACACAAAAAAAACTACTTTTCAAAATATTAGTATACATTATAAGTCAAGTTGATTTTCACCAATAGTTTTGCTTTTCTAAGTAATTGTTAATTGAAGTTGCTTTTTGCCAACCTGACTGTCCCTTCTCAGTCAGTTAAGGTTTCTAATGCTAACTACTGATGCACAAATATGGAAGCCCCTCATAGAGGAACATGGATGGTCAGAAAAGCAGTAATGAACAAGCATCGGCCAATAATTTTATGGCAAAATGATAAATACCATACAAAGACAACGTTTTGTAAAAATGAAGTTAAATTTCTGGTGTCCTGCTCTTTAATTTCTGCCCTTTAAGTGTCATTGCATAGGAACACAGATAAATGCTTTGTGTGAAGTTTCAGCTCTCTATTAGGGTTATTTGCTTTTGCCCTGTTTAACAGGGAATGATGGCATGTATAGGAGACATGTAAAAAAAATGGAGTTATTAGGGGTTTGGGATGAGAAATTAAATTTAAATGAGAAAAATGGATTGCTACATTCTGAAAGCCCAGGTACTACAGAAAAGGTAGTTTCTTGGGGGGGAATACTGATGTGGATTAAACTTACAGTTATGAGGCCATTGTTTTTTTTGTTTTGTAACTTTGCTGTTTATCTTTTCCCCTCTTATAGCTAAATTAGGCTCATGGCACTATATTCCTTTTGGTGGTCTCGGGGAGAACAGCAGTAGTCCCTTAAGCACCTGTCCCATTAAAAACATGGTAAATGCATGCTATTGTCAAAAATAGAATTTGAATGCATCCATCTATTAGTCTATATATACAATTGTTTTTTCCTTACGTTGCTCTGGGAAGATCAAATTTGTGGCAACTTTGTATATGGAACATAAGATCTCCACCATTGAGGTACTCCATGACGAAAAACAGATGTTCCTGTTAGGGAAATAACAAGAAAATTGGTAGATGCAACATTCTTTAATAAGAGTTTTTTCATGGATTTCCTTCTTTTTATACTTATGGATAAGACGATTAGCCATTTTTAGTTGACCAAACTGACTGGTACTATTTTCACTACCAGTGTTTAAATTCTTTCATCTCAATGCATAACAAATCCTACTCTGAAATTGTGTTTTCTTATTAGTTGTTTTTTAATTTCAATGACCTAAAACATTTTTTTTGTAAGGAACTGAAAGTAATAAAACAAGAAACTGAGGGCATTTGCTTTCTGAACTACTGTGTATGACTGCATTCATTCCAGGCATAATAAATTGCATTTAATGTAGTTGAACTGGACATGAGATCTGTGATGCACAATTTATTTGAATCATAGATCCGCTTTCAACATGTCCATCTTATGCATAACATTGTTCATTCCCACATTAACCTCCATGCTCTTTATTATTCATTACTTTGCAATGAATGAGAATTTACATACTAATGTTGGAAACCAAATGATGTGTGTTGTGATTATTGTCATTCTTGAATTTATCCATATTGTAGTTTGACTTGCTGATAAAATATAGTATGTGGCATCAGCAGCAGCTCTATCTGAGTTTAAATAGAAATGACTTAAATACATGTGTTGCATCCATCATGGGGACAGTGGTAACTTGCTTTTTTCAATTAAGTATATAACTCGTCTGGTTGGACTGATTCATGTGGTAGTTTTTGTAAAAGTACTTTCTAGAAATATCTTTTTTTTTTTTTTTAAAAAAAAATGGAAGACATTCAACATTTAAACCAGAAGGCAGAAACAGTAGATGGAGGTGAAGGACAATAAATTGTCTCCAAAACTGATAAAAAATTAAAGAAATTTATGTAAATTCACCATTTAGTTAATAGTGATGGGCGAATTTGGGGCGTTTCGCTTTGCTGAAAAATTCTCGAATTTCCTGCAAAATTTGCGAAATGGCGAAAAATATGCAAAACGGCACCGGCATCTCGTTTTTGACGCCGGCATCCATTTATTTTTGACACTGGCGAACTTTCACAGCGGTTTTGCGAATTTATTCGCCGGCTGTGAATCGTGTGAATTCGCCGCAAATTCACGCCTGGCGAATAAATTCGCCCATCACTAGTAGTTAATTCCCTGGCCAGCATTAAATTTATAAGCCCATAAACTGCAGTGAGTTACCTACCTTTGTTTGGAATGTACAATAAAGATGGGTGAGGAATGGATGCTCCCATGCAAGTGAAAGTACCCTTTTCTCCACCATAGTGCATTCAACATCATCATCCATAAGAACCACATCTTTCTTCAGGACTTTTATGGCAAAAAACTGATTTGTCCCTTTCATTTCAGCGAGAAATACCTAAAACGGATCACATTGGCATAAGTGAAAACAGTATGCCCTTTCAAACACCACTTTGGCTCTAGCATTGTGGTCTTACACAATTTTATAATGGTAGTTCTGAAGACTACAGATAAAGAATGATATAGGATACACCTATCGGTGACTGGAAAGTGAGAAGGATGCCACTGGGTGGAGGTAATAAGACCATCTCCCCCTATCTGAAGGAACTCTAACTGCAAACTATAATACACTTAATTAGGAACAGATATATTTCTATATAGTAATACATTTACACTAGAAATGGTGCAGGACAGTGGGCGGTTCACCATAAATAAGAATAACTTCCATTCTGCTCTGCTAAAGGCAGTATTGATGCTCAAAAGGCTGTCAGTCATAAAAATTATTTTTACAATGTACCTACAAACCACTAAATGTTTGCAAAAAGCAAAAAACCCACACTTTCAGTATATGCCGCGCATATACTTATATGTACTACACACAAAATTTCAAGTGGACATATTAGCATTACAAATATGTTATACAGTCATTAAACTCATTTTAAAGAGTAATTAAAATCAGGTTGCAAAACTGATTTTAGCCCTCTAAGAAAAACCCTGATTTAGAAAATGCATAATAAAATACATTATGATATATTGTCAAATTGTACCTTTCCAAAGCTCCCTTTTCCCAGCATTTTATGAAGAACAAAGTCTGAGAAGGTCACTTTAATCTGACAGCTTGACTGTTCAATTTCCGGTTCCAGCTCAGCAGGTGACTCTTGAACTTTTATATTTTCAACTGGTGATTCCCAACAAATACCTTGTGATTCTTAAAATGACAACAAAATAAATGTTCAGTTCGATTATGCGTAATTATTACAATGCTAGTATTATACTAGGGATAGAACATTTCAAGAAATCACTTTGTTTTGACAAAAAGGTATGATTACAATTGCACTATGCACTAAAAGAGACACATTTGCAGTAAAAAACAGAAATTATTCTATTGCATTTTAAAGGGTAGCTTTTTGCTGCAAACACAAGGTAATAGTAACAATGAAATGGCGAATCTTTCCTTACATCTTAAAGGGATCCTGTCACCAGAAAACATGTTTTTTTTCAAAACGCATCAGTTAATAGTGCTACTCCAGCAGAATTCTGCACTGAAATCCATTTCTCAAAAGAGCAAACAGATTTTTTTATATTCAATTTTGAAATCTGACATGGGGCTAGACATTTTGTCAATTTCCCAGCTGCCGCTGGTCATGTGACTTGTGCCTGCACTTTAGGAGAGAAATGCTTTCTGGCAGGCTGCTGTTTTTCCTTCTCAATGTAACTGAATGTGTCTCAGTGAGACATGGGTTTTTACTATTGAGTGTTGTTCTTAGATCTACCAGGCAGCTGTTGTCTTGTGTTAGGGAGCTGTTATCTGGTTACCTTCCCATTGTTCTTTTGTTTGGCTGCTGGGGGAGAAAGGGAGGGGGGTGATATCACTTCAACTTGCAGTACAGCAGTAAAGAGTGATTGAAGTTTATGAGAGCACAAGTCACATGACATGGGGCAGCTGGGAAATTGACAATATGTCTAGCCCCATGTCAGATTTCAAAATTGAACATAAAAAAAATCTGTTTGCTCTTTTGAGAAATGGATTTCAGTGCAGAATTCTGCTGGAGCAGCACTATTAACTGATTCATTTTGAAAAAAAATTTTTTTCCCATGACAGTATCCCTTTAAGGTCCAAAAAGTGAGACTGTGATGTCTGCCTCCCAGAAATGGCTGGGCGCACCAATTACAGTTGTGAAAATAGGAAGAATTTTTCATTCCATTTTGGAATAAATTGGACAGCTTCTGGGGGGGGGTAGGGGGTCACCTTATTCTGGATCAATTACAAATTAGCATATAATAGGATGGACATTTATCAAGATTATCTGCATTTTTCAACTTCCACATCTTAAATGTGAAGAAAGACATTAACTCCTATCTCTGTTCATGACATGTACAGTAACTGATGTGTATCATGTTTGCTAGTATTAGCAGCATTCCAGAAGGTAATTTTTCCCTGAAGGTTTTTTGAGAGATTCCAGCATAACCATACAGAGTTAGGGATGTAGCGAACGGCGGAAAAAATGTTCGCGAACATATTCGCGAACTTGCGACAAAACATGCGAATAGTTCGCGAACGTCGCGAACCCCATAGACTTCAATGGGAAGGCGAATTTTAAAAGCTAGAAAAGACATTTCTGGCCAGAAAAATGATTTTAAAGTTGTTTAAAGGGTGCAACGACCTGGACAGTGGCATGCCAGAGGGGGATCAAGGGCAAAAATGTATCTGAAAAATCCATTGTTGACACAGCGCTGCGTTTTGTGCTGTAAAGGGCAGAAATCACACTACGTCACTCAGGTGATGTTTCTGGACACGGAATGTGAAAAAGCTCACACAGCTAGGTGGCACTTGGTTAAAGACTGGGCAAATAATGCCTGCAAGGGCAACGTATACACTACAGCCGTTGGATACGGAATATATTATTGCTGCTTGAAAAACGTCACTCGGGTGGTGTTTCTGGAGACGGTATTATTATTGATATTTAGACAGCTAGGTGGCAGTTGTTTGAAGAACAGATGCAGATGAGAGATCAGCAGCAGGACAGACAGCTGCCCACAGCAGCTACATACAGAGCACTGCAGTAGAAGGTAGATTACTAGCCAGCAAAGCTACCTAACCTAAAATGTCCCTCAAATCCCTGCAGAGTTCTGTCCCTACAATACAGAGCAGTATCAAGTAGATTACTAGCCAGCAAAGTTACTATCAACTGTCCCTCAAATCACTAACAGCTCTCTCCCTACACTAGCTCTTCCAAGCACACACAGGCAGAATGAAAAAACGCTGCAGGGCTTCAGTTTATATATGGAAGGGGAGTGGTCCGGGGGTGTGGGGGTGGTCCAGGAGGGAGAGCTTCCTGATTGGCTGCCATGTATCTGCTGGTCTGGGGTGAGAGGGCAAAAATAAGCGCCAGCTAAGGCGAACCCAAATTGGCGAACGTCGCGCGACGTTCGCGAACATTCGCCGAACGCGAATAGTCGATGTTCGCGCGAATTAGTTCGCGGGCGAACAGTCCGCGACATCCCTATACAGAGTATGTGTATTACATAGGTCATCATAACACATGTACAATACGAATGTCCAAGCAGGGCCGGATTTACATAGTGGGCGCCCCTAGGCCCACTGCCGTTCATCGCCCATGTCCCCTCCAGGGGGGACAGGAGCAATGGGGATTGGCGTATGGGAAATTTAAAAAATTATTGTATCTCCAGCTCATCCCCAGTGTTTTTGAACCAATGTGGGTGTTATTGGGCAGCATGCCGCCCCCCTAAAATCCTGCCACCCTAGGCCTGGGCCTAGGTGGCCTTTCCACAAATCCGGGCCTGTGTCCAAGTACAATAAATAAGTGGCACAGACGTAAATAGTGATTAATATAATATGGGCATGCTGATCCAGACAGAGATGCAATAGTAACACATTTATTCCATCATTCACTGCACTTCGTTCTTCACCTTTCATGACTATCTTTTATTTGAATTATTGGACAAGATGCTTTTATTATTTAGATATCTTTTAACCATAACTGGTTATTTGTTTTTCAAATTTTAAAGAAGAAGGAAAGGCTAAAATTAAGTAAGCTTTATCAGAAAGGTTTATAAAAATACACCAATAAACCCTCAAAGTAATGCTGCTCTCAGTCCTCTGTCAAAAGAAACACAGTATTTCTTTGCTTATATTGTGTACACATGGGCTTCTCTATCATACTTCCTGTTTTCAGCCTAACCCTCCAGGGCTAGGGCTTGAGCATGCTCAGTTTGCTCCTCGCTCCATTTTCTCCAATCCCTGTTGTAATCTGAGCCCAGAGCTATGAGTGAGCAGGGAGAGACTTTGGCAGGAAGTGATGTCACACCAAGCTTATATGGCTGCTGCTATCCTGAACAAACAGCGAGAGTTTCTAGTTCTTTTTATGGTCAAGCATTCTACAGAATATATATAGTGAATAAAGTACCCCCTCTTGTAAAATATAAGGATATTATAAGTTACCGAGGAGTTTCATGACCATATAAAAGTACGAGGCTGAAGGCCGAGTGCTTTTATACAGGTCATGGAACTCCGAGGTAACTTCTAATATCCTCATATTTTTCAACTGGGGGTAATTTATTTATTATAATACACAAGTTTCAGTGTCATGTGACAGAAATGACATCAGAACTCACTGTTTATAACTAATGACATCAGAACTCACCGTTTATAAGGATATAATTTACAGGATATTCATGGCTTTTGTGTATTATATAGTGTTGTAGCTTGCACTATTGTGGTTAATCTATGGGCAATAAACTGCTTTGGTAGCTTTCCTTCTTCTTTAATACACTGTTTTATATTGGTTGAGGATTTATTTGTTGAACCCTACATATTTATTTTATTTGTTTATCTACACACGTACTTCAATATAAATATATATCAGGTCTCGCTAAGAAGAGATTTTATAGCACAATATCTGCATCATTATTTATATATTATTAGATCTTTATCTACTTCCACTTTAGTTGCATATGCACAAAATCTGCCCCTGTAGATCCAAATAATTCGATTACAGTTGGATGTACTGGCTCAATTATTTAGGCAATAATAGAATTGGTACATGTGTTTGAAAGAATTCTCATCCACTACTGGCTGAATTTAGGCTTTTATTGGACAGTGGAGCTCATACTGGGCAAAATGCACCTGGGCAGTAATCCTTAGCAATCAATAGGGATGTAGCGAACTGTTCGCCCGCGAACTAGTTCGCACGAACTTCGACCGTTCGCGTCCGCCGAATGTTCGCGAACATTTGGGAACGTTCGCAGTTTGAGTTCGCGTTCGATCGTTCGACCATTCGAATTCCTTCGACCGCTAAAAATCGAACGATTTCCATTCGTTCGAACGATTGTAAGCATTCGATCCAATGAAAAGCATTCGATCGAATGGCTTCGATCATTCAATTCGAATGAAAATCCTTCGATCGAACGATTAAAATCCTTCGATCGTTCGAATCGAACGATTTTAGCGGTGTTCGAAGTTCGCGAACTGTTCGCGAACGTTCGAATTTTTTGCCGGTGTTCGCGAACACCAAATCGGCAGTTCGCTACATCCCTAGCAATCAATCAATAGCTAGTAATTTTTAGCCAGTTACAAGTAAAACAAATGGGTACAAACCCCCCTAAAACACCTATAATCTGATCAGGTGCCATGTGTTACTGCCTACTTGCAGTGTTTATGAATGACCCCCAGTTTGTGTAGCTTTCTTGAATGGTAGTGTGCTCATTTAGCAATCAGATTCATGAGCTCTCAGTTCTGAACTGTTGCCACCAAAAATCACCACAAAGTCACTAATGAGCCACTATTGCTAGATTTAAATCATATCAAATTGCCTTTCCACAACTCTGTTAATGCTGCAGACAACAAAAGTTCATTCGTTTATCCAGTTTAAGTCCTATACAAACCTTTCTTTATAGATAATACTATGGGCTGCTGTTGTGCATTGGTTGCAGGGCCAACATTAACAGGTCCTTCCCTGTAAATAAATTCCGAATCCCGCTGTCTTCTGTCCTAGTATTAAAAGGAAATTGCATGAATTCAATGGATGGTAAATTAGTTGGTGTGAACATATAACATGAAGGCCGGAGTAAGATTAATTGTTGTAACTTTAACAGAAACACTACATTTTTAAAATATATTTTTATGTCAATTTACATATCATTTTTACTAAGCATGCTGTTTGCACAATAGCTTCCCTTTTCCTTCCATATATAAAAGAAAGGAATGGAACAATATGGTCTTTTCCTCCGTGTTCTACTCACTGTATTGTGTGTGTGTGTGTATATTTACCCTTGGGGAAACAAGTAGGAGAGTATCCTCATTTCTAAGAATGCCATGCCAATTTTTGAGTTACAATTAAGAGTACAGAAGGGCACTGGAGTTTTAAACATATATCCTAGTATTGGTTAAAGGTTTTTAAAATGTAATATTCTCCAGTGTTCACATTTTCTCTGTTTAAAGGGATTTTTCACTTTCCAATCACCTTTTCAGTTCAGCTGTTTTCAGATTGTTCACCACAAATAGACTTTTTTCAATTGCTTTCCATTTTTTATTTTTTACTATCTAAATCTAAGTTTAAAGTTTAACGTTCTGTCTCTGGTGTCTGGCAGCTCAGTAATTCAGGTGCAGATTCTAAACTGTTAAAATTTTGCAACATTTAGTTGATCCATTTCTCAGCAGCAGCTCTGTATTATTAACAACTATTGTATCAATTCTAAGCTTCCTTTAATGAAACTCAGGGATTCTGTTCAGCAGTGACAAAGATAAGAAATGTATCAACTAAATGTATCAATTTACAACAGTTTAGGGAGTCGTGACCCCCCCTTTCCAGAGTAGCTTTAGAAAGGTGAAAAATTAGACATACACTTCAATAGTAGATAAACGGTCACATAGAAAGTGGTTTGAAAAAGTCTTTATTTCTGGTGAACTATCTGAAACCAGCTGATCTGCGAAAGTGTTGGAAGGTGAATAACCCCTTTAATTGTTTCTAATGGAGATGTAGCTCTGCTATAGTAAAAGGCAACACCCCCCAAATTTATTTAACATTGATCCAGTACTTTACATTTCTGCCTCCTTCCTCTCCCACAGGATTATTTTCTTTACCTGTTGGGAACTCTCTATCATTGCCAGAGCTTCTGCCATTAACTTCTGGTTAACCCCACATAGATTTGCAACTTTCACGGCACATTTGTGATGAACGTTCATGTTACACTCTTTAAGAAATAAAATGAAATTATTAACAAGTTATTATTAACAAGTTCTTCCATCTTCTTACCATTAATAAAAATGTTATATCTGATTTGATTATTAACGGCACACTCTTAAACCAGTTTATGTAATTATACTGCAGTTATAGAACAGCCTCGCTCATTTTGTACATGCTTGTTCATGTACCCCATTATGTAATTATAAGGCACAAAATGTAGCCATATTCACTTCATTAATATTTTATTTAAATCGTTAACGCTACCTTCTGATTGTAACAGTGCACTACATTCTTGTATAACTTTTGCAGTATAAAGGCTAAATTAACCCTATAGCTCACATTATCATTACAAAGAAATCTTTAAATGGACACTTAGTACTGAACTGGAAGTTCTAACAGATAAAGAACAGTTTCTTTTTTTTGCCACTTAACAGATTTTCTTATTATTTCATAGATTCACATTCTCACCACTTCTATTAAAACACAGGTTTTTGCAATGTGCTTAAATTCTCCCATTGCCCTCCTTTCTGAGATTCGACTTTACCCATGAGGCCCTCTTGGAACAAGGAGTTCAGTCAACAGAGGGGTTGATAAATGAGCTAGCCCTTTTTCCTTGTCACAAGGTACCGTCAGGAGACTGACCTCCTTGGTGGGCCCCAGTTGCTTAAAGGGGACCCTTCACCCAAAAAAAATATTAAAAATCCTATTTTATCACATTAGTCAAGCAAAATGAACTTAAATTACACTATATAAATTATTTGAATCTTGTTTCCTTCAGTCTGGGAATTCAAAATGATAGCAAACAGGCAGCAGCCATTTTGTGGACACTGTTATTAAGGCAAGTCTTGCATCATCTCAGAATCTTGTTTGTGCACCAGAATGGGGGACCTGATGTCCATTTCCTTGCCCTGGCTACACAATTAAATGGTAAGGAGAACGGGGGAATGTGGGGAGAGCAGTGATATCTAGGAAGTGCTGAATGGAAAGTGAAAGTAATTGTCTGCCCCGCCTCTATGCCATGGCATAGAGGAGGGCAGACAATATTTGATTGACAGCTGAGATTTTTAAATGAGTTTACAACAGCTATGAATGCTTTAATAAAAAATAGAAATTGGATTTCATGTTTAATTTGAAAAGGACTTTTATTATACAGATTTTTGTGTCTGGGTGACAGGTCCACTTTAAAGAGCTTTTGACACCATGAATTAAACTCTTTTTTTTATATCTATTATAATATTTCCTTTGAAAGCTGCTTATAGCTTTGCCATAAAGTATTTGCATAATGCTTTTACATTACTTGTCGGATGCCCATGTTCCTGTATGAGGGGGCTGCCATATTTGTGCAGCAGGTGTGCGTTAGCATTAGAAACTTTAACTGACAGGCTGAGATGGGACAGTCAGGTTGGCAAAACAGTCAGGTTTAGAAACTTCAACTAACAATAACTAAACAAAAACAAACCTCTCAACAAAAAATGATCAACATGACCTATAGGTAACTTTTAATGTACAGTCATATTGTTTTAGTGTCAGTATCACTTTAACTAGTTAGGTGAGCAACTACTATCTTTAACCAGCTAAAGTGAGTTCCAAGGAATGTGATCAACCACTGGCTGGTCTATGTAGTACTATTATATTGGTTGACCGTAGGCAAATCTTTGAGGGAGCTAACCTCTGGCCGTAGGCTTCGTTAGCTCTTCTTCCTTATTCTTAAAGAGGCTAGGGTACACTACCACAACCTCCTATATGACATTCCCAGGGTAATTGCTTGTCCCTACTGAGGGACAACCTTCAACCAGAACATTCTGAATGGGCTTCCTGCCCTCAGACTGACATCTAGTGAATCAATGCAACCAAATACATATTTATGTGTGTGTGTGTATATGTGTGTGTATATATATATACACACACACACACACACACACACACACACACACACACACACACACACACACACACACACACACACACACACACACACACACACACACACACACACACACACACACAGAAGATTCCTGTGTGGAATCGAAACGTTGGTCCACTTTAATAAACCTTTATGATCGATAACTACTGACTCACGCGTGACTGATTCTGGAGTGCCGTCATTGGAGGGATTTTGCATTGATTTACAGACTGGCACCCGGCCCTTGGATCGTTTATGGTCGTGCGTTCCTGCTCGTTCAGGTATATGTATATATGTGTATATATATATATATGTATATGTATATGTATATGTATATGTATATGTATATGTATATATATATATATATATATATATATATATATATGTGTGTGTGTATATATGTGTGTGTATATATATATATGTGTGTGTATATATGTGTGTGTATATATATATATATATATACACACTTGTTTTCCCATAACTCTGTTTTAGTTTACTGTATAAAACACCAGTGGAAGGAATGTTCCCCTGACTTTATATCTGGCTACAGATTTACTTGTCCATGTACAGTTAGCAATACGACTTTTTGAATCTGGCAATGTATAGTTCTTTATTAACATACAATGCCTATACAGGTTTAAAGCCTTTCTTTCATTTGTTTATGTGATAGGTGCTCTTTAAGAGCATTGGGGACCCATTTTATGTACCGTACAGATATATAAATACATTTAAATCCTTGTAAAAGGGATACTAGCTTCTCTGTATAAGTCTGATGCAGAGCCAGTAATTTCCATGTAGTTCTATTTACAGCAACAGGGTAATACAAATAAGGCTATCCTTTTCAGTGTTCAACTTCTGTGGCTGAACATGGAGTTAAGTATAAAGGGAGCACTAACCTGACCCCTCTCCATTTTTATACAATTTTTATAACACAAAAAATTACTGTAAACTGGATTTTGTTTAATTACAACTACTACTCTGCACTGAGTGAAGATATATTTTATAAACCTTGTCTACCAATGTATTGTTGAATGTTGCTCCCCGGTTCAGTTGATTTTACAGACACACCTCTACAAGTGGATATGCTTTGTAGTTTGTAGATGCAACAGAACATATAGCAGCAGTGGAAGTCATTGGCCCAACAGAGCGATTAATAATAAATGTTATTAAATGGTACCAAGGAATACATCTTAAAAGGTGTGTATAAAAATTGAAACTGATTATCAAAGTTTTGAAGAAGCATTAAAATAAATACAGTTCTCCACTCACTCACCAGCACACTTTAATCCCTGCCGTGCAAGACCCCACAGCAGCGTCCCACAGTGTTCACAGAAAGTAGGACTTCTATAGTTATTGACTTTAAATCTGTGTGGCATGTCAATTTTAAATCTTTCTTTGTGAAGCTGCAAGAGAAATAACATATACTGAGCTGAAAAAATGTAGAAACATTATCCTCAATGTAACACTATTCCTATGAACATTACAAAATGTTTTCATCAGAAAAGTGTCTAAAGGAAAGCAACCTTTCCTTTAGGTTTCTTATCTGACAAACTCAACATCTAAGTGGAGATTTCTGCATATTAAATGTAAAAGGCATTTTACTAGATGCCAAAAACATTGTTTACTTGTCTACAGAATACAAGGCCAATAAATATGAGCATTTCATGGGCCCAGGCTACTGTCCTACCATTTTACTGCCCCGTCTGTGGTAATTTTGATGTAGAGCAATCTCAAATTGTAGGTCTTTTCATCCATCTTTAAGCACTTTCTGTGGCTCTAGGTACTCATCAATTAACTTTGTGGAACCTGCTCGAGGGCACCTATCAAGAGGCAGTCAGACCTGAGATTCCTGCACTTAAACATTTCATCCATGGCTGGAAATATTATCTTTCTACAAAAACTGTGGACCAAAATACAAACCAGCTTTACTGGTTCTGAAATAGAAGTTGTACTAGGGATAGGAACTGAGTAAGTGAAATGACTCCGCAGCTGTGACTTCATTATACCCCATGAGTTGAATGTGTAAAAATATATTTGTCATTATTAGTGAAATTACTCAGAAATGCCTTTGGTGAAGTTATCATTCATCTTTGGTCTCATTCTCATATTATCTCAAACTTGGTGGAATACTCTTAGGGTAAGGCCACACTAAGCGATAGCGCGGCGATTTGACTCGCCGCGACTATTCGCCGCGACTTTTAATCCTCAATCGCTGGCGAAACTTTGGCGCTGGCGTCTATGGGGAATCGCTGCGTAAAAACACACGCGGCGATCTTTTTTCTATTGTCGCTCGAAATCGCCTCGCTAGGCGATTTCGAGCGACAATAGAAAAAAGATCGCCGCGTGTGTTTTTACGCTGGCGATTTTGCGCGATTTCCCATAGACGCCAGCGCCAAAGTTTCGCCAGCGATTGAGGATTAAAAGTCGCGGCGAATAGTCGCGGCGAGTCAAATCGCCGCGCTATCGCTTAGTGTGGCCTTACCCTTAATTTGCTTTAATTTTACTAATCAATCCAATTAGACCATACAAGCCATAGATAGTTACATACCACCGTTTCTTTGCTGTTGACTGCAGACCCTGTGCATTTTGCTATGACTTTATCAATGCATTTCTTGTGGATTGCTGCATTACACTCTGTGTACAAAAAAAAATAAAAGTGAAAAGTTGTTTGTTCACTAAACTCGGATTACTGAACAACACAAAAAAACTGTGTCCTTACGTCTGCATTGGTATCCTTGTTTGTTAAGTCCCCTGGAAAAGGTAAAAAGAGAGTATATTTATTAGGTGTAATACCATGTATTGTGAAAAAGGCTTCATACAGTGCCAACTTATATTTCTTAATTATAGTTCTTTATTTTAGGTTGAGTAAATTATATATTAAAAAAATGAGGGCAGACGGGATGGACAACACGTAGTACAGCAAACTGAATGTAAAAGCTCACCAGATACATTGTTGGGCCTAAACCTTAAGATTGTGGAGACATCCTCCAACATCCTACAATTCTAATTCTTATTCCCCCATGCGGCTATCCTATTCCTACACTAGAAAACCTTTTGTATTATAACATATACTGTACTTTTTCAATATAATTATCATATAACCTTGTAATATGAGGATATATTAAACTACCTTTATCCTATGAAAAGTATTTGCTCTATGCTTTTGTGACATATATTAACTCATTATAATTGTTTAGATACAAGATCTTTGAATGTATATATTTGAATGTTGTGTCATTGACAATAAAGTAAAATAGATAAATATATGGTACACTACCAAACAAATTCATGGCAAACTGAACAAAAAGTTGGTTGGGGAAAGAAAGTGGCTGTAAATTCATGACACTTGACTTGGTGAACTTTGGCCTGTTTCATAGCCCCACGTCGCTGATGTAAAGCAAACTGATTGGCGTCATCTTCAAAGTGCTCCTTAGGATCTGTACAAAAGACAGAAAGGAAATTGGCTTCATATTTAATCTTATTGGTCTCACCTATTGTACAGAAAGTGAACATTTGGGTAGTAACTGTCCAGGGCAAAAATCAGTAAATATATAAACAACTCAATCTGTTTAACACTTTCACTGGTATCCATTGGCATGGCCTATGTTCCTTCTGTCCTTCATTCTTCTATTTTACATGATTCCAGACAAGCTTGCTGTAACGTTCAGTATCCCACAACCCAGAGTAAACCCCAATGTCCCGGGCTCGGCTCACGCTTCGGCCTATAACCGCCGCCTTTCACGTCGGGTGGGGCCCTCCGCTACTTGGATGCCGCCAGGACTTAATAGTGAGGAGACTGAGGGAAGAAATCTGGGCGAGCAAGGGAACTTAATGTAAAGGTTATCAAAGTCCAGGGACGGGCCGAGTTGAAACCAATCTGGAATGCAGTACAAAATCGGTAAGCAAAAGAGTAATCGAGGTCACAGGCCAGGTCAGCAACTAACAGGGTAGAAGTACAGAACGGAATCCAAAGAGTAGTCAGGAACAAGCCAAAGGGTCAGGGCAGGCGGAAGTCAAACAGGAATCAGGAATAGCCAAAGGTCACAACAGAATTCACAGAAATAATCGCACCCAGGAACAGTATACAGAACCTACGTTGGGCAAGGCACAAAAGGACTGCTGGCCATTTAAAGATTTGAATTTGGCGCCATTGGATGCTGGCGAATCAGCGCCAGCGTGACTATCCCTTTAATTCCGACGCTCCATAGGAGCCGGCGCCTGAGGCCTAACCGCATCGGCGGCGGGGAAGTGAGACGGGCGTCCCCGTCGAGGGGGCGGCAGGCATCCCTGCCGTCCCCTAGGTAAGTATCTTACATTACCCCCCCCTCCAGAGGGGGCCACTGGACCCTTAGGTTTGTTTGGAAATTTAGAATTTAGAAACTGTCTCACCAACCTATCCGCCATAACATCAGAGGCGAAAACCCAGGATCTCTCCTCAGGACCATAACCCTTCCAATGAACCAGATATTGGAGTTTACCCCTAGAGATACGAGAGTCAATCAACCTGTGAACCAAGAATTCAGATTGACCCTCAACAGAAATAGGAGGAGGAGGAGAATTCTGACGTACCACTCTAGCAGGTCTCAACAGAGATACATGGAAAGAATTAAAAATCTTGAGTTCAGGAGGAAGATTTAACCTGAAAGTACATGGGTGGATAACACCAGATATAGAAAAAGGACCAATAAATTTGGGACCCAGTTTGGCTGAAGGGACTTTCAGAGAAATGTTTTTGGAGGACCGCCAAACCTTGTCACCAACCTGATACACAGGAGAATCTCTCCGATGTTTGTCTGAAGCCTTCTTCTGAGCAGCTACTGCAGAAGATAAGGACTTCTGAACCTCCTGCCAAGTCTTAGAAAAATCTTCCACAAAGGAATTAACAGCAGGAAGATCACATGAACCTGAGAATGAAAAAACTCTGGGATGAAGACCAAACACAGTGAAAAAAGGGGATTTTCCAGTGGAGGAATGAATGGCATTGTTATAGGCAAATTCAGCCCACGAAAGAAAATTAACCCAAAGTGCCTGATTGCAGGAGACATAACATCTAAGATATTGTTCCAGAGTCTGATTTGTCCTCTGTCTGACCATTGGTCTGGGGATGATATGCAGAAGAGAAAGACAAATCAGTACCCATTAATGAACAAAATGCCCGCCAGAATTTGGACACAAATTGAACCCCCCTATCAGACACAATATTGAGAGGAGCCCCGTGAAACTTAAATATATGGACAATGAAAAGTTCAGCTAGAGTCTTGGCAGAGGGAAGGGTAGAAAGAGGAATAAAATGAGACATTTTACTAAAACGGTCCACCACTACCCAGATAACAGTATGCCCATTCGATGGAGGTAATTCTACAATGAAATCCATGGATATATGAGTCCAAGGTCTCTCAGGAATAGGAAGTGACTGCAGCAACCCTTGAGGTAAAGATCTAGATGGCTTAGATCGTTGGCAGACTGGGCATGACTCAATATATTTGGCAACGTCTTGTCTTAAAGTCGGCCACCAGAGAGTACGAGACAACAAATCGCAAGTCTTCGCACAACCCGGATGACCAGCCACTTTAGAATCACGAGTCTCGTGAAAGACTGCTTCACGTAAATTACTAGGAACAAATAACTTGCCCACTGGAATATCAGGAGGGGAATCTACCTGGGCATTCGACAAGGAGGTAGAGAGATCCGGACTCAAGGCTGCCACAATCACCTCCTTAGGAACAATAGGGACAGGTTCCAAATCCTCCCTAGGCTTGGAGACAAAGCTTCTAGAAAGGGCATCTGCTTTCAGATTCCTTTCAGCAGGCCTGTAGGTGATGAGAAAATTAAAAGAGAAAAACAATGACCACCTGGCTTGACGAGGATTTAACCGTTTAGCAGATTCTATGTACAACAGATTTTTATGATCTGTGAACACAGAAACCGTATGCTTGGCACCCTCAAGGAGATGTCTCCATTCCTAAAATGCTAATTTAATGGCCAATAATTCCCTATTGCCAATATCGTAGTTGACCTCAGCAGAGGAAAATTTTTTTGAGAAAAAGGCACATGGGTGAATTTTACCGGAGACAGGATGTCGTTGAGATAATACTGCTCCGGCACCGATCTCAGACGCATCAACCTCAACAATAAAAGGCAAAGATGAGTCTGGATGCCGGAGAACTGGAGCAGAAATGAAGGCCTCTTTTAAGAGACCAAAGGCCTCAACAGCCTCAGCAGACCAAATACTAGGGTCAACCCCTTTCTTAGTTAAGGCAGTAATTGGGGCCACCAATTTGGAAAAATTCAGAATGAATTGCCTATAATAATTAGCGAACCCTAGAAATCTCTGGATCGCTTTCAAAGAAAAAGGTTGTGCCCACTGCTGAATTGCTTGGACTTTAGTGGGCTCCATCTCAAGACCAGTTTGGGAAATAATATATCCAAGGAAAGGTACAGCAGAGACTTCGAAGAGACATTTCTCAAGCTTAGCATACAAATGATTCTGCCTTAACCTGGATAGAACCTCCCGAACATGGGCACGATGGGAAAACAAATTCGAAGAAAAAATTAGAATGTCGTCTAAATACACCGACAAACCGACCCAAAAGGTCATGGAATATATCGTTAACCAGTTCTTGAAAAACAGCGGGAGCATTACACAGACCAAATGGCATTACCAAGTATTCATAATGCCCATCTCGGGTATTAAAAGCGGTCTTCCACTCGTCCCCCTCCCTTATCCTGATTAGATTATAGGCACCCTTAGATCCAATTTGGAAAAAATAACAGCCCCCTTCACTCTATCAGAGAGTTCAGAGATTAAAGGGAGAGGGTAACGATTCTTGACCGTGATCTTATTTAACCCTCTATAATCGATACAGGGTCTAAGAGTCCCATCCTTCTTCTTGACAAAAAAAAAACCCAGCCCCCGCAGGGGAAGAAGAAGGTCTAATGAACCCCCGCTCCAAATTCTCTTTAATATATTCTTCCATGGCTAAAGACTCAGGGAGAGAAAGAGGATATGTCCTACCCTTGGGAGGAGAAGACCCAGACAATAATTCAATGGCACAGTCATAGGGTCTATGGGGGGGGTAAGGATTCAGCTGCTTTTTTACAGAAAACATCGGAAAAAGCGGCATAACAAGGAGGAAGACTCTTTAAAGAAGTAGCGGCCAGGGTCTGGACAGACTTAACACAAGAATACATACATGCAGGACTCCATTTCAAGATTTTACCAGAGGGCCAATCAACCTGGGGATTATGACCTTGTAACTAGGGAAGGCCTAAAATGACTGGGGTCTGTGGGCACTCGGTAATGAAAAATGAAAGGGATTCAAAATGATCGGAAATGGACATGTGAATAACCTTAGATTGGGTAGATACTAGTCCGGAACCCAAAGATCTACCATCAATGGCGGATAATCTGAAAGATGGAACCTGTGGTTCCCAGGGAATACCATGTTTTTGAATAAACCCAAAATCCAAAAAATTACCCGCTGCCCCAGAATCCAAAAAAGCAGAGCTCTGCACACAACCACTGTCCCAACTCAAAAGAACCGGAATTAAAATTTGAGAAGATTGGGGAGTAGAAACGACATCACCCAAGCAAGACTCCCCAGACCTGCTTAGGTTCTGTCGTTTCCCGGCCTTTTGGGACAGGTGTTGCGAAAGTGCCCCCTATCCCCACAGTACATACATAACCCATTATTCCTCCTACGAACCCTCTCCTCGGAAGAGAGACGGGTAGAACCAATCTGCATAGGTTCTTCTAAAGATCTAGGAAAGACTTGTGGGGTGTTAAAGACATTTACAGAAGGAGGTGTAACATAGGTAACCTGCTCCTCCTGGAGTCTCTCTCTATGCCTTCGATCAATCTGGATAGCCAGATGCATGAGAGAATCCAGAGAAGACTGTGTGGGAAAATTTACAAGACTATCTTTAATAGGGATGTAGCGAACGTCGGAAAAAAAGTTCGCGAACATATTCGCGAACTTGCGTCAAAAATGCGAACGGTTCGCGAACGTCGCGAACCCCATAGACTTCAATGGGAAGGCGAATTTTAAAAGCTAGAAAAGACATTTCTGGCCAGAAAAATGATTTTAAAGTTGTTTAAAGGGTGCAACGACCTGGACAGTGGCATGCCAGAGGGGGATCAAGGGCAAAAATGTATCGGAAAAATACATTGTTGACACAGCGCTGCGTTTTGTGCTGTAAAGGGCAGAAATCACACTACATTTCTAAACCTGTGTAATAAAATGCTTTAAAACATCCGGCGTCTACATGTAAAGGTTACAGCCTGTTCACACGCAAAGACGAAACGCGGCGCTTACTGCAACGCAAAAAAACGCAAAGAGCTTTAATGAATGATACCGTCAAGTGAGCAAATGATAGTTGTTAATTACTAGTTGAGCTTGTCACCTCCAGGATGTTCGTCCTGTTGGTGGCAATATTTCTGTAGTGGTGTGTTTAGCAGTCACCGTGCTTGTGCGCACGTGCACGGTCAGGCAGAGGTAATTCAATGTACAGTGAAGTGAACCAAAAAACACTGATTCTGCAGTGTGGGCCCAGTTTTGGTCTACTTTATTGATCACCTGCGGTGACCATAAAAGATGCGATTTTGCCACTGTTGCAGAACCCTGAAAAATTAGGCATGTGTACTTTCCTGAAAAATTATGTTTTTTTTGTCGCAGCCACTGAACCAGAAGGCCAGAAACAATATGCCATATAAATGCTGAAAATATTCTTTTTTTTTTGTCGCAGCCACTGCAGCACAGAGGCCAGAAAAAATATGCCATATAAATGCTGAAAATATTCATTTATTTTTGTCGCAGCCACTGCAGCACAGAGGCCAGGAAAAATATGCCATATAAATGCTGAAAATATTCATTTATTTTTGTCGCAGCCACTGAAGCACAGAGGCCAGAAACAATATGCCATATAAATGCTGAAAATATTCATTTTTTTTTGTCACAGCCACTGAAGCACAGAGGCCAGAAAAAATATGCCATATAAATGCTGAAAATATTCATTTATTTTTGTCGCAGCCACTGAAGCACAGAGGCCAGAAACAATATGCCATATAAATGCTGAAAATATTCATTTTTTTTTGTCACAGCCACTGCAGCACAGAGGCCAGAAAAAATATGCCATACAAATGATGAAAATATTCATTTATTTTTGTCGCAGCCACTGAAGCACAGAGGCCAGAAACAATATGCCATATAAATGCTGAAAATATTCATTTATTTTTGTCGCAGCCACTGAAGCACAGAGGCCAGAAACAATATGCCATATAAATGCTGAAAATATTCATTTTTTTTTGTCGCAGCCACTGAAGCACAGAGGCCAGAAAAACTCAGGATTTACCTGGATTCAAATTAAACCAGTAGGGTTTGCACCCTAGTTTGTAACGGTGGTGGAGGGAGGAGGACGCTAAAGGACAGCTGTGTGTGGAGTCATGAGGCGTGCAGAGAAGGACAGCTGCATGGGGAGTCAGAAACTCAGAACAAGTCTTCCGGCGTGCAGTAACCCTCCGAGATCCACCCCTCATTCATTTTAATAAAGGTCAGGTAATCCACACTTTTGTGACCTAGGCGAGTTCTCTTCTCAGTAGGGATGTAGCGAACTGTTCGCCCGCGAACTAGTTCGCGCGAACTTCGACCGTTCGCGTCCGCCGAATGTTCGCGAACGTTTGGGAACGGTCGCAGTTTGAGTTCGCGTTCGATCGTTCGACCATTCGACCATTCGAATTCCTTCGACCGCTAAAAATCGAACGATTTCCATTCGTTCGAACGATTGTAAGCATTCGATCCAATGAAAAGCATTCGATCGAATGGCTTCGATCGTTCGATTCGAATGAAAATCCTTCGATCGAACGATTAAAATCCTTCGATCGTTCGAATCGAACGATTAAAATCCTTCGATCGTTCGAATCGAACGATTAAAATCCTTCGATCGTTCGAATCGAACGATTTTAGCGGTGTTCGAAGTTCGCGAACTGTTCGCGAACGTTCGCATTTTTTGCCGGTGTTCGCGAACGGCGTTCGCGAACACCAAATCGGCAGTTCGCTACATCCCTACTTCTCAGTTACAATCCCTCCTGCTGCACTGAAGGTCCTTTCTGAGAGGACACTTGAGGCGGGGCAAGACAAGAGGTTCATGGCAAATTGTGACAGCTCTGGCCACAGATCAAGCCTGCGCACCCAGTAGTCCAGGGGTTCATCGATCCTCAGAGTGTCGATATCTGCAGTTAATGCCAGGTAGTCCGCTACCTGCCGGTTGAGGCGTTCTTTGAGGGTGGATCCAGAAGGGTTCTGGCGCTGCCTTGGACAAAAAAACATTTGCATGTCTGACGTTACAGAGTGGCCAAAGTGCTTTGTCCTTGCAGGTGCGCTCGTGGCAGGATTACTGGCACCTCTGCCCCTGGAATGTTGATGAGTTCCTGAAGTGACATCACCCTTAAAAGCATTGTACAACATGTTTTGCAGGCTGGTTTGTAAATGCAGCATCCTTTCAGACTTGTGGTATGTTGGTAACATTTCTGCCACTTTATGCTTGTACCGAGGGTCTAGTAGAGTCGCGACCCAGTACAGGTCCTTCTCCTTAAGCCTCTTGATACGGGGGTCCTTCAACAGGCATGACAGCATGAAAGACCCCATTCTCACAAGGTTGGATGCAGAGGTATCCATCTCCGCTTCCTCGTTATCAAGGACTGTATCATCCACGGTCTCCTCCCCCCAGCCACGTACAAGACCAGGGGTCCCCAAAAGGTCACCATTAGCCCCCTGTGAAGCCTGCTCCTGTTGGTCCTCCTCCTCCACAAAGCCACCTTCCTCCTCTGACTCCACTTCTGACACCTCTCCCTGCGTTGCAGCAGGTGCCTGGGTTCGTTCTGGTGATTCCGACCAGAAATCGTGCGCTTCCTGCTCCTCGTCATGCTGGTCTACAGCCTCATCTGTCACTCGTCGCACGGCACGCTCCAGGAAGAAAGCAAAGGGTATTAGGTCGCTGATGGTGCCTTCGGTGCGACTGACCATGTTTGTAACCTCTTCAAAAGGGCGCATGAGCCTGCAGGCATCGCGCATAAGCACCCAGTAACGGGGGAAAAAAATCCCCAGCTCTGCAGATCCAGTCCTACCACCCAGTTCAAACAGGTATTCGTTGACGGCTCTTTGTTGTTGCAGCAGACGTTCCAACATGAGGAGCGTTGAATTCCAGCGAGTCTGGCTGTCGCAAATCAAACGCCTGACTGGCATGTTGTACCGCTGCTGAATGTCAGCAAGGCATGCCATGGCTGTATAGGAACGTCTGAAATGGGCCGACACCTTCCTGGACTGCCTGAGAACATCCTGGAATCCTGGGTACTTTGAGACAAAACGTTGGACTATTAAATTCAGAACATGTGCCATGCAGGGCACATGTGTTAAATTGCCCAGTCTCAGTGCTGCCAACAGATTGCTTCCATTGTCACACACCACTTTTCCGATCTTCAGTTGGTGTGGGGTCAGCCACCGATCGGCCTGTGACTGCAGAGATGACAGGAGTACAGATCCGGTATGGTTTCTGCTTTCCAGGCACTGCTTTTCCAAGACAGCATGACAACGGCGTACCTGGCACGTCGCATAGCCTAGGGGGAGCTGGGGGTGCACAGGTGTGGAGGAGGAGGACCCAGCAGCAGAGGAGGAAGAAGAGGAAGAAGACGAGGTAGAGAGCGAAGGAGGAGTAGAGGTGGTGGCAGAACCGCGTGCAATCCGTGGCGGTGACACCAACTCCACTGTCGTTGTTGAGCCACACATTCCCTGCTTCCCAGCCATTACCAAGTTCACCCAGTGGGCAGTGTAGGTGACATACCTGCCCTGACCATGCTTGGAGGACCATGCGTCAGTAGTCATATGGACCTTTGGCCCAACACTAAGTGACAGAGATGCGGTGACTTGGCTCTGCACATGGTGGTACAGGTGTGGTATTCCCTTTTTTGAAAAAAAATTGCGGCTGGGTACCTTCCACTGCGGTGTCCCAATTGCTACAAATATGCGGAAGGCCTCAGAGTCCACCAGCTGGTATGGTAAAAGCTGGCGGGCTAAGAGTGCAGACAAGCCAGCTGTCAGACGCCGGGCAAGGGGGTGACTCGCAGACATTGGCTTCTTACGCTCAAACATGGCCCTCACAGAAACTTGGCTGGGGGCAGATGACTGGGAATGGGAACTGGTGGTCAAGGTGGAAGGCGGAGTGGAGGGTGGTTCAGACGGGTCAAGGACAGCAGAGGTAGAGCAGTAAGATGCTGGACCAGAAGGAGGGTGGCTTTTAGTTTGCCTGTTGCCTTTGAGGTGTTGCTCCCAAAGTGCTTTGTGCTTGCCGTTCATGTGCCTTCGCATAGAAGTTGTACCTATGTGGCTGTTGGGCTTCCCAAGACTCAGTTTCTGACTCCACTCATTGCAAATTACAACGCTTTTGTCAGAGGCACACACATTAAAAAAATCCCACACTGCTGACCTTTTTGAAGCTGGCAATCTGGCGGTAACAGTAGAAGTTGGCGGCGTTGGCGGCAATGGCGGGTGCGTTGGCCGGCTGACCACAGGTGCCGATACATGTTGTTGCCCTACTGTTCCCTGCGAGCTGTCCTCCCTGCTTCTTCCAAGTCTTATTCTCTTTCTGCCTCTCTGACTCTCCATCTCTCCATCTGAACTATCCTCCTCTTGCTCTCTTCTACTGGGCACCCACAAAACATCAATCTCCTCATCATCATTCTCCTCAGATGCATCAATTTCTTCTGACAGCTCACAGAAGGAAGCAGCAGCGGGGACCTCCTCATCACTCATTATGTCCATCTCTGTTGTGTTCTCTGCCAGAATTAAATCTGGTGTAACGTCCTCATCTCCTTCATCTTCTTCTGCCAATAATGGTTGCGCATCACTCAGTTCAAGAAACTCATGTGAAAATAACTCCTCTGACTCCAGTGAAGAAGGGGCGCCGGTGGTGGAGGAAGTGTTACGTGGGGTGGCCATAGCAGTGGAGGATGAGGATGTTGTGGTAAAGTTAGAAACTGTAGAGGATGGGGTGTGCTGTGTAAGCCAGTCAACTACCTCTTCAGCATTTTGGGAGTTCAGGGTCATTGCCTTTTTAAAACTGGGCAATTTCCTAGGGCCACAGGATAGCATAGCAGCACGGCCCCTAGTGCCTCTGCGTGGCGGCCTGCCTTTGCCTGGCATTATTTTTAAAACAAAAACAACAACAACAACTCAGGTGGTGTTTCTGGAGACGGTATTATTATTGATATTTAGACAGAATGTGAACAAGCTCACACAGCTAAGTGGCAGTGGTTTGAAGAACACACTGGGCAAATAATGCCTGCAAGGTCAACGTATACACTACAGCAGTGGTGGATACGGAATATATTATTGCTGCTTGAAAAACGTCACTCAGGTGGTGTTTCTGGAGACGGTATTATTATTGATATTTAGACAGAATGTGAACAAGCTCACACAGCTAAGTGGCAGTGGTTTGAAGAACACACTGGGCAAATAATGCCTGCAAGGTCAACGTATACACTACAGCAGTGGTGGATACGGAATATATTATTGCTGCTTGAAAAACGTCACTCAGGTGCTGTTTCTGGAGACGGTATTATTATTGATATTTAGACAGAATGTGAATAAGCTCACACAGCTAAGTGGCAGTGGTTTGAAGAACACACTGGGCAAATAATGCCTGCAAGGTCAACGTATACACTACAGCAGTGGTGGATACGGAATATATTATTGCTGCTTGAAAAACGTCACTCAGGTGGTGTTTCTGGAGACGGTATTATTATTGATATTTAGACAGAATGTGAACAAGCTCACACAGCTAAGTGGCAGTGGTTTGAAGAACACACTGGGCAAATAATGCCTGCAAGGTCAACGTATACACTACAGCAGTGGTGGATACGGAATATATTATTGCTGCTTGAAAAACGTCACTCAGGTGGTGTTTCTGGAGACGGTATTATTATTGATATTTAGACAGAATGTGAACAAGCTCACATAGCTAAGTGGCAGTGGTTTGAAGAACACACTGGGCAAATAATGCCTGCAAGGTCAACGTATACACTACAGCAGTGGTGGATACGGAATATATTATTGCTGCTTGAAAAACGTCACTCAGGTGCTGTTTCTGGAGACGGTATTATTATTGATATTTAGACAGAATGTGAACAAGCTCACACAGCTAAGTGGCAGTGGTTTGAAGAACACACTGGGCAAATAATGCCTGCAAGGTCAACGTATACACTACAGCAGTGGTGGATACGGAATATATTATTGCTGCTTGAAAAACGTCACTCAGGTGCTGTTTCTAGAGACGGTATTATTATTGATATTTAGACAGAATGTGAACAAGCTTACACAGCTAGATGGCAGTTGTTTGAAAATGAAGAACACACTGGGCAAATAATGCCTACAAGTGCACTACTATTGGTGCACTACTATGAAGAACAGCAAACAGCACTGTACACGTTAAAGAACAGTAAGATAAGTAAAATAAAAAAAAATTATATGTATATTAAAAAAAAAATTCTCGGGTTGGTGCTGCTGAACTACTAGGAGCAGCACAGTAGCACACCAGTCCCACTCCCCAACACTGCTAGACTAATAGCACTGGGCTCTTATAGTAGCAACTAGCAAAGTAAAAAAACAAAAAAGAAAATAAAAGCAGTCCTTACAAGGACTATTGGGTTATTACAGCAGTCAGCAGATGAGATCAGAAGAGATCAGTGCCCACAGCAGGCAGCTACATACAGAGCACTGCAGTAGAAGGTAGATTACTAGCCAGCAAAGCTACCTAACCTAAAATGTCCCTCAAATCCCTGCAGACTTCTGTCCCTCCAATACAGAGCAGTATCAAGTAGATTACTAGCCAGCAAACTTACTATCAACTGTCCCTCAAATCAGTGAAATCACTAACAGCTCTCTCCCTACACTAGCTCTTCCAAGCACACACAGGCAGAATGAAAAAACGCTGCAGGGCTTCAGTTTATATATGGAAGGGGAGTGGTCCAGGGGGTGTGGGGGTGGTCCAGGAGGGAGAGCTTCCTGATTGGCTGCCATGTATCTGCTGGTCTGGGGTGAGAGGGCAAAAATAAGCGCCAGGTAAGGCGAACCCAAAATGGCGAACGTCGCGCGACGTGCGCGAACATTCGGCGAGCGCGAACAGTCGATGTTCGCGCGAACAAGTTCGCCAGCGAACAGTCCGCGACATCCCTAATCTTTAATGGCCGGAGCCAGACCAACCCTGAATTGACTCATAAGAGCCGTATCATTCCAGCCCGTCTCTACCGCCCAACGGCGGAATTCAGTACAATAATCCTCTGCCCGCCGCTTGCCTTGTTTAAGAGCACGTATGGCTGTGTCGGCAGAAGCGGCACGATCAGGATCATCATAAATTATAGCCATAGCATTAAAGAAAGCCTCTAAAGAGTGCCGGGCTGGATCCCTTCGAGACAAACTAAATGCCCAGAGCTGGGCATCACCCTGTAAGAGCGTAACTACAAAATTCACCCTAGATTCTTCAGTAGGGAAAGAATAGGGTAAAAAACTGAAATGTAGTTTACATGCCTCTTGAAAAGTAAAAAACTTACTTCGATCCCCAGCAAACTTTTCGGGGAAAGAAACCTTGGGCTCATGGAAGGTACTACCCGTAGGTGGAGGTAGAGAGGTGCTTGCCTGAGGAGTAGTATTGCTCGGACCAGGAACAGGCTGTTGCTGCATCATGTCAAGTCTGGAAGAAAGACCGTGAAGACATTGCACAATATAGTCTTGCTTGTCCTCTTGTTCACCAAGCCTCTGTAGAAGATTCGCCAGAATCGCTTCCGAAGGAGTGGTGGAAGCAGTAGCTTCAGCTGGCTCCATCTTCTTAGTTTATGGGCCCAACGTAATGTAATGTTCAGTATCCCACAACCCAGAGTAAACCCCAATGTCCCGGGCTCGGCTCACGCTTCGGCCTATAACCGCCGCCTTTCACGTCGGGTGGGGCCCTCCGCTACTCGGATGCCGCCAGGACTTAATAGTGAGGAGACTGAGGGAAGAACTCTGGGCGAGCAAGGGAACTTAACGTAAAGGTTATCAAAGTCCAGGAACGGGCCGAGTCGAAACCAATCGGGAATGCAGTACAAAATCGGTAAGCAAAAGAGTAATCGAGGTCACAGGCCAGGTCAGCAACTAACAGGGTAGAAGTACAGAACGGAATCCAAAGAGTAGTCAGGAACAAGCCAAAGGGTCAGGGCAGGCGGAAGTCAAACAGGAATCAGGAATAGCCAAAGGTCACAACAGGAATCACAGAAATAATCGCACCCAGGAACAGTATACAGAACCTACGTTGGGCAAGGCACAAAAGGACTGCTGGCCATTTAAAGATTTGAATTTGGCGCCACTGGATGCTGGCGAATCAGCGCCTGCGCAATCGCGCCAGCGTGACTATCCCTTTAATTCCGGCGCATGCGCGCCGCGCGCTCCATAGGAGCCGGCGCCTGAGGCCTAGCCGCATCGGCGGCTGGGAAGTGAGACGGGCGTCCCCGTCGAGGGGGCGGCAGGCGTCCCTGCCGTCCCCTAGGTAAGTATCTTACACTTGCCACAAGGGAAAGCAAAGGACTTTGGATCGGTTAAATTGCCCTGCATGGTGGCCAAACATGAGAAAAGACATCAAAGACTATTCTGTGTAGTCTTCTAGTCTTATTCAAAGCCAGTCACTCCTTCCCTTGTGGTCTCCTGCAAGCTTTGCCAGTCTCCTATTTATCTTGAACTCACCTAGCCATGGATTTCATTGTTGAATTATCACTTTTCAAAAGTAACACAGTTATATGGGTTGCAATGGAACGAAAGACAGCAAGATGCCAACTTTTGACAGAATTGCGTTTGACAGAGGTTTATTTACAAATTTTACTCATCACTGTATGGGACGATCAGTATCACCCTCCAGTTTTGTTTTTCTGCCTATAATCCTCAGTTAAAGTGAGCTGATGAGCAGATTAACAAAGAGTTGTTTCTCTTAGCCAAGATAATTGTCTGACCTTTTTCCTTGGGTGGAGTTTACCTATATTAATGTCTCTCATGCATCTACTAGAAGGTCATGACTGATATGTTTTTATGATTAGCATCCCCTGTCTTTCCCCAAGGATTTCTCATTTGTGATGTCCCAGCTGCCAGTGACTGTATTGCCCACATACAGTATCTGTCATTTGGAATTCCACTAAAGTTAATCTGAAGAAAATATCTCTTACACAGAGCAGCTACTCAATAGGTAATTGAAAATGTATCTTTAGTACTCTAGGCAATGTTTGGCTTTCTACCAAGAGCATTCATTTCAGAATTCCCTCTACAGAACTGACTCCCAATTATTGCTGTTTAGCTCCAGTTTCCCAAGAAATGACAATTCCTTATGTGTTCCACTTGTCATTAGTTAAACCTTGATTTCTAACCATATTTCCTTAATATTAAAAAAGATTGTGGATTTGTCTTTTGCAACGTCAGTAGCTTTGTAGATAATAAGATAAATGGCATTAGTTCAATGAAAGGGACAACAAACAAACAAACAATCTCTGGGCTTAGAATGCTACAGAATGGGCTATGTTCTTGAAGAATACCTTCTCAAAAAGATAATAGAGTTTGAGGAGAACTGCAATAAATATATTTCTTTATCAATTCAAAAACAGAAATGTATGTATTAATGCAAAAGGATGCCATAGCTGTATGGAACACTTAAAACTTGATCCAGTTAGTTGTTCAAATCTAAAATTTCAACTGGTGCCCATTGGTCATTATGACTGTAACTTCAGTATTAAGAGAGAGACTCATCATTCATTCATTAATTTAAAAATCATTTTAACTTGCCTGTTTGTTCCAGGAAGTATCTTGCATTAACTATCATTCTGCCTTGTGGCTTCAGTTCTATCTGCAAGTAAAAGAAAAAGTAACACATTTCCAAAAACAAAATTCTATTTTATAAAAAAAAAGTATTTAAAAGTATTTATAGTCAAATTTTTCGAGTTTTTGGCATTCAGACTTTAATAAATAACCCCCTAGACTAAGGGGCTGTTTTATAAAGGCTTGTTAAATGTTTTTAGTGCTAAATGTAATTAATTTTGCAATTATTTTGTTTTTTTGCTTTGCTGGCAAAAAAACCCAATAAATCTGAAAATACTCCAGTTGAGATCATGTCGAAAATACTCCTGTTGAGATCATGTAGAAGTCAATGACAGAGGTCCCTTGAACTATTTGAATGTTGTTTTTGCCTTCATGATTTTAGGTTTTAAGGTAGTTTTCCCTTGAAAACTCGATCAATTCAAGTTTTTTTTTGTTGATAACTCGATCAATTTGAGTATTCAAGTTCCCCCCCCCCGATTGCATTCAATTCTAGTTTTTTTACATTCATGTGAGTATTCACAAACTTGAATTTTGATAAATAACCCCCTATGTGTTTATCCACATGACTTTTTTTTTTTAAAACTAGAATAGCTGTGGAACCTTACCCTGCTTTGCAGTTATGTCCTGTTACTTGTCATCCTTTGCATTCATTTTCTTTATATTGTACTTACCCAAATCTCTATTTTTCCATTGTTCTTTTTACAGCGTTCTGCCAGCGAGTTCAATTCTACAGTGGTTTCTGAGACCACCCCTCCTGGTTTGCCCTTTACAATGATGTGCATCACCCTTCCTTTGTTAATATGGGCATCAAAGGTGCTGTCCCACGGAGGATACATGGTAGGTTTCTTTTGGATGAGCACTTTCCCATTTTCTGTGTGCAAACAGAAATATAAAAACCACCAACCACACAAAATCATAGAAATCATCAACACACAAATCAAAAAGATTCTGTCTTGCTTTTTTCCAGTTAAAGTAACAGTAACACCAAAAAATGAAAATGTTTTAAAGTAATGAAAATATAATGTACTGTTGTCCTGCACTGGGAGTTTAGTATCACAATAGCATTTGAATGACTACCCCCATTTCTACACAGCAGCTTATTTATATAAATAATACGTGTGTTTCTAAGGCAAACACAGCAGTTTTACCAATGCAGGGCAACACTGTATTATATTTTTATTACTCTATAACATTTTCATTTTTTGTTACTGTTCCTTTAAGTATACATTTTTGGTTAACCCAAGTCATAGATGCTGGGTAAGTGACATGGCTGCTCAAAAATCCTTTTCTAGTTTAGGGTAACTTGATTGTCTCTTGACCACAAAATAGGCCATAAAATTAAAGAGCAATTTAGATGGAAATTTCTTAGTATGGATTACTGATCTAATGTAGAAACCATGGTACATTTAAAATGTAAACTTCATGTAACACAATTCCATTATATAGAGCAAAACAACACTGTGGACACCTTGGGGTCCTAGGAGAACATATTTTCATGAAAGGTAACTAATGGACACATGCATTGGTTAGATAAAGAATATATTTCATAGACAGATTCAAAGTAGAGAAGAAGAGATAGTTGTATTGGTCCCAAAAGAGTAAACTGTACAATTGGATATAGTAAATTTACCTTTTCAAGTGAAGGAAATTAAGTCATTAAGGATTTGCACAAAATCCATCTCTAGGAATCAAAACCATTGTTAACAAGAGTCACAGGCCAATTATGTAACTACTTTCAAAGGTGACTTAAACAGCTGTGATACTGACTGTAGTGATATTATTTTCAAAGTATCAAAAACAGAACACACAGTATATCTGCCAATAATAATAGTGTAATAATAGTCCATAAAAAGTACAATGGTAAAAGCAAAAAATTAGAACATGGAGACAAATCGCCTATGCCGACAACAATAGGGACAAGGGTTATTCCTGAAAAAAATGATAGAGGGGATTTTCTAGAAAAGTTTAATGGCTGGCAATTACAAAAAAAATCTAACTTTTATTAAGGACACACAAAATCCTAACATGTTTTGAATCCAAAAAGGCACTTTATCTTGCTTCAATCCGTGACTGCTTTCTGCTTTAGTTTTCTAAAATGTTCTGCTTTCCTGCTATATACAGTACAACAATAGTTTTGCGCTTGGCCCTTTGTTTGCACTTTCTCTCTACTGGAGAGAAAAGTGCACCAGCATTGACTGGCGAATTGGCAACTAATACAGCTCTGTAAAAACTAAGAATGCTTATGGGCTCTCTGATAAGTGGTTGAGGCTATCAATGTAGGTATGAAGGGAAGCAGGACAATTTTATTCCTTATGCTACATTGTACCTCCTGGACTTATTAAAGAATGATGTTTTATTGAAATGCTCAGAATGAAACTGAAGATGTTAATTAGATGAGGTAGACTGTTACCATAAGTAGCTTCGTTGGCAAGACCATTAAAATGTTAATATCTCAGGGAAAATGCCACAAATCCATTATAAGACAGGAAAGTACAACATTATCAGATCATCTAGTGGATGTGGCAAGAGCTCAGAGTCCAAACACATTTTGTTTGATTTATTGACTCCGGGACACTGGGGCCTTTATTAATATGCAACAATGCAGAACAATGCTATAAAATGATGATAAACATGATATGCTTAGTGCAATCAAATAATGTCATTTAATTACTGCAATAATATTATTCACCCCATAAATGCTTGTATCACACACTAGTTTATACAACCTATACAGTATATGCATACTCTTTATACAGATCTAAGATGTGAGGCCTACTTCCTGATGTAAAACTAATGCCTATTCAAATGTTCAAAAGTTAGAGATACAAAATAATTTTTATATAAATGCTGCAAATTCTATCCTTCAACATAACTACAAGTTGTTTACTGTATGTGCATGGATTGCAAATTTGTGTAACTAGCACATTTCCGTTAAACTGAGAATGGTTCACTTATATTTCACACAAGGGAATGTTCCAACAGAGCCAATATTGAAACTCAAAAATGCTTCTTTATGACTCAGTATATTTTGCACTGGAAAGTTAACGCAGGTCGGAACTTTCTTTGTACAAGTGCTTATTTATTTCAAAATGGTGGTTGTTTTCATATAGAAAAGCAAACCAGCAGCTGAGTAAATATGAATGACACAAGAACTACTACTATACTACTATATTTATACAGTATGTAATATAATTGTCATAATTTTGTTTATTCTATTCTGCAACTATTGTTTTATATGAATAACCATAAAATAGAACAGCTGCACAGAAATATGGGGCTAAATTAATAATAGAGCACAAGATCATAAATATAGACTGGAAAGATTTACACTGCCACTAATCTGGCTCCTCTGCTGGATTTACCAATAATAATGGAGCCCATATCTATTGATATGCCACAAATGAACAGTAATTGCTTGGAAACTCACCAAACCTCACAACACTTAAGAATTGGAAATTGGCCTACTAGTATTACAGATCTGTTTGGTGAAAATTAAAGCAATGAGATTATTGGGATTACTGATGCTGCAGTGGTGAAGGAAGAAGGTGACCTGGCAGGCCCGGACTGGCAATCTGCTGTAAAATAGCAATAGACAGCTGCTATTTATTAGGCTGATAGGAGGCTGTTTTGCTCTTGCATACCTCTGTGTACCTGAAATTCCAGGGCCTATTTTGATTCTCAGTACAGACATGGGACCTGGCCTGCAAAAGTGTGTGTTTTTATGCATATACTATGATACCCATTTATTGGCAATAATTTTCAGATTACAGTGGAGGAACAAGAAATTGGACAGTGCAGTCACATTGTTTGAGCCAAACTTTGTATTGCCATTTAGCAAACATTAATTTACAATTTTATACAAAATTATAACCCTTCAATAAAATAATCATCCTCAGTCCCTCTGAAACTCCAAAGGGTCTCATTTACAAAAGGAGGGACAATATGTGTAGTGCTTACTAAATATGCATCCTGATTTTCATAGGGTTTTTGAGCAGTGTATTGTTTTGGGTAGCCAAGGATGAGTAGAGTATAACAGTGCTTTATTAGCAGAGACTCATGCAGGCATTACACAACAGTAATTTTCACTTTTAAGTTGGCAGGAAGTATGCAGCACAGTGACATCTACAGGCCATTTGTATAAACACCACATATCCCCCCTATAGTAGGAAAGCATTTGGACAACTATAATAAACAGCAAAAATTAACCAGTATGCATTTTAACACAATATTATACATTCTTCACATAACAAAGTCCTTGGTCCATGCAGGTAGTTTTCTGATTCTCTCAGGACACCTTATAGGTTCACTTTCTTCAGGCCTATTGCAGTTGACATCAGGAGTAGGAACACGTCCTTCATCAAATGGAGCTTCTCCAAAGTCATATCTAACAGGAGCAAGATGACTTGCATTCCATATGCGACCATCAGACAGTTCATATGTGTATGGTCCTCGCTGGCGTCTCACTTCAAGTGGTGTAGTAAATTTAGATTGTCCTTGTTTCAGTATTCCTGGTTTCTTAATTCTGACTAAAGATCCAGGCTGGAAGTGTACTTTTCTGGCACCATGTTTTCTGTCCGTATAAGCCTTGCATTTGGCTTGCTGACGTTTCACAATGTCAGCAGTAGATGATTTTACAGGCACAGTATTTTGTGGAAGTTTGATGTCTGCAACGTGTAATTTAGTGCGCATCTGTCTGCCATGTAATAATTCAGCTGGAGATGATTGGGTTGTTGCATGGCACGTTGTTATGTAGGAACTTTCCAAGATTTCCCAGTAAGATTTGCTGTCTGTAGTGTTTCTTTCAGACTTCTGTTGAATCGCTCGATTTCTCCATTTGCTTGTGGGTAACACACTGAAGATTTCCTATGCATAATATTCCTCTCTCTCAGAAAGAATTCAAACTCAGATGAGGCAAACTGTGGTCCATTGTCTGATATTAACTCCTTTGGATTACTTTCTCTGCTAAAGACTGTAGACAGAAATGTTATTACTGTAGCTGATGTTATATTAAAAACAAATGCAATTTCTGTCCATTTACTGTAATAGTCTATCAAGGTTATAGCAAATCTGCAGTCTATAGGAGCATCTGTAAAAGGACCGACAATATCAATAGCAAGTTTTTCCCATGCTGAATCAGGAAATGGTACTGGTTTTACATCTGGTCTCAACCTAACTTTGTGTACAAGGTTCTTTGCACAACCCAGTGAAGTGTTGCTTTGCGGTGAAATTTTAGACACTGGCTGTGTGGCAGGCACTGGTGCTGTAGTAATGAGCCCATCAACTAATTGTAGGTTTAATGCAGCAAAGAGATCCCTTCCAAGTTTAGCAGTACCCTTATTCACAATGTAAAAGCCACATCTTGCAGTATTTGATTCAAATTGTACAGTCACTGGCAAGCAACCAAGCACAGGGAATGGATCCTTTAAGTAACTGACCAGTTTCAGGGCAGGTGCAACAAGTGGATCTTTTGCAAAGTATTTCAAGAAAATATCCTTTGGTAGTATAGAAAAAGCTGAACCTGTATGAAGCATCAGGTTAATGAAGTGCCCCTTGTCAGCAGAAGTAGTATTGACATTGACCATGCATATAAACTTGCCTGGAATAAATGTACCAGCTTTATCCACACTCAATACCGTAACATTTGTAGTAGTGACTTCATGAACATCTTTAGCAGAACTACGGCAGATCTTAGCAAAATATCCTACTTTTGTGCTTTTGCGGCACCGTTTAGCTTTTGCAGGACATGATTTGCAGTGTGTTGTGTTGAACCACAGCGAAAGCAGTATTTTCTATTTGTATTTGCTGTATGGTTTTGCAGTGTAGGTGAATCCCTTTCCTTAGCACTGTATTTTGCCTGTGGCTGTGCATTATTAGGCCACAGTGCTGAATTCACAATCTGCACATTCCCTGACTGAGAGTTTTAGCCTCTGCTACTGCTGTTTCAATTTGGCTAGCAACTGTAATAGCTTTTGCAAGGGTTAAATCCTGCTCTACGAGCAGTCTCTCTCTAATGCGAGGTGAGTTTAGTTAGTTTTTTCCACTATTTGGTCTCTTAGCATTTCATCTGTTAGATTCCCAAACTCATAGGTTACAACCAGCTCTCTCAACGCTGCTACAAACTGTTCTGTGGATTCACCATTACGTTGTCCACGTTGGTAGAATTTATATATTTCAGCAACCACATTTACTCTTGGCACAAAAAAGTTCTTTATAGCAGTAAGAGCAGTTTCATAAGTATCATCAGGTAATGGTAATGTATAGAATATATGCTGTCCCTCTGCTCCCAGGCAGTGAATAAGTAAAGAACGCTTTCTAGCAGCAGAAATCTCACCTTGGTCAGCAGCAATAATGTAATTTTCAAACATATGGATCCAAGCAGTAAAAGGTATGGTAGGCTCACCGGGGTTTGGAAGAAAAGGTGCAGGCTGCTGCAGAGGTAGAAGAGCCATCCTTGTCGCCATTTGTTATGTTTTGGGTAGCCGAGGATGAGTAGAGTATAACAGTGCTTTATTAGCAGAGACTCATGCAGGCATTACACAACAGTAACTCTCACTTTTAAGCTGTCCAGGAAGTATGCACAGTATGCAGCACAGTGACATCTACAGGCCATTTGTATAAACACCACACAGTACACTTACTATACCAGTTGGACACATGGACAGAGCTCTTGAGCTACTGCTTGCCATTAGAAGTGCAGATCAGAATATGGCACAATCCAGATCTGCAAGATGATCCAAGCAGGGTTGACCTGCCTTCCCGAGTTAAGTAGCAGTGAATTATAAACTGTACAGCCTGCCACATTTGCACAACAGTTAAGAGTGCTGGAATAGTTTATACATTTATACATGAACACCTCTGTGTTTATATATGAATTTCTAAATCAGTTTAAACTGCATGAACAGCATTAGTTGTTCTTTCAAAAACTATAGAATACATACCTGTTTCCACAGGTTCCTTTATAATAACAGCGCAGTAATGTCTCTGATTCCCCTCTCCATTAACTGGAACAACATCAAAATTCGAAAGGCTAATCCGAAGAAAAGGAGACATATCTCTTCCTGTATGTCAGACAAAAAAAAAGAACAAGAAAGTTGCTTCTTTATAAATAGAAAGTTGTTGTTAAAAATTATCTCTGACAGGCAGTGGCATATGAGCTACCAGCCTTCATACGAGAGCTTGTTCCTTGGCTGTGGGAGGAAGCTGTGTGCTCTTCTGTTAACTTTGTGTCACTAATACCAGTCACATTGCTGCCTTTCCTGATTTAGCTGGTCAGTCCGACAGCATGTTCAGTCTAGAAGCAGCTGTTGTTTCCACTTCAAGAAACCTTACCTTCAGAAGGCATTCAGAGCTACTCTGTTTTTTTAAGAATAAAATTAATGCAGGCCAATTCAAATTAAATTCAGAGGCCACACCTTTTCTAGATGGTTTTATTAAATTAAAATGGTGGTAGTTATTTATTTAATTGTTATTCCACCCTGAAGCCTCAGATGCCATTTCCCAACTCCTTCCTAAGCAAAGCAACTTTAGAACATTTGCATAACTCTGAAACTGAAATAAATGAATGTAGTTTGGAAAAGTGCTTTGAAAAGCAATATTGCATTGCTTACTTATCCTAAAATTGCATTGGCGTACAGAAACATGCATATTTGCAATTAGTGCACTGCTTAATATATTACTCAGGGCAGTATCAAACTTCTATACTGACCAATCAAGCAAGCTGCACTGCACAATATTTTCGAGTTCAATTATACGGATACAATGGGTTAGAATGATGTGCTTTGGATAAAAACATGGCAGACTGCACTGATATTTTGTACTTTGTGCACACTCTGTAGCTTTAGTACACTGATACCAATATGGTGGAATGGAAAAGCAGTATGAAGGTTGCCTAATAACGTTAAACCTTTAGTATTATGTAGATAGTGTCATGATTTAGTAAGACAAGTTGCTATTGGACTTATTTTCATTCCTTGTGGTTTTGTAAATATTTCAAGTTTTGCTCTGTAGCTTTCCAGTTTGGAATTGAAACTATCTGGGTGCTAGGGTCTACTTCTACTGGCAACCAGTCAGTGGTTTGATTGTCACACTGAAGATTAAACAGAGTAATAAGGGTGAAGACACATAAGCCTATGGGCACACAGGCTGTTGTTGGCTTGCATATTTTTGCAGGTTGAGAGAAGCAGATCTACTCCGTGCCCCTGCTTCATTGATTTGAATTTGATTAGCCTATGTGCACTCACAAACAGCGGAGCTGAAGCTAAGGTCAGTATTTGGGTTGACCTCAGCCTGTGTGTGACCACACACAGGCTGATCAACTTTAAATCAATGGAGCAATAGCACCCAGCAGATCTGCTTCTCTTAGTCTGCTGACAACAGCCTGTGTGCCCATAGCCCAAAGCTACTAGTAGTAGCTACTTTTCATGGTTACAAAATGCCAGAAAATACCCTGCCATAGACAATGAGAATTGCCTCTGCTAAAACACACATAGGGGCAGATTTAGCAAAGGTCGAGGTGAATTTTTGAATGAAAAAAATCTGAATTTCTTGTGTACTTCGACTAAGGAATAGTCCAAATTCGATTATATTTCAACTGCGACCATTCGCCATCTAAAACATGACAAATTGCTGTTTTAGCCTATGGGACCTCCTAGAACCTATTTGGAGACAATTGGTGTACTTTGAAAAATCTAAGTATTTTTGGGATAAACTTTGAATCGAATTCTATCGAATGCGATATTCCTTCGATTCATACAAATACGGACCTATTCGATAGAAAACAGAACTTTTTTCAATTCAAAATTCGACCCGTGATAAATATGCCACTTAGCAAAGTGAATTATTACTATTGTGTATTTAGCAGCTGTGACAAGTAGCTGTTTTTCGTAGCTCTTCGTGTCTGCACCCTAAGGGCTAAAAAAGATAAATAGAAACAGATTAACCTTGTTGCTGAGCTCTAATTGGGGAGAAATAACTAAAGGTGAATAGTTTATAAACCACACAAAATAAAATGTAAGGCAAGTTGTATTTTGTCTTAAAAAATCACTGATTACATTTTTATAATCAATTTAAAGCAAATGAAATCTGCCAGAAGAAGCTGTTTCATTCCCCAATACTATAGTAAAACAGAATCATTAGCATATTCTTTTGTTTACAGTGTTTCTTTTAATTAGATAAATCACAATATTTCCAAATGATACTAACACATTTTTATTACAATCTCACAAAAGTAATTTTTACATTTTGTGTGCATCCTGCTGTTGGGGACATTACTTTAGGTCTTAGAGTTGTTTAATTTAATAACTTGATTAACTGGAGTACTGCTGTAGACTAGGCTCTCTCTTCCATACAACTGATTGATCCTTTGACATATGATAGATTCATGGCCCAGTTTTGGTTAAAATAAAGGTGCCAAACAAAGAAGTCCACAGAAGAGTCTGGTGGCTCTTGTTGGCTCTTGTTCAATGCATTCCTTGATCTTTAAGCTCTATGTTAACCATGCTTCACTGCAAAATCTGTTCACTTAGTCCAGCATTCCCAATGAATATATGGAAATAGCTAATTCATTTATCTAGAACTTCCTGACTTTGCATACCGTTTGAAATTTAAGTACCAATCCCGTTCTACCATATTCAGAAAGACATTTTCTGCATAAAGACTTTATTTTGATATAGACACAGATGGATCCTAATAGGACATTCTGACTGATTCACATACACTGTGCGAGTCCAGACCACAGGTTTATTTTCTTTCTAGACCCTTGACCTCATTTTGAAAATCACATTCACAAAACAGCCTATATTGAAAATAAAATCGTGTGTACATGTTGAACAAAATTCTTCTCATTCTCATGTGTATTGTTCTGTAAATATGTTTTTTAAATCCAAAAGTCTTCCACAACTTTATGAAATTTGCTATTCTTAAATCACATCTTATTTTTCACATGTGAAGTCATATCACATGAACACCTGTCTTTACAATGATATATATGCATTTGCATTATTGAACTGTTCATCATCATACAGTACTAGATATCTAAAACTCATCATCCTTCTTTCCAGTTCTGGAATTATCTTCAGCCGTTACTATCATATTATAATTGCTTCCTTTCTCATAACTGCCCATCTGATATATCCTTTATGCCAAAATAATTCCATTCTCTGCTAATCATTTCTGTCTCTCCAAGATTGCACAAAGTAGTTAAATAAACAAAAAACATATTTGGCCCTAATTTTTTTTATATCTAATGTTTGCAGGTATGATGTGCCATTAAGGATCATGTTTTAGCACAAACTGGTATGTAACAAAGATCACTAGTAAATTGTAATAATGACTAATGGAAATGTGTTTTGAGATTATGACTCTTAATGTTTTAAAAATCATGCTCATGCATAATTGCAGTTGCGATTTTTCGCTAATCAAATAAAAAAGCAATCTTGGTTTTTAATACATTGGCCCCGTAATCTTAACATTGTGGAAATGACTTGAAAATTTACCTTTAGGGATAATTTGGGCAAAACATGTGCCCTAAAAACCAACCCTGATTTGTACAACTGCTGTCTCTGCTGGTTTGGGCTTTAAACATAGCCCTGTGGACAGTCCTTTTGAGTATTTACATAATGAACTACATTCATAGGCAACATGAGAACTGTGTAGCTTTCCTTCCTGTAGTTTGTATGTCTGATGCCTAGTAAAATGCCATCAACTGGTTGCAGGCAGACTAAAGGAAATGTATGTGTGCAGTGATGTACATATAGGAGTGGAAAACACTGCTACACTACTAACACTGGAAACAAGGTTGACTGTAAAACCACTCTGGGGCAAAGGAAATAGTTCTGATAATAGATGACTAACTGGAATCAAAATGACCTTGTTAGAAAAATAACCAGAAGGAAGACCTTTATACAGGTATGGAACTTGTTATCCAAAATGCTTTGGACCTTGTTTTTTCTGGATAAGGGATATTTCTGTAGTTTGGATCATAATACCTTAAGCCTACTCAAAAATCATACATACATTTTAAAACAACAGGCTTGTTTTGCCTCCAATGTAAAAGGTACTGAATAATTATTACACAAAAAATTTTTTTGTTTAAAATGGCATCTATGGAAGACGGCTTTCCCATAATTCAGAGGTTTCAAGATAACAGATCCAATACCTGTAATACAGATCCTATGCCTGTGTGACATATTTGGAGCAAATCGTTTTCAATCATAAATTGTCATTTTTCAGTAGGTGTTGTCCTGGCCTCTTCTCTGAAAAGCTTCTTAAAGAGACAGTATACCCACTTGTTCAACATAAATTTAGCTTATAGGGCTAAAATCAGATTTTGTCTTATTTTTTTAATTGTATGATTTTTACTACTTGCCTTAAAAGGGCAAACTGTGAAACTGAAAGTACTTTGCAGCTTTCTGGTTCTTCAGACTAACTGAATGAGGAAAGAAGGCAATTTAGAGTACCAGATGACCGATAAATACCTCTAAGGGTAAGGTCACATGGGGAGATTCGGGGAGATTTAGTCGCCCTGCTACTAATCGCTTCTTCTTTGGGACTTCGGAAACGAAGTGCCGCGAAGGCAGGAGAAAAGCAGGGGTAATCTAAAATGATTTGGCAATAAGGAGCATATTTATATTATATATGGCTTCCCTTGAACCTTCAGCAAATGATATGAAGGAAGGGGAGTAAATGATTTAATTCTTGCGATTCAGACTGAGACACACATTCTACAGGTTTGAATGACCTGATTATTGCAATTCAAATGTCAGCTTCTTAACTCATTGGGTAGATTAATTTACTAATATTTCATTAATTAATACAACCATGATCTCTAAGACAATGGAATCTAGTTGGACAATGTCCAATAATGGACAATAATTGTACCAAATGTCTCTGGCAGTAAAATGTAAAGTCAGGTAAGAAGTAACAGTTATCGCCTGAAAGAAAACCAAATGACCATTTTACAGCATCTGAAAGGGTAGTAGCATTTTGTCATTTAAGCATTTAATGGCTCCATTAACTGTGAACCTACTTCCACTATTGCTTCCCATTCATAGTAATGAATGGGTAGAGAGTTTGCTATAGGGAAATGGCGCACAGGTCACCAAAGGACCTCAAATCACCACCCATATATATTTTGTGAGTAGCAGGGTATTGCTGGTCCTTTTAAAGCTGGTAAAGCTTAAAAAAAGACTTGCATATTCTTGCATAGTCTGTAAAATAAAGGTGATTTTACAGTCATGAAATTGGAGTTCTGTGACTTTTGTAATGTGGGTCTTTGAAATGCATATGGAGGAGAATATGCACCCATTTTCTTCCTGATACGAGTGCTGCAAACGTACTACTTGTTAGTAGCAGGATATTGTTGATCAGTGAATTCATGGATGAGAATGATGTGTGCCCCGAGCAATAGGGAATACATTTTTTAGACTATAGGGCAACTTTCCTTTAAACCTAATCCATTATGTTCTCAGTAGTTTAAAAGCCCTCAAAGCACCAGGACTACAACTAAAATAAGAAAAAAGACTTGCTGGCAGCTCTATGACAAAGATTAAGATACAGGGTGGTCTTTTTTTTGTTTACAAGTTTGCTCTCTTTTCATTCACAAATTGTCTTTTATAGTTTATAACAAAAAGAGATGATGCACTGAATTTAAAAACATAACATACAAAACATGATATATATCTATGTATGTTATATAAAAAATGTGTAAAGCTTCTTTGAAGAAGTGCTTTTCGTTAATATAACAGTTCCTGTGGCTCATTATTTCTGGTGTGGTTAGTACATTTCCTGCTGAGGAGAGCAAAATATTACCTGGTGAATGTCTCTCTTTGAACATACAGAACAGTACAATCATGTGAGCTCAATAGTAAACACAGGGTTTTGTCACTATATCATATTTAACAAATACATCTCACTTACTGTGTCCAATTACACAATATTCACATTTTACTATAATATAATGCCAATTAAGAGCAGTTGATAAAACCGTGTAGGTTGAAAGGTAGATAGCAATGACAAAAGTTCTCTTTTAATGGTATTGACAAGAGATTGGGGGATAGGTAGCTTGAATCATGGGTCGTTACCAGGGTGTGGAGGCCCAGAAATAATTTTACAGAGGGGCTCAGGACTTTAAAGTTATGCCCTTAGGTGGAATCTAGAGATGGGGGAAGTATTTGATGACTTTACTCTCTTCTGCTAAAGTTGTAATGATACAGTATAAGAAAAAATTTATATAAAAATAAAATAAAACTGAAACTGAGAAACAGTGAGTTTCCATAAAAGGCTGTTAGAAGTCACCTCGGAGTTCCATGACCTGGAACAGCTCCTTGGTTACTTATAATATCCTTATATTTATGTGGGGGGGGGGGACAGGCTTTAAATAATACTTGTATATTTTTGTAATTAAGAAGTGACACTATTTTTATTAAGACATTGCAATATTGCATTTGTTGCATCGCCAATTGTTATGCAATAGTATTGATAAGGCCCTTCCCATAATTATTTCATTCCGCTGGTCTTCCAAGCATGTATGTGTTAACATTGGACACAAAAGAAGGTCTAAGCAAAGGAAATACCACAGGTGTAGAACTGGCTGGTAGGAGCCTGTGTGCTGTAACTCTGGCTAAACATGTTATTGGCTTGATGAGAATAAGAAGCCATATAATGGTGATAACATGAAGATTTTATAAATAAGTGAGTGAACAAACAGCAGATTTTGTCCAAAGTGCAATGAGAGAGGAGTCCATTTAACAGGACAGTGGTTGCTGCAGGTGGCAGAAAATAACAAAGTCCATTAGGCGGGTAAGAGGTCTAAGTGGCAGACAAAAGCAAATCTGCAAAACATTATATGGGTGAAAACCAGGAAATGGAACAGTATTGCGACTCTTCACTCAAGACACTATGGGTTAGACCATGGAAGGGAGCTCAATGATCCAGCACAGAAAAGAAGGCAGGTTCTAATAACCCCTTAACTGGGGAATCCCCTACATCTGGACCCAAATAGCCAGCGAATATTGGCAACAGAAAACAAGTAGATGCAGAGAGAGAAAAAGTCACTAATGAACCTATACTTCCGATAAATTCCCTGGTTCTAGACCAGACAGGTCCTGGCAAAATGAGGGGAAAATGCTGTCATGGTTGTACTTGTAATTTCTAAATTTACAGGAGCAGCAAAACATTGATCCACAAATGTAACCCATATGATAGCAACCCCCTCACTGAAAGAGCAGTAATTAATTGGCCAGAATCTAAACATAACTTTTAACAGTGGCCACAAGAGTGTTAAAAAATAGAGAGTATAGTACTTGGTGTATCTCCTATTGACTGGTCCATATAGCAGGGTGACTATGTAGGGGTGCCATCTAATTGCCAGCCTTAGGATTACTTACTATGGCTGTAGTGATAAACGATCTGATTTACTTAGTGTAGCTCACCAGTAAAGATTGTAGCAAATATACTGATACACCAAACGTATTATGACATTATCGCATCAGTCAATACATGTTACAATACAACATTAACTTACTTTACTATAAATTATGAGAATAATACTTTACATCAGTAATGTTCCAATGAAGAGTTGGAACAAAATAACAAATGTAATCATCATAAAACACATACAGAGCAAGACGATCAAACAAAGTTTAAGATTGAGAAACAATTTGAACAAGACTTAAACTGCCTGTATCAGAGCAAAAAGGATACTCTGGAAGAATAACAACTAGATAAAAATAAAGGTAGTTCACTTGGTGTTTCAAGCTTTATCAAAGGCAAGAGGGAACATGTGAGTGACTGGAAGTGTATATTAATGAAATCCCACCCCCTACTTTCAAACTGGCCAATCTGGAAATGTAATCCAAAAAGTATGCAACAACAGCAGGCACACACCTTGAAATAAAGTGGATGAATGCACTGACCCACACAACTGTTAACATCAATTGCCAAGTGTTGGAAATGTATATTCATAGCAACATGTGTCCAATCACAATGTGTCCAGCACTTATTCCTTGTCTGTGTGTAGGTAACAGTAAACATTACAGTTAGCAATTATCATAGTTGGTTGCATGAAAGATTGAAAGATTTTTATCAATAAATCCTCTAATGCTTATTCATAAGTTGTTGTAATGCTTATGAAGTCACTTAAACATATACAGCGTATTTGAAACAACAGGACAGGTGTCTAGTATTTATGATAAATGTCATTAAAGGAATTGTTCAGTGTGAAAATAAATACTGTGTAAATAAATAGGCTGTGCAAAATAAAAAATGTTTCTAATATAGTTAGGCAAAAATGTAATGTATAAAGACTGGAGTGACTGGATGTGTAACATAACATTTTTTATTTTGCACAGCCTATATATTTACACAGTTTTTATTTTCACACTGAACTGTTCCTTTAAGACCATGGTATTTAAAGAAAGAAATCCAATACCAAAGATAAGTACACAAGCCGCCTTGTGTACTTTGTGTTTCACACTCCAAATGAAATTGTGCTGCAGCACTCCGAATTGATGAAGAAATTGTAGGGAATTAGTGCAAAACCCTTGCTCTTATCCCTATAAGGACTCAGGCACTGTGCTGTAAACTGTTACCTAGCAACCAGCTGTTCAGTGATCTCAGTGCAGCAGGAAGTGACACATCAGCTAGGGCAGGCATGTCCAAAGTGCAGCCCGGGGGCCAATTTTGGCCCTTTTTCAAATTTACACCGGCCCTCAGCCTCCATCATGAAATTAATAATAACGAGGCCCCCAGCACAGTGCGATCAGGAATCCCATAGCAGTAATATTAAGGCACATTAGTGAAATGATCTGCCATTTGGTCTATACTGCTGCCTGTGTGCTGAAGGTGTTAGCAATAGAAGTGGCAGATCATTTCACTAATGTGCCCAAATATTACTGCTACGATTACTCGATTCCTGTAATTTAATATTAATGGTTCAAAGAATGACGCGCTGAATGGGTGGCCCCCACACATTTTCACCTCACCAAATATGGAAAAAGTTTGGGCACCCCTGAGCTAGGGAGTGGCTGGCTGGCAGGAAGAGGAAGTCACAGATACTGGCAGAAGAGAAAAGCCTGGCAGAAAGAACCACATGGTGGACAGAGACCAGAGAGCTGCCGGTGAGCCCAGCGAGCTGAGAGGCTCCACCAAAAGCAGACATTTGGATCAGACTGGCACAGGGAATCCAGATACTGTGCTGGAGAGACAGAGAGTGTAAAAGGAATACGGACTGGAGGAACAACCAGCAGGAGATTCCTATTTGTGCATCCAAAGGGTCTGGTAGTCGTACGGTCTGAATGTGCTGGACTCACCTGAAGAGAACTCTGTAAAGCATCCAAAAAGTATTTGAAGTGAGTAAAATGAACACGTGCTAACTTTAATGTCCCTCTTTTTATTTCCTAAATGTTGGTATGCGTTTTGTGGAAGGACATTAAAGGACTTTGGCTTCTTTGGTTAGGTATATCGTTAGCGCAAACAAGTTAGATAGTGAGGCCCTTACTTCTACATGGTTAGGATTGCTATTTGTACTAGTTGGGCATTTAAATTTTAGATGAACAGTTATTCAGTCTAAAGCTGGCCATAGATGCAAAGATCCGATCGTACGAATCATAGTGCGATCGGACTTTCCCATCTCCCGACCCGCCACTAACCATTCAGATCAAAGTCTTACCAGTCAGATTAGTTAAAGAACAGATCAGCAATGTTCTGCCCCTGACAGCAATCGTACGATATATATGTCCAACCAAAGCTAGTGACAGTCTCCCACTGAAAATCGTACGATCGGCAATACACGCAGAGATATTATCGGCAGCCGACAGAAATTTTCTAACCTGTCCGATCGACCAAACGACCGATCTCCGCGGGACGAAAAATGTCGGGACTCTCCACACACGATCCGAAAATCGTACGAATCCTCGATTCGTACGATCAGATCTTTGTGTCTATGGCCAGCTTTACAAATACTGTGTGTGTGTTTTATTACTGTTTTCCTAGTGGGGCTAACCCTTAGGTGCATTCCCGGATCCGACTAGGTGAAGACACTGCGCTAGTAAGTACCAGGTACCCAGTCTCTCCCAATACCGCTGCGGATTGGCTCAGGTTTGTCCCGTGCCATCAGGTAAGCACTACATGTGGAGTGTAACACTGACAAAGGGGTGTCGAAAGGGTTACAAAAGTGTGTTTTATTTTTGCCTTTTCGGAGTGTGGCAATGCAAGTTCTTTTCAAGTATACAGTTCCCCAGGCAGTGGAGTAAGCAGCCTGCAACTGACACTACACAAGGCAGCTGGTATAGTTGAACAACATATATTTGGTATTTTACTGTATTAAAAAAAGAATACACTTCTCTCTATACAGAGGAGGCATTATTTTAATTGCCTTCACTTTTACAGAATGAGATTTGGAGTCCTGAGGCTTTAAGAGGAGTGTTGTTGCCATCATGAAATTTCCAGAAGTGTTTCCTGACTGGGGACAGTTTTTTGTTTTATTGTTCACA